>NW_028274822.1:15408750-15716111 GCF_037043125.1 Eumetopias jubatus
TGTGGAAAGAGCCAAGATGTCCAATGACAGATGAATGGATAAAGAAGAGGTGGTATATATACACAATGGAATATTATGCAGCCATCAAAAGGAATGAGATCTTGCCATTTGCAACGACGTGGATGGAACTGGAGGGTGTTATGCTGAGTGAAATAAGTCAATCAGAGAAAGACATGTATCATATGACCTCACTGATATGAGTAATTCTTAATCTCAGGAAACAAACTGAGTGTTGCTGGAGTGGTGGGGGATGAGAGGGATGGGGTGGCTGGGTGATAGGCATTGGGGAGGGTATGTGCTATGGTGAGCGCTGTGAATTGTACAAGACTGTTGAATCACAGATCTGTACCTCTGAAACAAATAATGCAACATATGTTAAGAAAAAAGAAAAAGAAGATAGCAGGAGGGGAAGAATGAAGGGGAGTAATTCAGAGGGGGAGATGAACCATGAGAGACGATGGACTCTGAAAGACAAACTGGGGGTTCTTTAGGGGAGGGGGATGGGGGGATGGGTTAGCCTGGTGATGGGTATTAAAGAGGGCACATTCTGCGTGGGGCACTGGGTGTTATGCACAAACAATGAATCATGGAACACTACATCAAAAACTAATGATGTAATGTATGGTGATTAACATAACAATAAAAAATTAAAAATTAAAAAATAACATAACATAAAAATATTTCATAATATTTAATAATAGGGCAACAACTACTCAGTCTTTGTAAACTCTCCATTGAATAATTTTTCATTTTTACAACCATTTTCTGAATGGCTATTGCACTTTTCTCTTATCATCTTCTTCACATAACTAAGTGGTCTCTTCCCTTCAAAGGAGGGAGGATTTTTTTTTAAAGATTTATTTATTTATTTCAGAAAGAGAGAATGCACAAGCAGGGTGAGGGGCAGACAGAAAGGGAGAGAAGCAGACTCCCTGCTGAATGTGGAGCCCAATGTGGGCTCAGTCTCATGATCCTGAGATCAGGACCTGAGCCAAAAACCAAGAGTCAGATGCTCAACCGACTGAGCCATCCAGGCACCTCAAAGGAGGAAGGATTTTTGAACAAGCCTCCAAGTCTGTCCCACAAGGTGAAATACTGTCCATATTTATAGTCAAAGAACATGTAGTGGTCTGTATGATGGGCTGAGCCACTAACAAATGGCCTTAAGATTTGGGGAACATGGAAATCGTCATCATGAATGGAAATTGTCCAGATACTGATTAAGATGTACAAACTTAAACTACCTTGTGTAATGGGAGGGTAAAAGGGTATATATGGCAAGGCAGAATCTAAAGGAAGCCATCCAAATGATGAAAAGCATGACTTGCAAATGGAGTAGGAATCTTCCTGAGATGATGAGGTTTGTATTTTGCGTATATGCAAGTCTATGATGAAGGCCTCTATGAATCCAGTAGATCAACTTATCAGTGAAAAAGAGGAAAGAAAATATACTAATAATGAACCAAAACCAGCCACTTGGAAACTCTCCTGTCATCATATAATTTGTTGTACTCTCTCAACTTTAGCAGAAACAATGAAACAGTGGGAATATTAATCTGTGGCAATAATTGGACAGTAAATGTAATCTCTCTATAGACTTGATTCTTTACAAATTATGGATGCTTCATTAATGAATGATAACAGACAAAATAATAGCTCAGTGTTGCAAAAATGAAATAAAGTATGTAAGCATCAAGACTTGTAACAATCTGGAGACTAATAGTTTATTGGAAGAGGTCATCCTGAGACCATGAGGCTGGATAGATGCATAATGTAAAAAAATAAGAATCTGCAAAGCTGAGTACAAGATCCTTCTTAGCCCCTAGAGAGGATCCGCTGATTAAGCCTCTGTGGGGTCATAGCATGCCCTTTTTCCTTAAACCTTATGAACCAACCTCTGCTAACTTCAGAATTTCTTCTGCAGCTTTCTCACTGGTCAGCCTTCAGAGAATTGAAGAGAGTTAAGTCTTTGCACTGGGTTAGGCTTTGGCTTAAGGGAATGCTGTGGCTGGTTTGATCTTCTATCCAGACCACTAAAACTTTCTCCATATCAGCAATAAGGCTGCTTTCTTATCATTCACATGTTCACTGGAGTAGCATTTTTATTTCCTTCAAGAACTTTTCCCTTTTTTGGCTCACTCTTTGGTGTAAGAGACCCAGCTTTCAGCCTGTGTCAGCTTTTGACGTGCCTTCCTCACTAAGCTTAATTATCTCTAGCTTTTAAAGTGAGAAATGTGTGGTTCTTCCTTTCACTTGGACACTTAGAGGCCATTGCAGAGTTATTAATTGGTGTAATTTTAGTATTCTTGTGTCTCAGCAAATGGGGAGGCCCGACGAGAGGGAGAGAGATGGGGCGATGACCAGCCACTGGAGCAGTCAAAACACACGTAACATTTATCGATTAAGTTTGCTGTCTTCTATGGCCGCGGTGGGTGGCACCCCAGAACAATTGCAACAGTAACATCAAAGATTACTGATCACAGATCACCACAACAAATAAAATAATAATGAAAATGTTTGAAATACTGCAAGAATTACCAAAATGTGACACAGAGACATAAAATGAGCAAATGCTGTTGGAAAAATAGCACCGATAGATTTGCTCTATGCAGGGTGGCCACAAACCTTCAATTTGTAAAAAAAATCCCACAATATCTATGAAGCACAATAAAATGAGGCATGCCTGTACTATATGTATATATTTCCCTCCCCCCTCTTTTTTTTTAGGGGGCGAGGGGCAGAAAGAGAAGGAGAGAGAGAATCTTAAGCAGGTTCCATGACCAGCACAGAGCCTGACACAGGGCTCGATTCCAGACCCAGAGGTCATGACCTGAGCTGAAATCATGAGTCAGACGCTTTGCCAACTGAGCCACCCAGGCAGCCCCTACTCTACTCTCTTCTTGCTTCCATGGTTTCTGAGGGGAAGTTGTACATAATTCTTATTTTTGTTCCTCTGTAGGCAAGGAGGTCTCATGGCTTCTTTCAAGATTTTCTCTTTCATTTCAAAGTGGTATGCCTGGGTGTAGTTTTTAGGGCAGTAATCTACTAGGTGTCCTCTGAGCTTCCTGGATCTGTGTTTTCATGTATGACATTAATTTGAGGTAATTCTCAGTCATTATTCTTTGGACAGTATTTCTTCTTCCCCTTTCTCTCTCTCTTCTCCTTCCAATATTCCCACTATGCACATGTTATGTCTTTTGTAGCTGTCTTAAAGTCCTCAGATATTCTGTTATGGTGTGGGTTTTTTTTTCAGTCTTTGTTCTCTTTGCTTTTCAGTTTTGGAGATTTTTGTTGCAATATCCTTAAGTGCAGACTGTGTCCAGTCTACTAGTAATCCCATTAAAGGCATTCTTTATTTATGTTATGGTGTTTTTGATCCCTAGCATTTCTTTTTTGTTCCTTCTTAGGATTTCCATCTTTCTGCTTACCCATCTGTTCTTACATGCTGTCTACTTTATCCATTAGAGCCCTTACCACATTAATCATAGCATTTTAAAGTCCTGGTCTAATAATTCTAATATCGCTACCATATCTGGTTTTGATGCTTGTTCTGTCTTTTCAAATTGTCTTTTTGGTCTTTTGGTATGCTCTGATGATATCCCAGCAGATTAGGCTCTGCTTAACTAGTTTCCACTGAGAACAGGTCTTGTGAAGAAGAACAGAGTGCTCTGGCATATTTCAAAATAGCTCCTCTTCCCCAATACCTCTGCTGGAAGCACTAGGGCATTTTTATTAGACACTGTAGGAACCTGGTCAGGTTCCTAGTGGTAAATCTCACAAAGTTGTGGGGCCTCCTGAAGACTAGGTCTCCCTAGGGTTTCTAACTCTCAGACTTGTCCACGCTGAGCTTCCAGCAACGTGTCAGTTACGGTTCAGGTTTTCCTTCACCAGCACTGGTTCCTGAGGCAGGCAGTTTCCACTTTTCAGTCTCTATTTCAGTAAACTCTTATTCTCTATATTTACTGTAGGTCTCTCCAATCACTGGGATAGTGGTTTGCAATGTGCCCTCACCTCTCTCACATATCCTGGAAATGTTGTTGATATTTTGGTTTGCTCAGCTTTTTGCTACTGGTTAGGATGCTGTGGCAGCTTCGAGTCTCCTTACATGCAGAACCAGAAACTGGAACTGTAGTTGTATTAGTTTTCATTGCTACTGTAACAAATTGCCACAGACTTAATAACTTAAAACAAACCATATTTATTATCTTATAGTTTTGGAGTCAGAAATCTAAAATGGCTCTCACTGGGTTAAAATCAAGGTATCAGCATAGCTGTGTTCCTCCTGGAGGCTCTAAGGACATTATCTTTTCCAGCTTCCAGAGGCCACCTGCATTCCTTGGCTTGTGGCCTCTTCTGTCTTCAAAGCCAGGCTTGACTGCTTGCATCTTTCTCCCATCACTTCACTCTGATGCTAACTCTTCTGCTTACCTCTTTCACTTTCAATGGCCCTGGTGATTTCCTTGGGCCCACCCAGATAATCTTGGATAATCTTTCTATTTTTCCATCAGCTCATTAGCAACCTCACTTCTATCTGCAACTTTAATTCTTCCTTGCCATATAACATAATATATTCCCAGGTTCTGGGGATTAGGGCATGGGCATCTTTAGAGCACTATTACCCTGCTTACTACAGCAGTCATGTAGCTTGTGACTTTTAAGACAGCTTTTTAGACAACTAATGACTCATATAAACAGGTACTTGCAGTAGTGGAGATCATGCTTTGTCTCCTGTTACCTATTAATATTGACATAAAAATGGCCATTCTATTTTAGTTCTTTAGCTTTCTGGTTTGACTCATATCAATCTTAATTTAAAAAACCTAATTAACCTTGTGTTTTAATATATCCAGTATGGTACCTCCTTATTTTATTGAGGTCACCAAAATAGCTCAAATTAGTAAAGAAATCAGTGAACTTAATTCATCCATTGTTTTGGCCACATTTGTCACACTGGTCCAATTGGTCAGATGAGCAACTTTTATATATATGTCTAAGTTTCACTACTGTATGTTTTGATCAAAGGCAAATAAAGGAAAGACTGCTAATATAAAAGTGTTTTTTAAAAAATTACAAAAATTATATATATGCTTTAAAATATAATTTGTTACATAAATTATAAAAGTTACATATATCACATAAGTTTTTAAATTATAAAACAAATTTTATAATTTAGCTGGTATTCAAGTAAAGTAGATAAACAGTAAAATATTTTTTATATTTTTTAATGTAAATTTTTGCCAAAGTGGAATTTATATTTATACCCAACATGTTTTGGAGAAAATGATTGCTCATTAGAAATTACATTCTTCTGTCTATTTATACATGATTGAATATTTCAAGACATCCATCAGTTATTCCTAGAGGCAAAATCAAGCATAAATATCTGTTAAAAATGATCTAAAAATTTTATTATTAGCTTTTGCAGCATTCTAGCCTAGATACAACTATTATTTTTTCCTTCATTAGCTTACCTATGTTCTCAAAGAGTGGTTGCCTTTGACTTCATTTTTTAGTTTAATTCAATTTTATTTTTACTGAATTATGTTTTAATAATTTGCAATGGTCTCTATTTAACGAGTTGTAAAATATATAGGCATATCTGTCTGTCTCAGCAGGTACAGATGGCTGATCCCAACTGCTAACAGCTTTTACAAGTATAAGTCATAAGTGGGTAGAAATGACCTTTTGGAGCCCCTTATTGTGTTAATCTCCAGGTATCCCCATCATGTATGTCTGTTCCAATGTTGGGGTCTCAAGATCTCAAAAAGCTTTAGTGAAAGCATCTTCAGAACCAAATAGAGGTGTACTTTAATTGTCTTCCATTTGAAAACCAAATCGAGAACGGGATATTGCTGGACCTGAAAGTTTATATAACATAACCCTTATTTCTGTCATGCTCCGTTATTTACGTACTATATTCTGCCATCACTGGTTAATTAACTCTCTTTGTCCTTGGTGTCCAGGTGGGTGTTACTCCCAGTCACATTTTACTCCTAGGCACCTTGAAAAAATGAGCGTGTGAATGGTATGCCTATACATGTTCTGCATACAGATCCTTTTCAATGCCACTAATGGGAGGCAGTATGAAAGGCAGGGCTTCCCTGATGAAATAAGAGATGTAAGGAAATGTTTTAACCAGCATTTTGAACCTAGTTTGTTGAATTTAACTGCATGAACCTGGGTTAGAGAAGCAAATATTGTAAGGTCTGTGGAGGATGCAACGATAAATATGATGCGATTCTATCTTTCGGAGTTAAAAATCAGGAGAGGCAGTGGATTTGAAACTAACTATAAGGCCGTCAAAATGTTATAATAGAGGTAAAGGAAGAAGAGAATGATTTCAGTTTTAATTCTGTTTTTTGAGATAGGCTGCGAATTTGGGGGTATTTTTTAAAAAACTTTTTATTTTAAATAATTGCAGACTCATAAGAAGTTGCAAAAATAGCATGGAGAGATCCATGTACTCCTTGTCCAGCTTCTCTTAATGGTACCGTGTTATAGAACGAGTACATTCATCAACACTGGGAAATTGACACTGATACAATACAATTAAGTAGGCTACTGACTTTGTTGAGTAGTCTTTTAATATGCAGAAATACAAGAGGGAAGGAGAAAGGAAGTCTAGGTTGACAAAACAGCATTTGTTTGAGTATAGGTCATGAGAGAATTTCAGTTATTCAAGAAATCTGCCGAAAGAGACCTTAACAAGTAAGCCATTCCCTTCCACTTTATAAATGAACTAATGAGGCCCAGAGAGATTAGACAACTTGCTTATTTCATTTTCTTTCCTTGGTTGGTGCCTGAATTTAGGTATATTATACAGCATACATCTGACTGCTGGTCTCCAAGATCTTAGTCCAGGAATATTCCTTCCCAAACTATGTTTTCTTAGATAGAATAAATACATGGTTATTCTTTTAGAACCTCTGTCAAGATCCCACTCAACGTGTATTTTTTTCCTCTGAGTCCCCGGAGCCTCAGAGGAAAGAGAGTGCAATATCTGGCACACAATAGATGCTCAGTAAATATCTGTGGACTAAATGAACCAATGAATTTCTTTTTTAACCCCTACAACTGAAGGAGAGGTACTTCAACCAAGGATAATAAGAATAAATCACACCCACAATTAGCGCACTGCAATGGAATTCATTACTAAAAGTCAATTTGCAGTTGGGCAAAATGACAGCTGTAAGAAGGAAGTTGGGCAGAGAAACACATTTTATTTGAATTATGATGAGTTAAAAATACACAGGCAATTACTCCTATTTTAGCTACACTGTGCAGTAAATGTGTAAATAAAAGGTGTGAGTGTCCAACATGGAAAACGGTGTATTCTCCTTTTCTGCATAACACATGCATCAGATGTCCCTTCATAGCGATCATTATAGTTTTTAGCTTAATTCCAAGCTAAAAAACAGAATCATTACGGAAATGCTGCTTTTCTTATTGAACAGTCTGTAGGATAGCTTGTTGCCAAATTAAGCAGCACACGGCACTTGTTAACTTAATTAGCAACCTAACGGCTGAACCTCAGCCTGACAAAATGCGTGTTGTGTCGAATGGAAATTGCAGGGAAACTATATCCACTTCAAAAGAAGCACAATCCTGTGGATATTTATTTTCCCTTTTGGGCTAAAGGAAAACCTGATCGCCTGGGAAAATCTTGCAGTTCCTAGTGTAGCCCGAAGAGAATCATCAAGTCAGCACCTTGTAGGCTGTGAAACGTTCCTTTTTCAAAGGCTGTGTGCAAGAGAACTCCCAAAGGACTAATGCATATACTTGTGCCTCCGTTAATGGTATAGAAAGCAAACTAATTAATTAGAGGACACACTGAATAAACTCCATTTATCACCAAATGGCCCAAGTGATAAACAAATTATTTAAGAGCTTATTGAAAGCAGACATCAAGAAGGCAATTGTCAAGGCTTCAAACTGATGTGTTTGTGAATATCCCTAGAGTAGCAGCAGTTTCAAGGCTCCTTGCTGGGGACAGACATGGAGATTTTATGTGAGAGAGGGTTTGTGTAGGTTGTCTCACCAACAGATCCTAAATTGTTGCTGGGTTGTCTCCCTTGTTCAGAATCTGTTGGTGTCCTTCTGGCTCAGATGAAATCTGCTGGAAATAGTCCTCCTGTTCCTGATTTTTGGAAAACAGAGGCTGAGGTCTGATAGGCTGGCAAAAAATGGGCAAAGGCTTAGTCCTGATGTTACACTGGCATTTCAAAATGCAGAATTTTCTGCCTTTAGGCTGCTGTGTACTTTGAGTGAAAATACTTCACTTTAAGTGAACTATGAGAGAGAGAGGGAAGAGAGACCTAGAAGCAATGAAGACTGTCATAATTTTTATTATATACTGACAATATCCACTTAATTGGACTTAGAGATTTACCTAACAAATGATTGTTAATTTCTATGATAATTATATAGATTTAAAAATTTTTTCTCACTATCCGTTTTGGGGATGTTTCCTAGGTCTCGGGCATGTAGAAGAAAAACAGTAGTACATAAGATGAAGGGGTTTTCCAGACGGGTCACATGTTCCCATTTTCTCCATTATTATTATTAATTTTGGCTGAGCCTCTTTTCTCATGTAACCTGCCGTGTTGCTGCATTTTGCCAGAGCCTTAGAAGCCTTCATTGATTCTTTTCTCTCATACACACACAAAATGCTGACTTGTCTGCAGTATATTTTGTGCCACTAAACACTTGGAAAAGGCCTTGTAAATGGAGGGCAGTGCTCTTGGAAGTGGTTCACCCAAACTAATTTCAAGATTTGAGTGTGCACCTGAGTTAATTTTGAAAGTCTGCTACTCATAAGTTATCTTAGCTGTTATCAAACTAAAGAAAAATGTTCCTAATAATTTGGAGAGTTGTTCTATGGTTTCTAATTATGGGGGTAAACACTGATTTGGGTATGTATTACAACTGGAAAAAGATGAGAAGATGAATCAGTCTCTGTAAGGATGACAGATTTCTCACGTTCTCCGTCTATGTTTTATGGCATTTTGTGTCCATCTTGATGTAATAGTTGATACTTTACAGATCATCTTTATCTGGTGTGATGGCCTAATGAGAATGTGAATTCTTGGTGATAGGAACCATGTCCTTTTCATCGTATTAATTCAGCACTTCCCATGTAGCTGGTGCTCTAGAGCCTGGTGATAGTTTTGTTAAATGAATTAAAAGTTCTCCTACTCCCTGTGTACTCTGAAAATGGCATTTGATAATATATCTTCTATAAGTCAGTGTTTATTAATTCAGCCAGAGGGAAGCATGTGGTTCTGGGGACAGCAACAGTTGATGTGCTCTGCTAAACAGGCCTTCTTTGGCCAATCGGTACCGGGTCAACTGGCTCATGTCATGGCAGCATCCAGTTTAGACTTTGCCTTATCTTATAGAATAATTCTAATATATATCCAGCATCCTTATGGTATCCCTAAAACTGTTTATCCTGATATTGGGGAGGTGACATTAGGCAATGAAAATTATGGAATAAGGGTCAGTGGATTGCAGCCCTATAATTCTGTCATACTTTTAGGTCCATGATTTTGGGGAAGATTCTTAACTTTTAACTTGCGGTGTCTTCATAAGTCTGGAAAGAATATTGTCATCTCTTTGTAGAGCACACTTTCTTATTCATTGTTTGGATCTTCATTTTGATTATAACCTTGTTTGGCATGTAGTGTGAACAATAGAGAAAAGTGAAAGAGAATTATCAGCAGGATGGGAAAAGAAAACATACACAACACAAAAGCCAGTGTACGTGCCCTCTTGTGTTTTCCAGATGGGTACCAGGTTATTTCTGAAGAGAGCCGTCATAGATGTGTTCATAACACAGCTCTGTGGGAGTTGTACGTAACCCTTGGATTAAGTTTTGGGGCTGGTTTGTCAGCTTCTGGTCTGTTTTGCTCATTAGGTCCTATCTGAACAATTAGAATGATTCTGTGTACTGCTGTTTAGTTCCAAAAAAAAAATGTCTCCTGAGCTGGACAGTCTCAGAGAGTCAAGGCTGGTGTGGTATCCGTGTCACTTCTACTCACTCTGAAAGAGTGAGTCTGAGTCCCAAATATATTTTTGAACCAACCACCTGCATTTTCACCCCTCAACATCAGCCATCTTTTTCTGATTAAATATAAAGATACTATGTTTGCTCAGCAGCAGCTTGTACTGTTTTATAAGCCAGAATTATGTATTCTTTACAAAGATAATTTCGTATAAATGTTTGTGATTTACCATTTCAGTCATTTTCCAATATGTTTTGTATTTGTCTTTTAGATGTATGCTTTCATAGATTTGCTTCCTGTAGATTTGACAAACTGCTGCCCTTATTTTTTTAATCTATCCCAATTGTGAAGCTATTGGTTTTTACCTTCAAACTCACCCTTCCATGCTTTGCTTCTTCGTGCGGGAGCTGGGACTCTGCAAAATACATTTCTGCTCTGCAGTTAGCTCCTTGCAAGATTGCCGACAGGGGTGCCAGATGCAGACAGAAAAGCTGGAGGAGAAAGGAGTGACTTGTTCCTTTTTGTTTCACATTTCTTTTTAATGTGTTTTTATTGAGATGTAACTGACATACAACATGTATAACATGTTGATTTCATACGTGTGTGTGTGTGTGTGTGTGTGTGTGTGTATTGCAGTATGATTACCACGGTGCTGTGAGCTAACACCCCATCACTTCACGTAAGTATCCTTTCTTTTTTGTGGTGGGAGCAAGTAAGACCTAGTCTCCTAGCAACTTTGAGGTTTACATTGTCTGTATTGTATCCTTAATTTGTTTGTATTGTCTGTAATCACTATGCTGTCCATTGATCTCTAGGCCTTATTCATCAACTAGTTGCTAGTTTGTATCCTTAAAGAACATCTCCCCAGTTCCCTTAGTGTTACTTCTTCACCACAACAACAGCAGTTCCTTGGGGAAGCAGCAGTTACCTCCGTTTTGGAATTTATGTACCATTTGCAAAAACAGCCCCAGCCAACCAGCGTCCCCTCCTGAAAGGTCTGATTTTCAGCTCCCTAAAGCCCATCTCAAGGTACCTTCCCATGTGGGTGTGGCCACTGCTTCCTGCAGGCGCTGCTTCCATCTTGTCTCAGTGTTTTGGGTTTTGTTTTGCCTTTTCAGTTAATCTAGTTAACAATTCTTTACGCCAACTTAATTTCCATATTAAATTCTGTCAGTTAAAAAAAAACTGTTCTGAGGGGCACCTGGGTGGCTCAGTTGGTTAAGCGTCTGCCTTCAGCTCAGGTCATGATCCCAGAGTCCTGGGATCGAGTCCCGCATTGGGCTCCTGGCTCAGGGGGAGCCTGCTTCTCCCTCTGACCCTCTCCCCTCTCATGCTATTTCCCTCTCTCAAATAAATAAATGAAATCTTAAAAAAAAAAGCTATTCTGATTTCGGTCTCTTGACTAGACTGTGACTGACACCGACCTGGTAGGCGTCTCCCCAACATCTCCATTCCTGGGTCTCTTCTGGAAGCCAGTCCTAGAGAACACTCCAAACCATTTCCTCGCCTGTTTTTCTGACCTCACAACAAAGAGGTCTAAGCAATTGCTTTGATGGGTTTTGGTAAAAACCTCATGAATACGTGTAATGAGTCTCAGTCCTTCAGCAAAAGGTCACATCTCCCTTACTCTCAAAGCTCTGAAGCCACATCTCTAAGGGAAAACACTCAATGCTGACAGCATGTCCACACATTTTGTGTTTAGTCATCTCTTGCACAACCTCATTAAATCCTAGGACTTGGAAGGAAAATTGAGAAATCATTTAGTTAATTTGCTTGCTTCGGGCAGGATTAAATCTCAGTACTGGCGTAATTTAGTTTTTCCATCAAAACTAGACACTACACATTCATAAAGTGGGTAGATGAAAGAATCTTACAATCTAGGTATTATAAAGTATAATAACCTGATAAGAAATTTCTTAGGTCTATGGATGATTTTTACCCCCAAATCTTTATATTTTTTTCTAAGTTATCTTATATTGATACTATTTTCTTGAGTTAACACGCATACTCTTTTGTTTGTATCAAAGATTCAAATTTTTTTTAAGATTTTATTTATTTATTTGAGAGAGAGAGCAAGAGCATGAGCAGGGGGGAAGGTAAATGGAGAGGGAGAGGCCGACTCCCCGCTGAGCAGGGAGGGAGCCCAACGCGGGACTCAATCCCAGGACTCTGGGATCATGACCTGAGCTGAAGGCAGATGCTTAACCGACTGAGCCACCCAGGTGCTCCTCAAATATTTTTAAAGATATGAAAGAAAGTACTATAAAATTAACCTTAAAATATCTAAATGGTTACTTAAAGTAGACTCTTTAAATTTTGCTTGGCATTTTATAATGCACATAGGTTTCTGTATTCATAAATACTGTTGTTAGTTGTGGCCAAGTCAAGTAAGGACACTACAACTTAGATGCAGAGCATGAGTTTTTCTATAACGGACTACATCTTGCTCTCAAGCACACATTCATATGATTGTCAGAAACCATTTAATCTTTTTTAATTAAAACATCTCAGTCGCTTCTCTTTTAATAGTCTTTTGTGGGTCATGTATCAGAAGGTAACCCACTTCTTAAGGAATCTCCCTTGCCCCTTCTCCTTCCCAAGATGCTGCCTGGGTGTGCAGAATCTAATATAACCCCCAGGACAGAGAGGGGTGGCTTTGTAGCTGGTCTTTATGCTGTCCTCTGGTCAAGATGCTATGCCTTCTGGTTTCTAGCCATTAACCTCGATCTTCATTGTATCCATGGTGATGTGATCTGGCTTGTTTGCTCAGTGCCTTTCCTGACCTGTTTTTACTGAATTGAACTGGCCTGAACTTTGGTATTTGAATTGGCAAATGATACAAGTTATGATTCTTAATCTTAAAGAGGATATGGTTCCATGATGAGACTTCCTTCTGTTTATCTTTTCTGACTATCAATTTATGAGGCCAAGTCATCCCTTCCTATCTCAATCCTGTTATTACCCTATGAGTTGTATACCCACACCTTACATCTAATTCAAGAATTTCTGGTATTGGATTTCTAGCTATGCCATAAGGCCTAGAATATTTTGACCTAATATAGGATCTCTCCATAGGATGCACAAGTCTTTACCAAAATAGATTAAGCTATACTCTACCACAAATGTCCTATGTGCCCTGCTAGTATGGTTACCTCTTTTTATGAGATTCCCAAACATGAGCTTTGATATGACTCAGGTCTCTTCTACTTCACTATCTTTGAGAAATTCCACACTCTCCTTGGGTTCTGGAAATTCAATATCAGTGGAATTTAATTTATTTTGCTTGCACACCCCTCAAATATTGTTGAAAATCTATTTACTGCTCACACATTTTTAGTTTAACTTCATCATAAATTTAAATAGTTGCAAAGAATATAAGTTTAGTATGTTATAAATATTGACATTTTAAAATAGAACCACTGTATCACTTTTAAAAATATATCCAATGTAATTGAATTCATGATGATTGAATACTCACCATCATCCATATTAAAAACACTGAGCAGACTCTTCTTTAAAAGTCACAAATTCTACCTTGGTCCTTTACCTCTACAGTTCAGATTTACATTTCACTTCCCCTTCAGAATTTTTTCTTATATATTTTAATACTTGAAAGTCTTTTAATTATCACCCTGCAGTAGATTGCAAGAACGGTCCTAATGCTTCACCCATCCTTTGCCAAGTTACTTTGTACTGCCCTCCCACTTTGACTCTGGGATTGATTGTGTGTCTTGCTTTGGTCAGTGTGATACTAGGAAATGTGATTTAGAGGCTTGTGAAGCTTTTGAGAGGCGGGGCTTGCCTTCTCTCTTCGGTTTCTGCAAGGGTAGTCTCCTGGAGAGTGAAAGACACCTGAAGCAGAGCTGAGTGTCCCCTAGATCAGTCAACAGTCGGACAATACAGATGTGTGAGCAAGACCAGCCAAGATAAGCAGAGTCACCAAGCCAACCTCCAGCTGCTGCAGATGAATGGACAAATGCATGCTTACTGCTCTATGATCTTGAGGTTCTGTGATGCTTTTTATGCAGCATTATTCTTGTAAAATCTGATTCAGTCTAACATAATTGTCTATAAAAGAAGATTAAAATTGGCGGGGGGGGGTTGTGTATGTGTGTCTGTGACCATAAACTCGAAATTCAAAGCAATAAGTTTCTTCATGTTTATCAGTTCCATTATTATTAGTGCCTAGTTAATCTAATGAACCTAAATATATTACAAAATTTAATGCATATTTATTACATAAAAAGGTAAAATTCTATTATTTAAAATCCATTCTGTATTGAGAGAAATAAGGATTTTCCAATTATTTCAAGAATTTATGGGTGAACATCGAATGAAATAAGACTAATAGTCCATTCTATTCATTTCAAAAATATTTATAAGTGTTCAAAAATCTTGCCCATATACATACGTTTATGGGAATGACAGTGGTTTTATGATAGCAATGCCATTCGCTTGTTTTGTGTCTTCCCTAGTTATATGCCAAATTGCACAAAGAGATATGAATATTTTTTAGTGATTTAATGGTTGACAGCTGTATAGATTCTACCTGAATTTTTGAACATAAAGACTGGATAACTATCTGATTTAAAAAATAATCTTTTTAACTCAGTTATTAGAGGCATTTATTTTCTCAACAGGAATTACCAATCTTTCGGGCTGTTTCTTTATTTTGTGTCACGTAGGTTCTTACAACTGGGGCAACGTGCCAGAGAATACGTTCTTGTTTTGTAAAATGGGAGAACTGTTATAAAAAGAGAAGGGGTGAGTTCTTGGTGAGTTCTCACACCAGTAAAATTTTGGAAGGAGTACATTTGTAAGTCAAACATCTGGAAATCTTACTTACATTAAACCTTCAAATACTATGACCCTTGGAAATGTAGGTGTACTTCAGGGGCAAGCTTGCCCTGATGTTTAGATCACTGCTCTTACACAAAACCAGACAGGTGAGGCTGCTTCCAGGCTCATGTACCCAAACCTTAATCAGCCATTTCTCCTCTTTCATTTCGGTAGCATGTTGTATATGAAGCTTCAAACGTAAAACTCCTCTGAAAGGCTTATCCTCCTCTTAGGCCAGATATGGGGAGATTCACTCTAACTTATCTACATGTTTTTTATTCCATCCCAACTGGGGATTTCTATCCTTAGTGTTATTCATAACTCTGCTGTCTCAAACCTTCTTGTCCCTCTTCTCCACTCCATTTTGACTTCTCCCCACTCACAGTCCCAGGGAAGTGTTTCTCTTCCTGTGAGTTAGAGCTTCTTAAATAACAGAATAATTGAAGGAGGAAAACAAACACTATACAAGAAGGGGAAAAATTATGTGATATTTCAAAACCTTCTCCACGTTACTATAACCTTTAACTATACTTAAGTGTTTACATTGTGTTTTGACCTATGGTTTTCCGAAGTAACACATTTTGTATTCAGCAACATGTTTTGCTTAATTATGTGCTCAAAACCATGCCTCAGGTCCCTGGGACCCCGCAGTGAGGCTGCCTGAATGAGTTTCAGCACATCATCAATACTCACTAGAGTGTTGCCGAAGACAGAGAAGGGCGCAGAAGACACTGCTTTAGGTGGCGTTTCATCACAAGATAAAGCCTAAATTCCTTAGTGTGGTATCTACAGCCTCCCTTAACATATTGTATCTGGCTCTTGTGTACAAACTAAATCTGACCTTACTAATATATTCAGCCTCTCTCACTATCCTCTTTAAAATCTTCTACTCTAGCTAGCCTAGATGAGCCTAGGCTCATCTGCTCAGAAGCTCCGAAGTAGGGTGCCCAGCCATCTCAGCCTCCATCCTTTCTATACCCCTTTCAAGGCCCACACCGTAAGTTCCATGCCTTGAAAGCTGTGTCTCCCCTCTAAACTCATTGATCTCATTGCCTTTATGACTTCTTCTGAACTGAATGCATTCTACTTGGTATTATTATTCATATATTTATTTTATCCAGTCTCTCAACTGAAAGAGCAAGTTGCTGGGGAGGTGAGAAACTGTTTCATGCTTTGAATCCATATCATTAAACACTGAGTTTTACACATAGTGGGTATCTGAGTGGGTGTCAGCAAAGGTCTACAGCCCCTTTCACCATTTCTGCCTCACTGTCAATATATGGTATGCCTTCAGTTTCTCGGAGACAATTGAGGTAATCTAGGGGAACTCATTAACAGTCAGCCCTCTACATCTACACAGTTGCCTATAGCCGCCTCCTTGGTGTCTCCCCACTGCTAGCCATCAGCGAAACCGATGCTCAGGCTTTACCCAAGAGCAATTATATCAGAATATCCAATTAAATCAAGACCAATTAGGTCAGAATGAGGATAGGGCCTGGAAATTGGAATTTTAAAAAAAGTCTCCCGTGATTGAAAACCAGTGTTTTCAGTTTCTAGAATAGATTCTAGTCTCTCTCATCTTCAAGACTATTTCTCTTTCTGGTAACTTCATCCTATGTCTATGTAATTATTTCCTTCAACTTTCTATAATGCTAAACTGTTTTCCCCAAGCCAAAGCAAACCAAACTAAAATAATACTCTTGATTCTTTTTCCATCCCTCCTATTATATTTTAAGCACTTTTTTCCCATTTATAGGTCACTTTGGGAAGTATATTCAGATAAACTATAGCAGTTCAGGTCCAATCAGAAGGTAGAAACTCCACAACAGACTAAACAAGGAAGGTTTAGTGTAAAGAAGTTCTGACTGTGATAAAAGAGTAAGATATAAAATAAGATGTGCTCTAAATGGTACCCAGGGCTGTTGGAGAGGGGAGGGTAGGGGTTCAGCCATCAGACAGCAGAGAAGTTTGCTGGTGTAGCCAGGCCAGAGTTGATCTGGAGTTTCTGGGATACCAGTAAGTCCCTGTGGTCAGCAGAATAATGGCCCCTCAAAGATGTCCACATCCTAATTCTGAAAACCTGTGAATATCTTATCATACATGGTAAAAGGAACTTTGAAGATGCCATTCAATTAAGGACCTTGAGATGGAGAGATTATCCTGGATTATCTGGGTGGGCCCGATACAGTCACTTGGGTCCTTAAAAGTGAAGAACCTTTCTCACCTGTACTCAAAGAGAGATTTGGCTACCAATGGATGGTCAGAGAGAGGCACCATTGCTGACTTTGAAGATGGAGAAAGGGACCATGAGCCAAGTAATGGGGACAGCTTCTAGAAGCTGGAAAAGGCAAAGAAACATGTTCTCAGTGAGAGCCTCCAGAAGGAACCAGCCTTATTGACCCCTTGATTTCAGTCCACTGAGACATGTTAGACTTCTAACCTGCAGAACTTGAAGATAATGAATTAGGGTTTTAAGTTTGTGGCAATTCATTATATCTGCAACAGAACACTAACACACTCTTCAGAGTGTAGGAAGGGAGCAGGTGATCAGCAACTGGTGGCATAGTATGTATAACTCATAGTGGGGGTTCTGGAGCTGGTGATGGTAGGAGGCCCTCACAGTGGTAGGACTCTGGTTTCTGAGTAGAGTGGGCTACAGAAAGGTTATCAATAGGCTGAGGCCACAAGGTCTCACAAGGGTACCAGCGGGGGCCGGCTTCACTAGCTGTCCTCACACCTACTAAGCCCACCTATGGATCCTAAAAAAAAGAAACAGTAAGAGAGCCCCTTCCTTTCTCAGTGACCCTCCGGTGTCCACTACCAAGAAGACTTAGCATCATGCTCACTTGAAAGGAGACATATTTAAAGGATTTCTGTTGTTTATCACAGAGCAGATACTGAAAGGTGTATTTGGAGCAGAGGTAATAGATTGATAACTGACAGGTATGTATTTCCAAAGCATGGCTGTCCTTTCATTACGTCCCATGGCAGTTTGAAATCTGTGCTCAGCTCTCCACTGAAATTACCCTTGTCAAGGCAATCAGCTATTAACTATATTTAGTTCTTAGTTGTGTAACAATCTACAAGGTTGATTAATATAGTCTCTGCAAAACTGCCTTTTCTCTTGATTTCATGACATTTTTCCTCATTCCTCTCCCACATCTCTTGAGTCTTGATTCATATTCTCCTTCCAGGGTTTTTTTGTTGTTGTTGTTGGTTTTTTTCTATGTTATTATTCTTTCTTCAGCTCACCATTTACTTTACATTCTGTTCTTGAGTGAACATATCCACATCTACACATGAAAATTAGGTCAGTGGTAGATGATGATCATTCTCAAATCTATACCTTCAGGCTGGATTTCTCCTCAGCTCTAGTCCTCTATCATCAGGTCCTTCCTGGACATATATCAGTAGGAACCCCAAGTCATCATGGCCAAACCAAACACATTATCTTCCCTAATTCCACTTCACAGGGTACATATTGGTAGATAATGCTAGGTATGCAAATTTTAAACGGAATTCATTCTCTCATGTGCTCTATAATCCATTCTTAACAAATATAATAAAATTGAATATACTTTCTGAAAGTCTCTCAAGTCCAGCCACCTCTACCCTCCTGCTTGCCAAAGTTTAAGCAGGCTTTTCCTCCCATCTGGAACATCGTGAGAGACTCCGGCTTATCTCCCCCTCCTTAAGAAGCCAGTCTTTCTGGTTCCTACCTATCCATGCTCTAAAACAAATAATGTAATTTTTTGATTAAATGAACAATGTCCCATCTCTGCTCATCATCACCCCTAGAGAATAGGTTTCTGCACAAGTAAAGGGATTTTACTGAGGGGAGAGTTTGTGTTAGGCTTGCGGAATAGATCAAACTCAGATACGAGGAGACGTTGGAAAGAAATAGGGAGGATAGAATTACAGTGAGTACTTTCGGGGATATGAAACTTTTTTCCGGCTAAATTTATATATCTATATAAAGATGCATGCTATAATATTTCAAAAATCCATACTGGAGTCTCTCGAGTGTCTGGTTGAAGACTTTGAAGTGACTCTATAATTAAAAGGTATTGATTGAGCAAGGAGATTGTCAATTTTAAAACCTTTCTTAAATCTACAAATTTAACTGCATCTTTATATTCTTTTTTTCCTGCTGTTGTAATTGATGCCATGTCCCTCCTATCAAAAGGCAAATCCTTTCGTGTGTGCTCAGGAGCTAAACTGATCCTGCCCTCTTAGTTATTTCTGTGTGTTATCTCTTTCCTACACTAAATCTTCATCCCTACTCTGTACTCTTTATCTCATCATTTAAATAAGTTCTTATATCTCTGATACCCCACTTGCACTTGATTGGACTTCCCCTTCCATGATATCCCCTGTGCACATATACATTCTTAATTTTCTCACAAAGGATTTTACTTTTCAAACACTTCAATCTGGTTTCTGCCTCCAGCTCTTCACCAAAACTATTCTTGCAAATTTAACCAGAGATGTCTATACTATCAAATCCTATGGATATTTCTCAAAGTTTCTTGATGTTTCAGTCCATTTTCCACATTATTCCCTGGCTTTCTACCTACCTTTTTGGCTACTCCTTCACAGGCTTCGCTGCTAACATCATCTTCTCTAGCAGAAATGTTGGCAATCTTTGGGGTTCATTTCTGGGTCAGCTTCTCTCCTCACATTATATTTCCACCTTAAATGTTTCATCTGCATCATTGTCTTCAAAAACCATGTGCTAATGACTGCCAGGTTTATCTTAGGATTGCAGGCATCCAGGTATGAGCCCAAGCTAGAGGCAGTCAGGTCTAAAGCAAAAGGACAGATGGAGACGCATTTTGAAAGATGAGTCAGCCTGATTTCATTTGTCATTACTTCCAAACCAAAGCTGAATTTTGGAGAAACTAGCTACATTTTAGTCCAATGCTTTAAAAATCTTCAAAAAATGAATATTCATTTAGATAAATGAAAAGTTCTTCTCTCTCCCATTGCATCATAAACCCTTTGTAAAATACCTTAATTCATCTTCTAAATGTGCCTATTGATTTTTTTTTAAACCAGATCTTGAATATCTTAGAATATTTGTGGGTAAATCACAGCAACTTTAAATGGGCCTAACCTGCCCTTGTGAGCCCTTCTTTCCTGGCAAATGTCCCTTTCAGTCCTCCCAGCAAGACTAGCAGCTATCTCCTAGGACAGGTGCATGTTGATATTGTTCTTAAAGTATGAATGATGGGACTGCCTTTGAAATTACTGCTTTTTTTGTTTTTGTTTTTGTTTTTGTTTTTACCTATGCCGTAATTCATACAATTTTCCTGTCTGTTGTCATCAAATAATATGCCTGTTGGTTAGGCCAGTACGACTGCCATCCAGTTGGATCTTTTAGAACAACATTTGTATTTCACTAAGACTTAAATTAATTGAGCTTTTGGAGGCATCAGCTTTAAGCAAATTTTGACTGAAAATTAAAGGTTTCCCTTATCTATACTATAATACTGGGATTATATTTTTATAGCTATTAAAATGATAAGAAGTAGTAGCAAAATTTCAATCAAAATAATGATCATTTCCTTAACACTATGGTCTTTTAATTAGCATTGCAACAACCAGTTCTGCTTTTCTTCATTTTACAAAATTGTTTCTTTGTATCTGAGCGAGATTACTTCAGCATGAGAGATGAGGTGACAGTCCTTCTAATGTCACAAGTATTCTTTCTTTGTAGTAACTTCTGCATTGTATTTTTTAATATCAATATTTGTTAAGTACAAATCGTCAAGCAGATTTTTCTCTGTAACTTGACATGATCAGATTTCCACATAAGTTCTTGATTCTTTCATAGATAATGATGCAAATTCATTAGCTTCTCTTCTGTGCTACATTTTTTTTTACTATTTCACACAGTTTTTCATAGAAATTTTATCTGAAAACATCTACAGCAATTGGAAACATTTTTCTAGTGCCTAACATATTAGTGCCTGCTATTGTATCAGCTGTTCACTCACAGATTTGGTCACACTTCTTAGTATTAGTATACACACATCAGTTTTGTTGCATTGGAGGCCTTGATTAGAATTAATAAGGAACTGGCTGTCTCAGTATCATACTTAAAGATTTCATATTTGGGCATCAAATCCTGCCAATTACTAGTTCTGGTATTACTTTAAAGATTTATTTACTTATTTATTTTAGTGGGGGGAGAGCGCATGCATGCACAAAGTAGGGGGAGGGGCAGAGGGATAGAATCTTCAAGTAGACCCCCCCCCCCCGAGCTTGCCCAGCAGGGGCTCATCTCATGACCCATGAGATCATGATCTGAGCTGAAACCAAGCGTCAGATGCTCAACCCACTGAGCCACCCAGGCACCCCCCGCACACCATTCTACTATTACTTTACAATCAAAGCTACAAAGTCATATTTCCCCAGTTAACATTACCAGCAGCTATTGCAGTAACTCAGTTCTTTGCATGCCTTCTGCCTATGGGCCCTTAAATTCATAATCTCATTTAATTCTTATACTAAATGTACGTGTGAAACACAATGAAATTGAGACTCAAAAAGGCTAAATCACTTCCCCAAAGTCACAAACAAATAGAAGTGGCAAAGTGGGCTCAAAATCATGACTGAGTCTTTAAAGCCATAACCTTTCTGCTGCTGCCATTCCGAACCTTCCCATTGCCACTTACAGCTGACACGGATCAGTGGTCGTAACTTCAGGGTAACAGATGTAAAATATGTTTTGGTTCACATAAAGGATTTATTTTATTCACATGAAGATCATTGTCCTATAATTTCTGTTTCTCCAAAACTAGATAGGAACCCACTTGAAGGGTTTCTCACTTGAAAAGTCTAAGAAAATTTGAACACCAAAATAAATAAGGGCCATCATAGATTATAGCCAATTCCATAAAACAAGAATTGTGAGTCTATACTGACAATAGATAAGCAAATAACTAAGTTAGTAAATAAATAAGTATGGGGAAAAGCAAGTGCTTCCTTGTAGATAAAATGCCAACTAATAATTGTAAACAGAACAATGGAGTTTGAAAAACACTATCATGGTCATCAATAGATACTACATCTAAGGGAAAGTTTTGATAATATTTACAGGACCTTACAATATTGTCCAACAAATTACTCATTAATTACACAAGAAAAAATACTGTCTACAGAGTGAAGAAACCAGATTAACCAAAAGATCAAAATGAACAGCACCAGTAAGGAGCAGACAGATGCCATGTGCCTCCATACACTGAAAAGAATATAATATCAATTATATAGTTTTCCAAACAATTCGTCACCTGAATATAATCATATCATAAGGAAACCAAAGAAACTCAAAGTAAGAGACATTCTAGGGCAGCTATCTGGAAACTGGATAAAATGGGCCAATTGTTTTAGGTTTGAAGGGTTTTATGGAGTTTTTAAAGATTTTTTTTAAAAACATATGGCTTTTATCACCTATTTTTTGGGTTTTGTTTTAAAACACTTTAAAAACCATAGAAACCATTATTAGTTCTAGGGCTGTACAAAAACAGGCCAAGGGCTAGATTTCGCTTGTAGGATATAGTTTGTCAATCCCTGTTCTAGAGACAACCTCCAATATTCTTCAGAAACAATGGATTGAAAGAATAAGAAAGGCTGAGGAGCTGTTTCAGGTCATGGGAAACTAAAAAGACAGGACAATTAAATGCAATACATAGGTTCTGGGCTAGATTTTCACTGCGAAAAAATACCATATAGGACATTATTGAGGCAAATGATGGAACTGGAATATGAATTATAGATTATAAAAAGTATAATATCAATGTTAAATTTCCTATTTTTCAAATGTGCACTGTAGATGTGTAAGAAAATATTATTGCTCTTAGTCAATATACCCTCTTAGTTTTATGGGGTAAATGGGCAAGAACAATACAGCATAGCCTCCTGTGGTATGTATTTATACACATGTACTCCCACGTGTATACATACGTACAGATACACACAGAGAATGAAAGTGAATATGAATGTGGCAAAATATTAAAATGGGGAAACTGTAAAGGGTGTTGCCATAGGTGGATTCTAAAATGACTCCCAAGATTTCCACCCCAGCCATATACATCCTGTATAACCCCTCTCACTGAGTGTGAGTGGAACTATGAGGTCACTCTGTGATTAGATTAGGGTGTCTGGCAAAGGTGAAGAGATGTTGCAGATGCAATTAAGATCCCAAGTCAATTGCCTTAAGTTATCAAAAGGGGGATCACCCTGAGTGGGTTCTGATCTCAACAGCTGAGCCCTGTAAAAAAGAGTCTAGGTGTCAGAGACATCCTTCTGCTGGCTTTGAGGAATCAAGCTGCTGAGTTATGGGCGGGTCTGTGAGAAGCCCACCTAGCAAGGAAGAGCAAGTGACTTCTTGGAGCTGAGAGTCTGTCAGCTGACAGCCGTCAAGAAAACAGGAGCTCGCTCTTTTAGCCTCAAGATACCAGGTTCTGCCAACAGCCGTGTGAGGGTGGAAGATGATCCCCAACTCCAGAAAGGCGCAGTACCTGACTGACACCTTGATTGAGAGAGTCTGAGCAGAAGACCCAGCTCAGCTGTGCCTGGACTCCTGACTCACGTAAATTGTGAGGTAACACATTTATGCTGTTTTAAGCTAGGATTGTAGTAATTTGTTACCCAGCACAGAAAATGGATACAGGTAAACAGATGCTCTTTGTTTTATCCTCATGGCATTTGTATTCATTTGAAACTATTTCAGTAGAAAAACATTTCTAAAACACCTTGCCCATCTCTGCACCACTTTTTCTTTTTCCTGCTTAGAAGGTCATAAACTAGCTAATCAGCATAAACAGAATCTCAAATTTTCCATTTCAGTTGCTCAAGTAAGAATGGAGACTAACAGTAGTAACGCGGCCATTAAATGCCTTTGAGATCTTACATTGTGTTTTGCTATTAATGTAAATATTGCACTAAAGTGTAACAGATCTGTTTATTTTAATATGATAATTAAAGCTTGTATGTTTGCTTCTGGCCATCATGAAGAAGTTTGGATTAGATTTTCCTCCTGCCACAAACAACTAGAAAACTGAACAATATAAGAAATACCTACTTTTAACACTGTTTCCAGTGTTTAAATGAGTGAATAATTGTAATCCCTAACAGAGCAGGGAAGAAAATGGAGTGAGCCACACAATCATCCCATCTTTCTATCTTTTAGCATTTACTAAATTACATTTCAGATTGAGAAATCTTAAGCAGAGTGCAGAGATTTTGATGAATTGTGAAGGCTGAGCTAGAAGTTGAGAGTGGCTGAAATGGCCAGAAAAATGAGCAGAATGTCAGAGAGGAGGAAATTATGGAGAAAAGTGCTCCCCGAAACTTCATAGGTTACCTTGAATTTATTTACTGAATTCTAGACTTGCACATTTAGAAGGATGGAAAAACACCTGGGAAACCCCAAGCTGAACAATTCTGGAAGGTCCCAAAATCCTGGGAGATGATGGGGTTCTGATAAAGTAAAGTTGACAGGTCATGTCAAGTAACCAGTGCAGTTAGTAGAAACCCCCAAATGGTCAAGTCGTAGTAGAAGACAGTATCATGATTATATTTTGACCTTGTATACAGTGACCTTGTTAAACTCACTTTTTAGTTCTAAAAGGACTTTTTGTAGAATCACTGGGATTTTCTACATAGGCAATGTTTTTATGTGCAAATAAATCTCTAAGCCCTTAACCATAATAGTAGGGCTAAACCTTAATCTATACAAAAGATAACTTCTGTAGGACTTGACAATAAATTCTTGAAATATGCAACAGAGTAGGAGAAACAAAATAAAACTACATTGAATGCTGGACTTGGTATTGGAAAATGCTTATTTTAAATCTGATTTTACCATATACTAAATATGTGAAAAAGTGAAAGGCATTTAACTGCTCAGGGCCTTCTTATGCCAGTTTATAAATGAAGAAACTAAGACTTAATCTACAGAACTGTTGTGAGAATTGAATGAGAAAATATACACATAAGAGCTTTGTAAGTCATAAGATTAATATGAATACTTAGCACTGTTTCATTTTTTTGTAAAGCTCAGCAAGAGGAAAAATAAAGTCTTTGAAAATAAAATTAAAGTATTTTATTTTATTTTTTAAAAAGATTTTATTTATTTATTTGACAGAGAGAGAGAGAGCCCAAGCAGGGGGAGCAGGAGAAGGAGAAGCAGGCTCCCCACCGAGCAGAGAGCCCGATGTAGGGCTCAATCCCAGGACCCTGGGATCACGACCTGAGCCGAAGGCAGACGCCTAACGACTGAGCCACCTGGGCTCAGCCCCAAAATTAAAGTATTTTAAATAAATTTTTATAATAGGAGGCACTCTCTAGAAAGAACAGTATTACTGGGACTTACATTTACTTGTTTTTGTTGTTTTAAAATAAGTAACACATAAATATAATAGATTCATTTTTTTTAAATGTTAGTAGTACAGAGTGGGAATTTTAAAATAAAACTACTTATTAACCAGTAAGAAATTCTGTTGATGTTTCTCTTGACAGTTTATACACACATGCAGAGGAAGATATGTACATATGTATAGATTTTACTTTAGTATGCATTGCTATTTCATAAATACCCTTAATCAGAACACTGTTCAAGTTTCCTGATTGTCTATATGTTTCTTCAGTACTTTCATATTCAATATTACCTCTTACCATTTTGCTACTTGACTCATTTTCCCTTTACCCTTTTTGGACTCAAGAGACATACACTGTCACATCTTTCTGTGATGTTTTACTATCTTTTTATGAAATCAAAGGTATTAAGTTATAAAATGTGGGTAATTTGTTTGGAAAGTACTCCCAAAGTAATAGTGACTACAAATGTTTATATTAAAACTGCTGTGAATATGATGTACAGGTAAATTTGCTAAGTGTCTTTGTGAAATTTTTTTCAGGTTCCATTGAAATTCCAGTTAGTTAATGTATAGTGTAAATTAATTCCAGGTGGAGAATTTAGTGATTCATCACTTACATATAACACCTAGTGCTCATCATAAGTGCCCTCCATAATACCCATCACCTACCTAACCTCCTACCTCCTCTCCAGTAACCATCAATTTGTTCTTTATAGTTAAGAGTCTGTTTTTTGGTTTGCCTCTGTGTTTTTCCCCCCCATGTTCATTTGTTTTGTTTCTTAAATTCCACATATGAGTAAAATCATATGGTGATGGGAATGTTTTCCTAATTTCACTTTCTGATACCTCATTATCAGTGTATAGAAATGCAATGGATATTGATTTTGTATCCTGAGAACTTACCAATTTATCAGTTCTAGAAGTTTTTTGGTAGAGTTTTTTGGGTTTTCTATAAATAGTACCATGTCATCTACAAATAATGAAACTTTTACTTCTTCCTTACCAATTTAGATACCTTTATTTTTTTTTTTCTGTGACTGCTGTGGCAATAATGTCCAGTACTATGTTGAATAAAGGTGGTGAGAGGTGGACATCCTTGTCTTATTCCTCATCTTAAGGGGAAAGCTCTCATGTTTTCACCATTGAGTATGGTGTTAGCTGTGGGTTTTTCATATATGGTCTTTATTATGTTGAGGTATATTCCCTCTAACCCTACTTTGTTGAGGGTTCTTATCATGAATGGATGTTGTACTTTGTCAAATGCTTTTTCTGCATCTATTGAAATGATCATATAGCTTTTATCCTTTCTCTATTGATGTGATGTATCGCATTGATTGATCTGTGAATATTGAACCACCCTTGCAACCAAGAAATAAATCCCACATGATCATGGTGAATTATTTTTTTCAATGTATTGTTGGATTCAGTTTGTTAATATTTTGTTGAGGATTTTTGCATCTATATTCATCAGGGATGTTGGCCTGTAGTTGTCTTTTTTGGTAGTGCTTTTATCTGGCTTTGGTATGGGGATAATTCTGGCCTCCTAGAATGAATTTGAAATTTTTCCTTCCTCTTCTTTTTTTTGGAATAGTTTGAGAATAGGTATTAACTCTCTTTGAATGTTTGGTAGAATTCACTTGTGAAGTCTTCTGGTGGTGGACTTGTTTGTTGGGAGTTTTATCACCACCGATTCAATTTCATTGCTGATAATTAGTCTGTTGAAATTTCTATTTCTTCCTAATTCAGTTTTGGGAAGTTTATGTTTCTAGGAATTCATCCATTTCTCCTAGATTGTCCAATTTGTTGGTATATAATTTTTCATAATATTCTCTTATAATCCTTTATATTTCTCTGGTGTTGGTTGTTATTTCTCTTCTTTCATTTCTGATTCTTTTTATTTGAATCTCCTCTCTCTCTCTCCCTCTCTCCCCCTCCCTCTCAATGAGGCTGGCTAAAGGTTTATTAATTTTGTTGATCTTTTCAAAGAAGCAGCTCCTGGTTTCATCGGTCTGTTCTATTGTGGTTTTTTGTTGTTGTTGTTGTTGTTTCTATTTCATCTTTTTTTGCTCTAATCTTTATTTTATTCCCTCTACTCGTTTTGGGTTTTGTTTGTTCTTTTCCTAGCTCCTTTAGGTGTAAGGGGAGGTTGTTTATTTGATATTTTTCTTGCTTTTTGAGATAGGCATGTATTGCTATAATCTTCCCTTTTAGAACCACTTTTGCTGCATCCCAAATATTTTGGACCATTATGTTTTCATTTTTATTTGTCTCCATGTACCTTTTGATTTCCTCTTTGATTTCTTGGTTGACCCATTCATTGTTTAGTAGCAGGTTATTTAACCTCCGTGTATTTGTGTTCTTTCTAGATTTTTCTCTCATCGTTGATTTCTAGTTTCACAGTGTTTGTTGTCCATTCCATCACCCTATGTCTTTTGATGGGAGCGTTTATTCTATTTGGGTTCAAAGTAATTATTGATAAGTTCATACTTATTGCCATTTTATTGCTTGTTTTATGGTTGTTTTCAAAGTTCTTCTCTGTTCCTTTATTCTCTTGCTCTCTTCTGTCATGGTTTGCTGGCTTTCTTCAGTGATACGTGTGGATTCCTTTCTCTTTATTTTTGCATATATTGCCAATTTTTGTTTTGTGGTTACTATTAGGTTTATGTATAATGTGCATATAGCAGTCTATATTAAGTTGATGGTCGCTTAAGTTTGAACCCATTCTTTACTCCTCTCTCCTCTCCACACATTTTAGGAATATAGTGTCATACTTTATATCCTTTTATTTTGTGAGTCCCCTGACTGATTTATATATATAAACCATATATATATATATATATATATATGGGGGATTTGGGGGTTTTTTTTGGTGAGGTTTTTTTGTTGTTGTTGTTGTTTTATTTGTTTGTTTTGTGCTTTGATGCTTCCTACTTTTCTTACTCTTACTGTGGTCTTGCCTTTCTACTCAGAGAGTCCCTTTTAACATTTCTTGTAGGGCTGGTTTAGTGGTGATGAATTCCTTTAACTTTTGTTTGTTTGGAAAACTCTTATCTCTGCTTCTCTTCTGAATGATAGCCTTGCTGGATAGAGTATTCTTGGCAGTAGGTTCTTTTGCTTTCAGCCCTTTGAATATATCATACCATTCTCTTCTGGTCTGTAAAGTTTCTGTTGAAAAATCAGCTGATAGCTAAACGGGCCTTCCCTTGTATGTAACTGTTTTCTTTTCTCTAGCTGCTTTTAAATTCTTTCTTTATCACTACTTTTTGCCATTTTAATTACTATGTATCTTGGTGTTGACCTTCTTGAGTTGATTTTGTTGGGGATTTTCTGTACCTCCTGGTTCTGGATTTCTGTTTCCTTCCCCAGATTTGGGAAGTTTGCAGCTATTATTTCTGCAAATAAATTTTTTGCCCCCTTTCTCTTATCCTTCTGGGATGCCCATAATGTGAATGTTATTATGCTTGATGATGTCACTCAGTTCCCTAAGTCTATTTTCAGTTTTTATTATTTTTTTTCTCTCTCCCTTTCAACTTAATTGCTTTCTATTACTCTGTCCTCCAGGTCACCGATCCATTCTTCTGCTTCCTCTAGTCTACTGTTTATTCCACCAGTGTATTTTTATTTTAGGTATTGAGTTCTTCATCTCTGATTGGTTCTTTTATATTTTGTTAAGGGCCCCACTGACATCCTCCACTCTTTTCTCAAGTTCATTAAGTATCTTTATGACCATTACTTTAAATTTTCTGTCAAGCATAATACTTATCTCTGTTTTGTTTAGCTTTCTTGCTGTGGTTTTGTCCTTTTGTTTCATTTGGGACATAGTCCTCTGTGTTCTTATTTTATCTAACTCACTGTGTCTGTTTCCATGTGTTAGGAAAGTCAGCTATGTCTCCTGCTCTTGAAAGTAGTGCTTTTATGAAGGAGAGGGCCTGTAGTGCCCTGCAGTGCAATATCCCCTGTTCCCCAGAACCTGGCACTTCAGGGGTTTCTCCTCTGTGTGTTGTATGTGCCCTACTCTTGTGGCTGAGCTGCTTTTACCTTCAGTCCAGTCATCTGTAATGGCTCTCTTTGCTTGTGTGTTCAGGGTTTGGTCCCTATGGTATTAGTGGGCCAGTCTGTGGCAGCTTTGGACTTGAGTTCAGTCAGACCAGGCATTTGCCCAGAGATGCAATAGCACCAAAGTGCAGGGCTGTTTTCCTATGTTGTCCTCTGAGAAGCTTGCTTTGGTTGGTGGGGCCTGCTGTCAGGCCAGATGTCTGCTGCTAGCCCACGACTAGAGCCATAGTCGGACTGGTGTGTGTAATTTTCTCCTCTGCCTGGGGCAGAAGGCAGTGTGGAGTGGTGCTGGCCCCCGCTGGGACTGCTTGCACACTGCTAGGCTTGTGTCACTGCTTTGGATGGGATCTGACTAAGGGTGTATTGGAGGGAGGAGGTCCACAGGAGAACTCAGGGGCAGGGTGTGCAGTGTTAGCAAAGTTTGAGTAGGTCTGCTGTGGGAGGGGACCTGGAGCCTCTTTAAAAAACTCCTGCTGCAGGGTTGAAGAGGGTGGAAATGCTGAAGAGTGTGGGGGTGGGGCACACCATTAGCAAGCTAGGTAGAGACTTGTTGGTGCTCTGCTGGTTTCCACAAGTGTCTGTGTGTCTAGGCCAGGGGGCAGAGGAGAGAAATGGTGCCCTAGCTCATTTGTTCCTGGAGAAGTTTCCTTAAGATCCCTGCCCCTCCAGCTCATGATCTGAGATTAGTAAACAAATCTCCCTCTTGTATACCCTAGGTGTTTTTCAAACTCCTGCTTCTATGCTGTATCTTTGTGGGTCTGTTTGGTGTGCTGTCTCTTTAAGGGTGGGGATTTAGTTTCCTATCACCCTCCTGGCTCTCCCAGAACTGATCCCACTGATTTTTAAAGTTCCAGGTAGTAAGCCCTGCTGATTTTAATGTATTATGTCCCTCTGCTTTTCAGAGTTGGATGTTATGAGGATTCGTCTTTCCCTGTGTGGGTTTCCCATTACTGGGGTGCCTGGTGTGAGGGTCTGGTCCTCTCCCTTTTTCTTGCCCAGTTTCCCTCTCTTTCTCAGATAGTTCTTTGTTTCAGAAAATCTTTATTCCTCTTCCAGTTATAAAATATATTTTTAATGGATATAGAGTTATGGCTGGAATTTCCTCTCCCCCCTTTCAGGTCTTTGAATATTTCTTTCTGTTGTCTTCTTGTAGGAATCGTGGTTGATGAAGTCTGTTGTAACTATTATCTTTGTTCCTATGCATGTAACATGTCTTTTTTTTCTTTCACTATTTTGAAGATATTCTCTTTGTCTTTTTGTTACAGTAGACTGAATGATATACGACAAATTTGTATTTGTTTATTTTTTGTCTGTTTTGGTATTTATCCTGTTTGGTGTTCTTTGAGCTTCTTGCATCTGTAGATTATTATCTGTTATTTAATTTGGAAAATTATTAGGCATTATTTCTTCAAATACTTCTTTTGCCCCATTTGCTCTTCTTCTGGAATTCCAGTTACGTTTATGTCAGCAAACCTGATATTGCCATATAGTTTTTGAATACTCTGTTCTATTTTTTCCTGTTGTTTTCTTTTCTTTCTTTTTTCTTTTTAAGATTTTGTTATTTATTTGAGGGAGAGAGAGAGAGAGAACACATGTACATGTGAGCAGGAGCAGAGGGGAAGGAAGGGGAAAGAAGCAGAGGGGAAGGGAGGAGATGGGGAAAGAAAGAGCCCAACACAAGGCTCGATCTCATGACCCATGAGATCATGACCTGAGCTGAAACCAAGAGTTGGCCACTCAACTGATTGAGCCACCCAGGTGCCCCTATTTTATTTCTTAAACTGTTTTTTTCCTCTGTGTTTTGGTTTGAGTAATTTCTATTGACTTATTGCCATATTACTAATTTTTTTTTTCCTCAGCTGTGTCAAATCTTTTGATGAGACCGTTTTTCATCTGTGTTATTGTGTTTTTCATTTTCAACAATTCCACTTGATGTTTTCCTTATAATGTCCATCTGTGCTAAAATTACCCATCTGATCTTGCCTGTAGTCCACCTTTTCCGTTAGAGCTTGGTAATGGGCACTCCCTTTACTTCTGCTAAGCCCTAAGTTGGGTATTTGAGTCAATGTAGTGAGGAGTTGAGCTGGGTTTGAAATTGAATTTGAATGTGAATTCAGTATTTTAAAAAATTAAATTAATGAAAAAAAAATCCATGAAAAACAAATAGCAAACTTTAAAATAAAGACAAGTTGTTGTTGTTGTTGTACTACATTATGTTATTGTCCATGGGAACAGCCTGTGGTTTCCAGGCATGGCCTCCTTGCTGGGTGGGTTAATGAACATTGACCTTGGTGTGCAAACTCACTGGGCAACTTGGGCTTTATAAATAGTCATGCCTATTGATTATTGGGCATTTATCCACTTTTTTCACTTGGTTCACAATATGAAAGGATATTTTGATGAGTGTAAATAGGGACACATTTTTTTCTTTTGCCTCAGTCTCCAATACGGTTTGTCACGGATTTCCAGCAGATTTCAGATTTTTCTCAATAGCTCCTCCACACTCAGCTTTAGGTCTCCCCTTTGTGCTATCCTAGGAGTGTCTCTCTCTGTGCTCCTGTAACTCTCCCAGCAATATTTCCCTGTTACTTGTGACTTAATGCTCATTAGCTTGGTTGGAGCAAGAGGAGTCCTTCTGTTAAGCCTCTGTCCGAAGCAGGCACTGAGTCCCTGGCTGGGGGGTGTGGTTGTTTACTGGTCCCACTCTCCAACTCTGGGCTTAGCTCCTATTCCTGTCCCTCAGCCAGTGAGAGAGAGTATTTCTCTCTCTCTCTCTCTCTCTTTTTTAATCACATCAATGAGTTCACAGCAGTGCTTTAAAAATGATGGTTTTTATTTTCTTTTCCTGGAAGTTTAATGCTTTGGTCCTGAGTGGAAAGAGGAGAGAAGGATTTGAATGAGACTTTGTGCTTCTCCACAGCAGCAGCTGTTCTCCGGCCCCAGGCCTGGACCATGAAGGATGCCTTCTCAGAACTCACTCAGTGAGGTCCAGCGAGAAGAGCTTTTAAGTGGGTGAAAACGTTCCCGGTATTTGCTCCCCAGAGGCTCCACACTCTCATCAGCCCATACTCAGCATCCACCAGTTTGTGAACGGTTCTAGCTGAATTCTTTGTATCAATGTCTGGCTGTATCTGTCCCAGCTAAACAGGTGCTTCTAATCTATCTCTCCCTGTATGTCCCTGCCTTTCCTTAGATTTTGAGCTAGTTTATTACCTTGCAACCTCGGCTTTATGATAAGTTCAAGAGAAATTGGGAACTTGGCAATTTGTCATTTGTTGTTGCTCTAAGTATGTAACGATGCTTATAATGATGCTCTTTCCAGCTCTTTACAGTGGAATAGAAACCATAATCCTATATACATTTAAAAAATTTTTTTTGTCTCTTCTCAACCTCTCCAAGTTCATACTGAAGACATGCATCTTACCTTATTTCTTATACCACTTTCACAGTTAGTTTGACATTTAATCATGCATTTCTTACACTATTTTTGTTGCTACTTTAAATTCTTATAAAATAAGCATTTTTTAACTTTTCACATAGTTGTAAATATACAGATACTAAAAACAAACTTATGCCTTTTAAATTTTTTCAAATGAATACACAATTTTTAACTGGAATGCAACTAATTAATGTATAATGAAAAATGTAAATGTAAGTGGGCTGGATATTTGTGTGGCATGGTCAATTTATTCTCTCCTAGTCTATAAATGGAGCCAATTATAGTCAGAAGTGTCTATGTTGAACCTGAAACTGAAGGAAGAAGTTACTTGAAGGATCACAGTGGCTCTGATAGCTGTGTTCACTCATCAAACACTGGAGTCCCCCATTTGGGGCCTCCTCTCCCACTCTATATCAGAAGCAGACTAATCAATCATTGTTATGTGGCATTTTTTTTTTTTTAAGATTTCAGAAAGTATATATTCAGTATGAGGAGAGACTGTGTTAAAAAAAATAAAGGGAATTTTCTCCATGATTCTTAGTTGTGATCATATTATGCTTTCATTATAGTTTTCCCCATGACATGTCTTGAGAAAACCTCTTGACTTATTTCATAAAGATGACTAATCCCATATGTTAGTAGATTTCACTTGTTTTCAAGTTATGTGGACATTCATTTTGTGGATATTCTTTTCAGTCGTGATTATTACCACTAACCTCTCCATCCAAACACATTTTGAAAATCATGGGAAGGCTATACATGTCTGGGGGTATATGGGAAATATATTTCCTGTACCTTCCTTGTAATTTTGCTGTGAACTTAAAACTCCTCTAAATAGTCAAGTCTGCTGTTATTTCATATAATACCTCTGAAGGCACAGTTCAAATAATTTTCACTTTTAAGACTTCTGATAATCATTTGATACATTTAAAATTCAAAAGAACTGTGCATCTCCAAATGTATTTCCTTACTTGATTCTTTGTACCTGCATCTCATTAGATTTTATCTCATAATATTAATCCATTTGGATGACTCTTATTCTGAGATTGCACTTTCTTCTGGATAATAAAATATGTAGTTTCCTTTCTCTTCTCTCAGCATTAATCTGTTATGTCCCTTCATAGTTTGGGCTGTCTGTCATTATGCATGTCAGGCTGTCAAATTTTTGACATTGTTGAAAATGAGAATCCTTTTATGAATTGTTATGGTAGGTAAAGAGTCTAGTTTATTTCTGTTTCCTTCTTTTTTAAGAAATATGCAGAGTGTATACTCTGAGGTAAATGGGCTTGTATTTTGTTTCTCACCAAAAGATGATGTCTTATACCTAAAATCCTTCCTTCAAGGGCATGATTTTTTCCCTTTTCAGGTTTTCCACCTTTTAAATATAGCACAACATAAAAGTTTCATGGATTGATAGGCATTCTGTTATAGTTCTGGTTAGAGTGTAGTACTGTTTCCTCAGGGATTGCCCACTGTAGGATTTTTTTCCCCCCATATTTCTAATGACAGCATATCCTAAAACAATTGCACCTAAGTAACCAACATCTATTTCTTTGCATGGATTCATTATACATATGCTCAGGATTTGATCACTCAAGTCTTTTGTGTTTTTTTCCTACACGTGCTGAAGGTCATGAAACATGACAAACTAGTTGAGTGAAATATGCAACATTCACATAGATTCTTCTGTGAGTCTATTCCACACAGTTGTTAAAGCCACATGGTTCAAAGTATATTTTCCCTCCTATATCCTCACAGTCTCTCAAATCTATAAATGATGGCTCAAATATATACTAATTCAATAGCATACCAATAGTACATGAGTTTCATTTATGTTAACTCCATTTGAATATAGGGACTTGCTTATCATTAATTGTTTGGAAGTTTTCTTAAAATCTGGCAGGTTAGGCTAGATACCTGTATTTCTGAATATATAAAATTATTATGATTTATGAGAAACTTATTGTTTGCTTTATATGAATAGTCTTTGAAAACTTCCAACAATTAAAATGTGACAAAAAATGAGTGTTATTCCTAAGTATGTGGCTGTTGGGATGAGTCATAGTTTTTCTCCTTACTAGAGTGGAAAATCCTGGCCACTTCTGATTTATAATAATGGGTATAAAAGTTGTCTTGTCTTTAATCCCTATTATGTACAAATTCCTTTGTAAATTTTATGTCTAACTTTTGCAACAGCCTTGTAAGTTAGATAATATTATACCTGTTTTAACTGATGAGTCTTAGGGGGATTCCTATTAAGAATTGCAGCCTTTAAAATGTTGACAGTGTTCGATCAATTCCTTCCACCCTAATATCTGTAGATTTGCCAAAAGCAAATATAACAACTACGATGCTCTATTCCTTAAACAAGAAGAAAGCTTTATTTTTTAAACTAAAACTATAATGTATGTTTAAAGCAGAGCTTTATCCTGGTTTATGGTGGCTTGGTGGAGATCTGACTGTCACCTGGCATTTTCTTGTCATGGCCATCCAGAGTCCAACATTGGGCCTCTGTTGTGCTCACATTAAAGGACAGAAAGAATCTGATGTACTGGCAGTCAGCTAAAATATAAAGCTCCAGGCCCTAACTCTAGTGACCCCTGTAGTTTTGATGGATGTTTCCAAAAGGGTCACTTTTATAGTTTCTGCTGAACTCGGGGAGTATAGTAGCTGCAACTAAAAAATGTCCTGTGGACACTACACACATGGGTCAGTCCCAGTATGTCATGCAACTACTATTCTAATTGTTGTAAAGTAAGAAGGAGGGAGTGGTGATAAAGTCAGCAGCTGTCTGTACTCAAACATAAGGAAATGTCTGGGATTGGTTTGTTCCATCATACTAGCAGTTGGCATCCAGCGACAACATGGGAGCTGGTGAAGTAATATCCACAGATTAAGCCCCTGTTATGTATCCTTTACTTAGACATTCCTTTAATTCTAGAATAAGGGCAATGTTCTTTATGACAAAAATCCATTCTTATTAGTGCAAACAGCAGGGTACGTGTGCCAACTAAGAAATTTAAAAAAGCAAATAGCAAGTTACTGTGTGTGGGGCATCTGTGTGTGTGTGTGTGTGTGTGTGTGTGTGAAGTATTTAAGATAAGTCTAGGGACTGTCTCAATAATGCATAAGCCAACATTGGTGGTATAGTTGGTGAGCTTAGCTGCTTTCAAGAACACAGTTGTCACACCATAGTGAATGTCTGGGTTAAATTCCAGGTATTTTTTCCTATAAAGTTTGTGTTTTAAGTGTCTTCCACAGAGCATATTGCCTCTATGTAGTTTGATGTTCTTCCTTTGTTTATTGTGTGTCTTTTTCTCTTAGCAAATTTGATGATTACAATACAGTATTGTTGTTTATATTTACTAGGCTGTGCATTAGATCTCTAAGACTTAGTAACTACTCGGAAAGTTAGTTTTTTCATAGATTTGAAAGTGAATACTTGATATATGGTCCATTTCTCAATTTTCCTTCTCCATGAATTTTATTTTGCTAGCATACTGAGACTTAATTGGATTCAGGGAACAGAATAGGGCAACTAAACTCACAAAAGACTTACATAGAAATAAGAATGTCAATGTATTGATTTATAATGATTAATATAAGTGCAAAGAGTACACAAAACTTGTGCCAGTTGATCAATTTGGTTTCACCTCTGTAAGAAATTCTGTATAGAAAGCAAAATATAACTAGCTACTTAGAATCAATTGAGTCAGGGAAGGGGAAGGTAATTGGCTGGTTTTAGCTAAGATATCTAATGTATACATTTCTATCATAGTAATCTATTTGCTACAAGGACTGAATTTTGAGTCTTATGTCAATATATCCACCCTACTGAAGAAAAAGAAGAACATTTTGGTTTGATTTGGATAATTTTATCATCGAAGAGCAAGAACTATATATTGACTGGGAAGAGGATTTTTCAGGAGGAGGGGGAAAGTATCAAGCTTAACTAGTAGACATAGAAGGGGTTAAATTATTAAATTCCAGAACAATTGTGGGTCAAATCTTGAGGAGAGAGAAGTAAAACATAAGAGAAAAGTGACAGAATTTGACTATAAGAGTCAGAGTAGCAAAGAAGACCGTATACATTGGATCAACTAGAGCGAGATAAGGGTTCTTTCTCATCAAAAGTTGCCTAAGCAGGCACCACTCATGGAGGTCCAAGAAATAAACCCTCTGCCCTGTGCCAATTACACGATAATAAGAAAAATCTGCAAATGAGATAAACAGTAATTAGAGAGATAAGTCTATAGTTGGTCTAATGAGGCTTCTTTTAGGGAAAGTAAATATATATTCCCAAGTTGCAAATGCTTAGACATGACAACACTGGGAGAGCTAATTAAGTGGTCAGGTGTTTGCACCTATAGGTAGAATCACCATGAGTGTGACTGCTGCAGATTGGCAGTCTGATGTGGGTGCATTACGTTGCAATTCACATTTCATGAGTGGCATTTCCATGGATCTAATGATTTTACCAAATGGCACTCAACTCTTGGTAAGGGTCTAAAGAAGATACAGCCTTTTGTCTCTAGTTACACCGTGGTTGCATTCCTAGAGTAGTCGATGTGAGTTAAACCCACACAAAAAAACTTATGTTTATACTTAAAACAGAGCTATGCCATAAATTTGGGAAATTATGAACAGGTATTTTATCTCTTTATCCTGTGGGATAGCTGAAAGTCTTGCAAAATGTAAGGCAATTCTTCAATTGTACAGGACTGTAAGTATCCTTCTGGCCATGTAGTGCGCCTGGCCCTTCTACATTAAATTTCAGAAATGACCCCAACCATTGCCATAATCACAACACCCTTTCAGATTTCCAAAGCATTAGAGGTCACAGAAGGGTCACTAGGAACAATTCTTCTAATGTTAATAAATGCATTATTGGGGGATATATTTTATGGAGCAGTTTTCAAAATTTTCAGAACACTGGAGTTTTCTTATTAACTTAGATGATTCATCAATCTGTGATTGTTTTTCAAATTAAATATCTACGTGTGGTCCAAGCTACAGTTAAGGGTAGGGATGAGGGGTTAATCAAAAACAAGTATCAAAAATAGAGAAGTGGTGTGAGTCAGTCAGGACAACTTTATTTCTAAATTTTTGAAACAAAGGAGGTGAAACTAGACTTGAGCTGTTAAGTTAAGTACCTAAGGTCTGGAGAGTGAGTGTTGGAATAAAGGCATGTGAGGCTTGGGGAATAACAAACAGGATGTCCTGAGCATGTTTTCTAGCAGCCCGAGGTCTCAAAGTAACTGCTACTTTGAACCTCTCTAATTATGAAGAACATGGGTTCTAAGAGGCTCCGTTATCTCAGCTTGACTTCAAATACTGATGCTCTTATGATGACACTTTGGCTACTATCAGGATCCACAGGTTAACCATGCTTCCTTGTTGCACACGGGATTAGTAACTATGAACCAGAGCCTGCAGGGACCGAAAAATGTTTTAGCCTTTAGCCAGAGATGTGAAATGCAAGCCCAGCATGGAAGAAATATACCAGCACCCGCCTCGCTGACTTATCACCGAACCCAGCGGATGGGTCTGCACCTTGCATTTCCACTTACATCTGAATTTATTTCTCTCCCTTTATTCTTTTGGATTCTTTCTGTTGTCTTTACCCCTAATCTCTGTCTTTTCTCACTTAAAATCGTGTGAACAAATTAGAAGTGTTAAGCTTGATTTACGTAAATAAAAAAGGCTAACACTTTTGCCATGGGGCTAACTGTGCCTTCCCATCCATTTCCTTCCATATTTGGGGGCATGGCTTTGTTGTTCTCCATCCCCCACCCCCTTTGTCAGTTACCAGAATTTGCATTGGTTTTTAGGTTTTCCTTCCTCCCCTCCCACAGCCAGGCTTTTGCCAACCATCCGCCATATACAATATTGCAGCTACAAGCTGTTCTCAGAAAATCCACTCAAAATAGCTGAGGAGCAGCTGCTTCTGTGATATTTTCAAAAAGAAGAAATTTGTATTTGGTTTTACAGGCAAAGGGTCTGTTGGTTTTGCACAGAGAGAAATAAATGAAGCCCTTCGCTCTAGCTGAAATCCTTTGCCTCTCACTCTCTAGCTCTGATTTCAATGTATGGGTAAGTGGGCAGGGAAATGGAAAGATGGTCCTGGAAAAAGTGTGCATCATTTGCTTAAAGACTGTTCATTTGCTTTTCATATTTTTGCAACAGATATTTACAAGCAGATTAACAAGAGCTAATTTATGGGTACAAATTAGAAAAAAAAAAAGGCCAGTTGAATCTGATTAGCATTTTTTAGCATTTTTTGACTCATTTGTCACTCACCTAATATAACACTGGTGGGAGCACTTTAATAATGTAGAGGAAACGTATCATTAACATGGGGCATGCTTCTTCTACTCTTGAAATTTAAAAGCTTTGGGAAATTTTGGGAGTGGGGCTAAGTATCCTTAAATTTTTTAGTCTGCTATTATAAGTCTCTTCTTCCCGTTCCCTCTCACACCTCCCCAGGAAGCATTTGAAAGAACAGTGTGGCTGTCAGGATTGGAACAGAACAATTAGATGTCAAGGATGCAATTAGTCTAAGATTAGAGCATTAGGGACTCAAAATCATGGCATCTGAGACCAGTCAGCTACGAACTAGTAATTAAGAAACTACTTTCTACTTATTACTTCCCGGAAAAAATGTATTTATGTGTTTCCTGTGAGATCATGTTTAGTCACTGTACAATCATGGTCAGTTGAGCCCTTGACGCTGTATCTTCATTCTGGAAGAGTTCAAATGCCCCGGGGTAGAGGGACTACTCCTGAAAATGGGTGTGTATTAGCGACATATCCCATTGCCTGCAAAGTAGATTTTATGTTGCAGATCCAGCAGAGCTACAAATAATCACACTTTTTGTTACACGCTGTGGGATCACATCAAGCATTATAAATTATTAGAGAATTCACATGGACATCATGTAATACCACAGGAGTTTCATTGTGATTTACCGTTAATTAACATCCACTGACTATATTTCAAAGTGCTATTGCTCTGTCACACCACAGGCTGTTATACAGACCATAAATGCTATCAATATTCCTGCATTTATCTAAGCTCCAACTGATTAAAATGTGATTTGTCCCACAATACCTCCTTAGTTTGATATGTGACTTAGATTGCTGACCTAACATTACTTCTGTCTCAAGTTGTCACGCAGTCAATTATACTGAATAACTGCAGGGCTTAAGAGCACAGAGGAGAACGGGTATTGGAAGGAAAACATTACTCCCATAATTTAAAGAGAGAAAAGAAATACTCGGATGAAGAGTGGGGGCGGGGGCTTTTCTGTGCCAATGAAAACAAATTGTAAATGTTGTTAGTTTCTAGGAAAAGATCGTTAATTTAGTCTCTCTCTTACAATTTAGGGGAATGGGAATGTTCTCAGTTTTGAAGAGAAACCTGCTTTGAGGGGTTTTACCTCTTTTTACTTTTTACCATTCCTCTCTGTCTGTCTCTTTCTTCCCTCCTTCATCCCTTTTGTCACGTATATTTATTTAATGCATATTCCATGTCTTTCCTTAGTGGGCCAAGGAGAAGTCAATTTTTTTTAGGTGGAAAGGCACAGAATAAGCTCTCTCCCCACTCAGACTAGATTAAATAGTAGTATAAAAGAGTTCACAAAGAGTTTGTTTTCGGGGTGCCTGGGTGGCTCAGTGGTTAAGCATCTGCCTTCGGCTCAGGTCATGATCCCAGGGTCCTGGGATCGAGTCCTGCATCGGGCTCCCTGCTCCGCGAGAAGCCTGCTTCTCCCTCCCCCACTCCCCCTGCTCGTGTTCCCTCTCTCGCTGTGGCTCTCTCTGTCAAATAAATAAATAAACAAATCTTTAAAAAAACAAAATATAAACAAATTGTCCATGTTTGTTTTCACTATAAAGGTAAATGCCAAATAATGTAGAGTGTCATAGGATGTTATGATTAAGAATCTCCTTAGAGGTGACCTAATCTGACACACATCAGATAAATGAAGCCGAGTTTATCAAATAAAAGGTCCAACACCAAATGGTAGAGCCCAGGAAAACCAGGATGAGAGCCCCCGTCTCTTAGAGCTTAGCCAGCATATGTTCTTCCTTCTGGCACTTTCCTTTGTACTTTGCTAGTCTATTAAACAAACACCACTACCAGACAGGCTCATTTTCTATTAGATAGTTTAAGCACTTATTTTTCTTTAAGCAAAAACTAATAAAGAAACTATGGTGAGCTTAAGCCTTGTGTAATGGGAAAGACCCAACTAAAATAATAGGGGAGCAGACTTAGCTTGCTGCACGATTTGGGGTAAAACACTTAGATTTGAGCTGCAGTGCAAGTTGAGTGTCGCTAAGCTTCAAGTTCTGGAACACCGCGTGCTCTTTGGGTATGAGCACTTGCACTTGTCCCTCAGATGAAACCTGCCCCCACAGTGAGAAAACCATCACATAAAACTGTGTTTTCATGTTAAAATGTTCAATGTTAAAGATTTACAAATGTTCAAATGTCGAAAAGTTCTAGAGTAAAAAGCAACAACCCTTTGACATGTCCTGACTGTTGAATAGCCAAGTTACAGCACTGATCAGACAGGAGAGGTTAATCGAGAGGAGCGAGGTTAATCATTCATTGCAAGTGAGAGGGACGCTGGCTGTATCACCAGTCTATGCAGCCCTGACTAAGAAAGAGGAAACCCTAGGAAAAGGAAAGACATTTGGTGGTGAGGTCTTACAGATCCCTTGCTAGTACTTCATTTTTGCCAGGTGAAAGTCAACATAGAGAGGAGATTTGATTCGCAGTGTGTCGGAGTGACTCCCGTGCATCTTCACCAGCATAGGGACTAACTGGAGCCCCGTTGTCGATAAAGCCTGCATGGTAATGAGATGAGCTGCCAAGCAAGAGCCTCACTGGTGCCTGGTTGGGTGAACAGAATCCTGGACTTCACGGAAATTTGAAATACGCTGAACTGATAAACCTCCCTACACTCCAGATATCCTGGGAGCAGTCCTAAAAATAGAGCCAGGAACGAGCAGTGTGCAGTGTAGGTCTGACCAGGGATGGGGGGAAAGAAGAATTTAGACAGGAGGAACTAAAATGGAGCCCCCAGGAGCCTGCACGATCTTGCTTTATAACGCACTCTTAACAGTTCTAATACAAGCTTAATGTGAATGCTCTTCCGTCTTGGATGCTGGTTTTAATCATTTTGCTTCAAATGGTATTTTCTTACTATAAGGTGTGAATGTAGATTTATCGAAGTTTTAGATACTTTTATTTTGACATTTTGGCAATTAGAGGGTTTGTTTCTAGGGGGAAAAAAAATCAAACCCCCTGACTGGATAATATATTTTCATGTTTCTTTCAGTTAACCTTGTGAAGAAAAGAGAAAAAGGAAGGAAGGGAGGGAGGGAGGGTGGGAGACAGAGAGACTTGGAAAGTTGCTTTTTATACCATCCTCAGTGGTGCCTCCTGGTGGCAGCTACCTTGGGGTTAGGTTCCAAAATAAAATAGTCTCTGGGCAACATGCCCTACAAATCTAGCTTATTTGTGGATAACAAATGTCACACTCATTATCTTCTTTTTTCTTATGCAAACAAACAGTTACAGCATTTAAATATCAGGCACATTTGGAGAAATTTATTTTTGTTTACTTTTTAAAGGCTGTATGAAGGGCTCAGCTGATTTTACAAGAAACTAATATTTATTCATTCAACAAACATCTAGTGAGTACTTTTTTCATGCCAGAACTGTGACTGTTCAGATGTAACATATTTCTATATTTTCCATATTCACATTGATTTTTTTCTTTTTTAAAAATTAATTTCATATTTTGGTAATTACTTTAGGGTGAATTGAATCAAATAATAAAAGTACAATATTTAAATTTCTTTCTTTCTTTTTTTTTTTGCATGAGGGACTTTCTGATAAACTCAAGGATGACAGAAATTGAAGAATAAAAGGAGGATGAAAGGAACAGTATGGGAGCATTGACTAGATCTTTGTGGAAATGCCATTGTGTTTGGAAGTGGGCATCAGCCCCCTGGGTAGCTCAAATAGTTCTGCCCTCTGAAGATTGATGGCCTCCCTGCGCTCCCTTCACTTAGAATAATAGTGAGTCACTGGGCACAGTTCCAGCTCCAAGCAGAACTTTGGAAAGAGCATTTTTTGTGCCTCTTTGTCTTTTCCTAGTGAATCACACGAAGCTCTCTTATAGTTTGAGGGTCCCCAATTAAGAAGGACATTGAACCAATTGAGTAAAGGAGTTTGATGTATCAGTGACATTCTTCATAATCTAGGCTGCAGACTTGGAGAAAAAATACTCAGCCTGTGCACAATCTAGGTAATACATTTCCTCAAATTGTCCACAATTTTTGGGCTGTGTAAAGTGGCATCTGAAGGGCCAAGGGAATTATGTTGCCACTGCACTGGTCACCCTATTGGAGACTCCTCTCTTGAGAAAGCTGCTTACACTTTTAGGAACGCCACTCTTCCTAATGGCCTGAGTGGGCCATACTGATGATGAAGTTTTATTTTTTCTAAAAGAGGTACTAGTTATTATGCAAAAAGACAAAACCTATGCTGAACAAACAAGCATCTCTAATCTTGTGATTTCTTTTGGTGCCATACGATTACCTCCAGATGTATTGGTCATTTCTGAGAGGAGATTTTGTCAATGGACTAGACCAGGCTCCTCACCCTAGCATTTGTCTTGTGTTCAACTCTTGTCATTAACCTTTTTCTTTAATGTGGCCAACACTTCACTCTAGATGTGATATTCTTCTGCTTGTTTTGGAATTCTGATAGACATCTTTCCCCAAATGACTGAGCTCTATTTACCTAGAGATTGCCAAGTGAACGTGCTTTCCTAAGGTTTCCTCACTCACACAGGAAGAACTACAACAAAGTACTGGCTCATCACAAGGCTTTGGATGCAGGAGAGCTTCAAGGCTTGAGGATTGTTTTAACAGTTCTTTTATTAACCAAAGCCAAAACTCAAAAATTTGTGTTTGTTGAATAAATGAATGAATTCAATAGTCATGGATTCCTTGCAGTAAACCGAACTTCATAGCAGATCCCTGGAATGCAGAATAAAATCAGACAGTCGCTGACTTCAAGGGACAGGGACTGAGACACACATATAAATACATAATTACAGTCCAGAGTGATAGATGCTAAAATAGTTGCCAACTGTAGCACCACCAAAGAGAGAGAGAGACAGAGTTAACAGCCTGGAGAAATCAGGAAATGGAAAATAGGAGTCTTGGCAGTAGGCTTTAATCTTTTAATTAAGGCATCACTAATTCCTCAATATTATTTTCAAGTTATTTCTTTCATGTGTCCCTTGCTTGCTTTTGCAGACTCAACACAATTGGCTAAGAGTAGTGAAATCATGGCTTTAAAATGCATTTTGATAGGACTGCATTCTGTGTACTAGTTTACCAACCGAACAAGCATTACTGGGCTCATGGCTTATTTTCTGTTATTTTCTAAGCTTTAAAAAATTTGAAGATTACCCTAGACGAGATCAGGAAATCTATACTATGCCTATGAACCTAGAAGATTTAACAAAAGACATTGTTTTAATCCCCTCATTCTTTCCCTTTTTCTAATATCTTCTATTTTCCTACATAATCATGCACTTTATGCAGGTTTTAAAATATATTTCCATAAAGTTGAAACAATGATTATCTAAATTTCCTCTTTATTATGGTTCATTCTCAATACCAACCCTAATTTTGTGATTTTGTGCTTTTTCCTAGATTTCAAAGTTAAGTTTACCTATTGATTGATTTTTTCCAAAGAATAGTATTCTGAATTCATTTATTAAAGTTGTTGTTTTTATTTATTAACTTCTGCTTGTGTATTTATTACTTCTCTCCTGCCACTTTTTTTTTTTTTTGGTTTATTTTGCTGCTTCTTTTTCAAATATTTTTGGAATACTTAATTCCTTTTTTTTTCTTTTTTCCATATATCTTCTTACTTAATTTAAAGCTCTGGGTTTCTTTGTGTGCCAAATTCTAGCCATTTCCCATAGTATGTAATTTTTATTTTGGTTTCTTTTTTTATTCAAGAGTTTTTAGAGAAATTTTCGCCCAAATTTCAGGTCAGGGTGTTTTTTTTCCACAAATTTATAGTCTTGTTTCATATTAAGCACAAATTTTGGACTGCTTTACTTACCCTTATGGAACTTATTGAAAGTTTTCCTTATGGAATTATTAATATATTTTCATACTTAGAAACTATTTCAGTGACATTCATACAAAGGTATATATCTTCTTTATTAAACATACTATTTAGTTCTATACATTTTATTAGTATAAATGAACTACTTCATTTTGTCAAAATTTTCAAATGCTTCTGACCTGCCTGTGGTATATCTTTATCATATTGTATGTGAAAGTTCTTTGAAAGAATCAAAAACTACTTAGTCCAGGCTACCAAAAAGTATTGACCAACACTGTGGAGAGTTCAACAGGTTTACAAAGAAAAGGAAGAGGTTTAATATTCAAATAATTTTACCTAATTAATTTTGGTTAACAAAAATTAAAAACTGCCTTATTCTGGGGTTCTCAAGACCTTTAAGATGTTAAATATGAATTGAATATCCCTAATGGGAAGTTGTGTTGTGGAACAAGTAAAGTAAGACAATTATCAGTTAAGCGTCTGCCTTTAGCTCAGGTCATGATCCCGGCATCCTGGGATCGAGCCCCACGTCGGGCTCCCTGCTCAGCCGGGAGCCTGCTCCTCTCTCCCTCTCCCTCTGCCTGCTGCTCCCCCTGCTTGTGCTCTCTCTCTGTCTGTCAAATAAATAAATAAAATCTTTAAAAAAAAATTTGACAGTCAACAAAGTTACGAATAAAGCCAAACTAAGTCTGTGACAGAATTCCTGTTGGGCTGCTTTAGATTGGTGAACATGGAAAACCCTGTATTCTTGAATCACCCTATTTCCTAATGACTTAGTACAGAAAATCTGCTAGGTAGGCTGATAGTCTCAGGCAAGCATAAGAGCCTGAGGGGTTCAGAAGATATGCTGAGCACCAATCTGTAATAAGTAGAATCAGCTTCTGGTTCGTCTGAAACCAGGAAATAGTAGTTCTGTTTAGACAATATTTTTTATTCTCCTATGTTCATTGGAGACAAATGCTGACTTAATTTTTTAAATTGATACATGAAATCAAATTCACATGTAAACATGTTTATGACAGAAAATTAAAGGTTTGGTATTGGAAATGTTTAACTGGTATTTAGTAGAGCTTTTCCAAAAATAAGAGTAACAACAAAAATATTTCTCAATTTATCACGTGGGATCATGTCAATTCATGATCATGGGGCCCTGATTAAGTTAAAATTAGCACTTTTAATATATATGATAATTGCAAGAAAATATAAACGAACGCATTTTAAAGTACATTTGAAAGTATGTATCTCAAGATAGATATTTACTAGATCTCACAAAATTATCAGAAAAAATACACAAAATTACATTCTAGTGTTAAATACTGTTACATTGTTCTCTGTTTTATTTAATCTTTTTGTAAGTAATTCTTCCTGATGATACTGTTTTTGAGAGGGGAAAAATGCATTAATAAAAGAAGGTGCAGTAATGTAATTTTTAGATTTTCAAAAAGCCATGTGCAAATATCCCTGCTAAATATATTAAACTTTTAGTCAAAAGCAAATATTAATATCTGCAATTTGTGATATGTTGGTGGAAGAATGGATTTTTATAAATTTTATCAATATGAAGAAGCTGTCTGATTTTGCATCACTTTGAATGCTGCTGGTATAAATGTTTTTCAAATATTAATTTACAATTTGTATTTCTTCTACTGTGGTATTCATCACAAAATGGCATGGATTCTCCTTGGGTCCTTTTGAAGATCATATAGATGCTACTGTAATTTTCTTTTAAATCTTAAACTGGAGCATAGTTATATCATCAGATTTAAAAGAATTTGGGAGGAACTGGGACCATGGATCATCCCAAGGGTGGAAACTCAGATCTCCATGGTAGTTTCCTCATTGCTTCTATGAAAGTTCTATAACAAGGGTCAAGTTTCCATTTTGGTCTAGCCTGAAATTAAATTACGTGGTGAGTTTTATATCTTTCCAAGTCTTATTGTCCTGCATGTTGGGAAATATCTCTGTAGCATGTGGGATAGGCTATGTCACAAGGCAGCCCTGCCATTCCCAAATTTGGTGTGACCACTGACTGCTATTGTGACAGAATAATATCCCATCCCACCCCCGTATTCTTTCTTCATTTCAGCACTTGGTCATTTAAACTAAGAGCTATGTTTAAATCTTCTTTCGTTATGTCCAGTGTCAATGCAGTTTCTTCAAAGGGAAAAGAGCTAAAATTTATCTTTTACTATGTTCTCTGAATATGTGAGACTTCTTTTTTTAAATATTTTATCTATTTGAGAGAGACAGAGATAATGAGAGAGAGCATGAGTGGGCGGGGGGGGAGAAGCAAACTCCCCTCTGATCAGGGAGCCCAACGCGGGGCTCGATCCCAGGACCCTGGGATCATGACCTGAGCCGAAGGCAGATGCTTAACTGACTGAGCCACCCAGGCGCCCCTAGGTGAGACTTCTTAAAACTCATGTAGTGTTTATTCTTAAATTTTACATTTTACGGGTGGTACCTCACAAAGGTAGCATTAATTTAATTAAAATAATTCCCTTAAGAAATACCATATGGGCCTTTGAATTGAGTTCTATCATGTGAAGGGGGAGTGGGGAGATGTTGTGGCAACAGACAATAAAATGATAGTTAGGCACCTATATAAAAGTACATTCCTTTTTTATTTCTACATAATAAATGACCACAATCTTAGTTGCTTAGAACAACACATATTTATTATTTCACAGTTTCCATAGGTCAAGAGTCTGGGCACAGCTTAGCTGGGTCCTCTAACTGCTTATTGTCTCACAGAGCAGCAGTCAAGGTGTTAGCTGGGCTGCATTCTCATCTAGTGGCTTGACTGGGAAAGACTACACTTTAAAAATCATTCAGGTTGTTGGCAGAACTCATTTCCTTGCAGCTGTATGAGGACACCAGCTTCTGGCTGGCTCTTGCCTGTGTGCCACACTAAGGTCCTAGGAGCTGCCCACAGTTCCTTCACAGGTGCTCTTTTCCAGTGTGGCTGCTTACTTCGCTAAGCCTGCAAGATGAGTCTCTCATCTCAAGGAGAGCCGAGTCCTCCCTTAAGAACTCTTGATTTAGTCAGGCCCTCCCAGAAATACATTCCTTTTGATGAATTCAAACTCAACTGATTTGGGAACTTTCTTCTTCTTCAACATCCGTTCACCTTTGTCATTTTCTATTGGCCAGAAGGTATTCACAGACCCCAGCCACACCCAAGAGAAAGGGATTATTCAAGAGAAAAGTACCAGGGGGCAGGAATCATAGCAGACCCCTCTTAGAGTACTTTCTACCACACCAAATCACCATTTTCTCCAAATATATATCTGTATATATTTAATGTGTATATTTAACTTCATGTGTCTAAAATTTAATTTTAATTTAAATGATGGAATTTATTTTAGGAGAAGAGATAAGTTTATTTTGGGGGAAACAGTACTATTATACAGAAATTTCAAGATCTTATTCAACTTTCTAAAAGAATGCAGGTTGTTAAAAATATACTCATCAACATCCATGAAATGTTTATGAACCAAGTATTCATTTTATTTCTTTAATATTCTGACAGTTTCATCATACCACTTATTTTTTTTTCAGCCTAAATTTCAAATGCCCTGCTTCCCCTCTGTACAAAATACACATTGCTTTCCAAATCATGAAAACAAAGCACTAAGAGAATGACCCATCTCAAATATGCATGAATGTCTAAGAAATAGTCCTTCTGTTGTATTTTGTTTATTTCTTTCTTCTCCCAGTGATTCCACAGAAAAGTGACTTCATTTTTTCAGGTATTCAGTATGGAAATTTTAGAAAAATCAAAGATTAGAATAAGTATGAAAATCAGTAACACTTACTTCTATGAATTTGACCAAGCAAAAGAAAGGTGATTAAGCACTTTTTAAAGTAGTCTTCCCTTCTCCAGATTGTGCTTCCAGAATCATTCAACATTCCAAGCTGAAGATAGCTGTGGGCATTTTTGCACACAACGCCACTACTTTTTTTTTCAGACACCCAATAACCACATGAATACAAATGTTATAATGGTCTCTATTTTATTTTACAAAATGGAAGCCATAAACAAGGACAGAGTAGATGTCATCACTGGCGTGATTTCATGCTAACCAGGATTACCATGGAATCTATTAGATGCCAATAAAACCAACTTTTTAGAAATCGTAAACTCACATGGACCACTAGAAGACTCTCTTTGTGAAAATGGTAGAAATTGCCTCTGACTGCAAGTCAGCTGATCCTAGTAAGAATTGTAGGCAAACTAGCTTCAGGCAAACCCCTCTGTGCTTCCTCTTATTCTGACTTGCCAGTAGGAAGGGTGCAGGAAATTATGGTGTTCATTAAGAAAAGTGCCCTTCCGACATCCCTGGACTCTAGCCCCAAGTGAGCTGACTGCAAGTATGCCTGTTTTAATGCTGCAAAAAAACAAATTTTCCAAAAAAATAAAAGCAAACAACTTTAACAGCAGGTGGCTGAAGCACAGCCTTCAGAAAGCTGTTAAGAACCATTTTTGTCTGTGAAATAAAACATGGTTGCAAGCAATGTTATTTGCACTTATTGATTTAGTGAAAGAAGTCACCTTATGTTTAATTCAAATTGCAGTCCTGACATGGACAGGCTTGAAACAATCATGTTTTACAAATCCATTTGTTTAAATGATTCTCTTGTTGGCTGTTCACACTGTGCCCTGTGTTGTTATAATATCACTCACTGCAAGTGCTATTTAAAGAAGTGAGAAACCAGCAACACACATTGCTTTAAGCAACAGAGGTTGGGCTTAGTAGAAAAAAAGCAAAACATAGGGTCCACTAATTTCAAGGCACCACATAGTGACCATTAAGTTCAGCGTGCATCTTTGTCATTTCCTTAGCCTGCTTCAACTTAGTTTTCTATTCCCACTGCTGAGTTTAGGATTTGACCATGTGCATAATTTGATGGCCATATCTTTTTTTTTTTTTTTTTTTTTGTCCTTTGGGGTTGAGATACAGTATGAAATTGCACAAAACATTTCAACTAAGTTTCCTGTGAGTTCTATGTGTTGGACATCACAATGCTGTCCAAAAACTTTATTTCTATACTTTAGAGGCTAAAGGTCTGTCCTATGTGGGAAAAAATGCTTGTCCAAAGTTGGCGAGATATTGTAGACTAATTCTCTGCAGCCCAATTATTCTTATGATTTACATTAGAAAATCTCCTTGAAATTGCTAAGAAATTACTGCAAATTAAGTTTTGGCCCATTTTGCAGAAGTAATTCTGATCTTGGTTGCCTCCATGGAAGCTTCTCTGATGTCATTTGTGAAGTCCTCTATGTGAAAGTGGAGAGAAAGGTTGAATAAACCCCCTCAGAGTCTAAATATTAATAAGGAGAAAGTGAATCTTGTTTTTGTGCGGTTTAAAACTCCAGTTAGAACAGACAGCTGATGCATGTGTGTAGAATTAGGAACCCCAGATACATGATGCTGCTTAGAGCCTGAAGAGTGTGGTAGGAAATCCCAGTGTCAGTTGCCCAGGGAAGGGCACGGGAAAACACCTCACCATACAGATAAACTGAGTGACTACTAGGTACAAAACTCAGATTGAAGAGGAATCCACAGCTACTCAGTACGGTGCTTGCTGGCTTGATTTTCTTTCTTTTTTTCTTTTATTTTCCCTCTTGATAGGCAAAAGACATCAATCCCCTCGAGCCCATCCTACCCCAAACAAATCACATACATGTAGCTATTAAAAAAAATAAAACAACACAGCAACAACACAACAGTGGCCTTAGTGTCAGGTAAGCTCCAGTTCGCATCCCCAATCTCCCACTTCCTTAACTACATAACCTTGGGCGATGAGCAGACTCTAGGAATCTCAGGTTCTTCACCTACACAAACTGAGATGACACTCCCCCACACACAGATAGGCCATGGGAGTAAATGAAATAAATTACCAAATCACCTACAAGAATGCCTCATTCATTGGATTCTTTCGTTCCTGAACTTGTAAAGCTGAAGGTCATGGGAATCACCGCTTCATGAGACCCTGCCTGAGCACCTGCTACACTCTCCATGACATACATCTCCACTTGCATAGAAATCATTTTTTTTGTCCATATCTGTGTGAACTAAACACATCTTTTGAAAAGTAAATGAGCTTTCATACTGTGACATCAGCGACATGGCCAAATAAGATGTCTCTCGCTTGTATCCTCCCTCAACAACAATTTGGCATCCATCCACAGACAGAGGTGCCTTTCTGGGAGCTCTGGGATTCAGCACCATACACCAAGGGAACAGAAGGACTCTTGCTCACCCTTGTGTTGGGTACTAGGCATACAGATCTCAGGCACAGCTGTGGACCCTGCAGTAACTGTAAACCAGACCCAGTCCTCTTGGCAGCAGTCTGGAAGTCCCTGGAGAATGCTGTCTCAGACAGTCAGCCATGGTGAGAGAGTCTTTGTGGAAGTCCAGGTTTCCAGAGGAGAAGTTTTAGCGCACCACTGGAGCAAAAATAGATACGTTTGGACACGCTGGAGATGGTAAGAGGAACAGATTCACTTTTTCTGCATCACCCTTCCTCCAAGGTGGCACAGCTCAGTGCCAAGAGATACCTTCTCAGCCTGTAATATTTTTCCCCAACTGTATGGGAAGCTTGACCAGAGGCCCATTTCTCTCTGGCCCCATTCAGAGTACTGAGTCTTGAGCTGCATGACTGGGGAGCAGGTAGAGGCTGGCACGGCAGCAGGTAGGACTCTTAGAGGGCATTAAACGGACATAGACCCTGCTAACTGCCTCACAGATTACATCAGGAAACCCACCTAGGAGCCGCTGGGGATGCCTCACTCACAGATCCCCCCAGATGACACACAGGCAACCCCAGAGCTCTGTGCACCTCACTCATACCTCTATTCCCCCCACCCTGTGGCCAGCTCCCTGGGCACATGCCTAATGGCCGTGAGAGCAAGCTTTGGCCCAGGGCTAGCAAGCATGCTCAGAAAGCCAGCTAAATCTGTGGGCCAGGGAGAGCCCACAAACTTGAGCTTTGCCTCTGCGCTTGAGAAAGCAAAGGGGAGGTTGTGGGCACATGGTCTGGTGTGCTGCAAGCTGGAGAGAGGGTATCCAAACTTAAAATACTGCCACAAGAGGGAGCAAGGAGCGTGGAGCAGGCTTATTCACAGAAGGTTTGAGAAAGCCTCAGAATCCCTAGCAGAGATAAAGAAAGGTATTTCTCTCCAGAGGTTAGTCAGTAAAGGCTGGGGGAGGTGACTGGTACTTCACATTTGAAGACAGCAACAGAAAACTTCAAGACTTCAAACTCAGAAATCTTCTCCACAGCAAAAGGAACAACAAAATGAAAGGCAGCCTATAGAATGGGAGAAAATCTTTGCAAATCATACATCTGATAAGGGTTTATGACCCAATATATATAAGGAACTCCTACAACTCAATAACAAAAGCACAAATAATCTGATTCAAATGGGTGGAGGAACTGAATAGACATATTTCCAAAGAAGACATACAAGTGGCCAACAAGTACAAAGAAGATGCTCAACATCACGAATTGGGAAAATGCCAATCAAAACCATTCCATTACTAGCAACAAATAACCTGAAATTCAGTCACTTCCTTTGTTCCTTCTTTCATCGAGTAAATCATTTTTTATTATCTCCAAAGCGCATTGAGATAATTGTTGTAGGAGGTACAAAAATGAAGCAGCTTGTGCTTCCCATCTAATAGATGAACCAACATATATAAATATGTATTAAAGACATGAAAAAATGTTAAGAGCCTTAAGAGAAGTAGCGATGTGTTCTATTAATGAGGCAAAACAATTCGATAGGTATATACCATGGTTCCTGGGTGATTAGAATTCTGCATATTGAACTCATATTGAAAAACTGCAAGCTCATGAAGAAAGCACAGAGAGCATTATGCAGTCCGTTGTTCCCATGCCTCACCAGATGAGGAGGCAGAGCATTGAATTGTTTCTTGTTTGAACCTCTCAGCATTTAAATCTTTGTATGTATCTTGCACATGATAGAAATCAAAACATGAATGAAGGAACAAATGGGAATAAGACAAAATTGATAAGGCAAGAATGAAGATGGTGTAGACCCAGTTGGCATAATGAGAGATTTCCCGTGTCTTTCCCCCATTAAAAATTTACTCCGTCATACCCTGTCCTTGGACGACAGCAGATTAAATCTTGGCCTCGATTTCCCAGGCAGCAGAGTTAAAAGATGCCATATTCTCAGAGTTGGCAAAATGATTTCTATGACCTTCAAGAATTTGCATGTGAATAAATATATAAATGAAATATATAAATATGCATAAGTAGGTCTATCCTCTACTGTAGTGGTATTACATTTAAAAAAGAAACTTTCAAACTGTCTCATAACTTATAAAAATCATCTTTAATATTCAATGTTGATACCTTAACTCTGATAGTAAGTTGTGGTCAAACTGTAGAACCTAATGTTTTTAAAGTGACAAAATTTTAAGCCTGCAGTTGCTATCCTGAAGACAAATATAGTTGTGATTGGACATTCATTGTCTCTCAGCCAGAAGGTTGTCATTAAAATAAATTGACAATGGGAACGTTGGCTGAGTTCTCAAATGGAAGCTTCATATGTTTGGAAAACCTCTCTGTGACCTATCAGCATCTATCTTGACAGATTCTAGAATGAGAGTGAAAGGGATCTTGGCTCATACAAAGAAAGGTGCCCCTTAGAAGTCAAATTATAAAGTAACCTCAATATGACTAATAAATCTGGCCCAACCCTTTCGTTCCTTAATTACCTACCTAAATGTAACAAGGAAATATGTGCCGCAATATACCATTCTTACTGCGTTTCACTAATATTTTATAAGAGAAAACTGAATGCTCAGGTTTTTAGGATATATGAATAGGATTAAATGAACAAATACATATAAAACATTTAGATTTCTGTCTGCACATGTAAGTACTCAATAAATGTGGCTGTTGCCATTAGTTAAGTGGTCGTTTAATTAAATAAAAATGGTCGTTTAATAAAATAAATGCTTTTTGTTTGGTTCTCTTATTTGGTTTGTTCATCTTTAGTCAAGTTTTAGGTGAAAATGTGAAATTTTCATACAGTGAAAATGTAATTATGATTTTATAATATAATTATAATTTCTTCTTTTATGTACTATCGACCATAATTTTATAATACAAGGTATATTATATTTGTATTCTGTAGATTATACTGTATTATAAAATTATGTTATTAAAATTATATTTTAATATTTCTTAAACTTATTTCACAGCTACAATACCTTGTTAAGTCCCCGAGAAAAATTCTATGATAGCCTCCTTTTTTAGACAAGGATTGGTATCTTGGAGAAGTGAGTTTCCAGACGTACACAATTATTTTAGTCCTTTAGGACCCAGCTAAGAAAGGAGTACACATTGCCAGTGGCAAGCCTAGGGATCTCCCTACCACCTGTTTGATCTGGTAGTGATGCCGCAAAACTGGGCGTTTTGTTTGCTTTATTTTGCTTTGTTAATAAGTGAAAAAGCAACATGGTATACTGAAAAGAGCTTCTGGGGCAAACGGACCTGGGAATGAACGCTTTCTCTACTGCTCGGATAAGAATTACTTTCATTTACTAAGTACCTCTTCTATGACAGACAATTCGTGGACATTTTAGTTAGTTTTTAGAACAATTCTGCAGTATAAATGCTGCTGCTCTCCTTTTATAGATGGGGCGACTGAATTGAGCCTCAAAAAAAAAAAATCACTTTGTAGAAGTCAGGTAGCCAGTGTGGTCTGAATTACAAACTGGTCCTCTGCATTTTATCATTCTGACTCCGGTCAAACTGTGTACTAATGCTTGTACAATACAGTTTGCTTCACTGAGCCTTAGTTTCTTCCTTTGTAAAATGGTGATAATATGATCCACTTTCCATGGTTTTTGTGAGGGTTAAATAAAAATATATCTATAGAATTTACCACAAAGCCTATCAATAGTAAGAATTCAAAAACATTGGTTGCTCTTATTTTAGCCAGCTCTATTATTACCTTTTGTTTATAGAAATATTATTTAAACTTATAAGCCATTTAGTTTTTTTTTTTTTTAGATTGTTAAACTTTATTTATTTGACAGAGAGAGAGACAGAGGGAGAGGGAACACAAGCAGGGGGAGTGGGAGAGGGAGAAGCAGGCTTCCCGCTGAGCAGGAGCCCGATGTGGGGCTCGATGTGGGGCTCGATCCCAGGACCCCGAGATCATGACCTGAGCCAAAGGCAGATGCTTGACGACTGAGCCACCCAGGTGCCCCTAAGCCATTTAGTGTTTTAAAGAAGCCTTGCATTTTGCTAAATTTTGCAGTGACCAATCAAGTATTCACTTCATAGTGGGTTAGTAACAGACAGAGACTTTTTGATGCTCCTTTATGTTTAACATCAACTGTGACCAAAAATTATGTGGAATGCAAATTCTTTATTTATTTACCTTAAGAAATTATCTTTAGATGTAATCTTATATAAGAGTCAGGTATTTTCAGAAAATTTCTGAAAAATAAACATTTTCCTCACCAAATTCTATAACTTAAATATTGCTTTACTTGGCAGATTGCTGTTAAGCTTGTAGCTCTTGTGTCTTTAGAGAACATTGTGGAATCAGATCTCTGTTTCCAAGTCTACACACATTTATTTGATAAATTATAAATTTCAAAGAAAAACGTAGTTTTACAGATCTGTAGAAATCTGAGAAGCATCCTTTTTGTCTTCGTGAAACTAAATAAAATGTTCAGTTTCAAATAAGAAAAAGTTTGAAAGTGATTAGGCATTTGCTTGTTTTTCAATTGCATATCAATAAATTTGCGTTAGACCACTTTATACATGTTTCTATGTTCTCTTTATAAAAAAAAACCACAGACCTCTTTATATCTTTCAAAATTTGCTATTTATATATTTTTCTATATTTGCAAATTCAAAATTTGGCCTGTTTTAACTGATATTGACACTTATCAAATTAAATATTCATTGCAAACTATGAAAAAATATGTTAAATGGATTCAAGGTAACATTAAGTATTCAGCCCATTTCTGAAGCAGACTTAGGAAGACACACAGTGAACTTCTTGCCCCCAAATGCTGCATTGTATTTATATGTAAGTTTGTTCAATATTCTCTTAAAACATATGTTTGAAACATTTGAATGACATCTTATGTTCTAACACTAAATGGAAATTTAGGGCTGATAAGGACTTCTCAGATCAGCAAATACAATAATTTTATTTAATAGGTGAAGAATCTGAGAAAAAGAGAGGCTAAATTGGAACCACATAGCTAATTAAGCTATGAGCTACAGCTAGAAACCAGGGTTCTTGTTTTTTCAGGTCTGTGTCATTTCCAATATACTAGACCACCTCAATTTTGGTAGCAAAACAGCTAATTGCCTTCTTATTCCACTCTTCTTTTTGAATAATTTGGCAAATATTTTTATAATAATACAGACACACAATAAATGTTTTTATGTACAAATACTTGTAATTGGAGAATATTATATTTAATTCTGATTCTACAAAACAAACAAAACAAAACAAAAAAACAACCCTATCACTGTAGAGCAATTTAAATGTTTCCATGAAAATATTGCTTTCAAAATGATGCTTCTGGGATGTGAACATGGCAGAATAGTTAACTCCAGGGGTGCATCTCTCTAGAAACAAACAAACAAATTGAGGAAAAACTATCAGAATCAACTTTGTCAGAATTGTGGAAAATAGTCAAAGGTTTACAGAAACCAAGCAAATGACAAATCAAGGAAAAGGCAATTTTAAAACAGTAGGAAAGATCTGTAGCAATTTTACTTGCCCTGCCCCCCACCAGCCCAAAACTTGTGTTGAATATGGCAGCCTGCATTCCCAGTGTGGGATCATGGTTTCTGGTTCCAAAGGGATCAGACGCACCTTATTCTCAAAGAATTGTGTTTGTCTGTTTTGACTTGTCTGGGGGCTATCTAAAGAACTGAAGCAAGGGACTTGCTTTTGTTTTATTGGACTTGGAAACCTCTCAGGGCAGAAAAGCAGCTATACAAAGGATAGTCTTTATAAACATTGTAAGGCAAATGAACAACCTGCTAGTGCCTGGAGCAAAAAATTACAGTTGAAAGGAGCCATAGACCTGCCAAGAGCCTGGAAGAAAAAGTAGGAGAGAGTTTCTTTGGGAAATCAGGGCACTGAAAAACATTTACATATACCTCAAATTTAGAAAGCCACATACATGCCCCGGACGGGATGCAAGCACAGAAAAGACATGAGAAGACCCTAATTCACCTCTGGCTGAGCTCTATGCTGCACACAAGCTGAAAGTGAAGGTTACAGCAGAGTATAACTGACCTGGCTAAGCCTTGAAGAAATGCCCCAACACAGAGCCAACTTGCAAGGACTGAGACAGCTTTTCTTTCTTTCTTTCTTTTCTTTCTTTCTTTCTTTCTTTCTTTCTTTCTTTCTTTCTTTCTTTCTTTCTTTCTTTCTTTCTTTCTTTCTTTCATTTTAGCTTCAGGAATTCAATAAAATCTCTGTCAAAACACTAGCTAAGTACAATATAAATAAATATTCTAGAGACTACACATAACTAAGAAGACAGACTTAAAAGGATAATTTAAGAGTCACTAACCAAACAACCACAACTCATAGCAAGCCACAAAAACAACCCTGCAGAGGATGGAGGCAGAATCTGATTTTAAGAATTATCTTAGTATAATATATAAATTTTCCAGTTTTCAACAAATAAAGATGAAGCACACAAAGAAACAAAAATGTATGGCCCAATCACAAGAAATATTAACAGAAACTGTCCTGAGGAAGCATAGATATTGGACTTCCTAGAAAAAGACTTTAAATCAACTATCTTAAATATGTTTAAAGGAAACCATGGACAAAGAAATAAGAAATAAAGAAAAGTAAGAGAATGGTATCTCCACCAATAGAGAATATTGATAAAGAGAAATTATAAAAGGAAGCAGAAAATATGGAGCTAAAAAGTATAATACCCAAACTGAAAATTTTACTAAGGGGTTTCCGTAGAAGATTTGAGCAAGGAGAAGAAAGAATCAGTAAACTGAAAGGTCAATTGAAGCTATTCAGTCTGAGGAGCAGAAAAAAAATAAAGAAAAATAGAGTCTCAGAGATCTATGGGACACAATCAAACATGTTTTGATGAGAGGAGAGGATGATCAAAAGGGCCAGACAGAGTATTTACAGAAGTAATGGCTACATACTTCCCAATTGTGAGTAAAAGAAAGAATGAAAATAATCGACACACCCAGCAAGATCAACAACCTCCAAGAAAGATAAATATAAAGAGATCAACCTCAAGACACATTATAAAGTATTCAAAGACAAAGAGAGAATCTTGAAAGCAACAAGAGTAGTCACTTGTCATATAGAAGGGATACTTAATAAGATTAGCAGTTGGTTTCTCATCAGAAACCACAGAGGCCAAAAACTAGTGATATGACATATTTAAAGTGCTAAAAAAAAGCACCTGTCAATAATGAATTATGTATCTTGCAAAACTATCTTTTAAAATGAGAGAAATGTTAAGACATTCCCAGATAAACAAAAGCCAAGGGAAATTTTTGCTATTATACCCGTCCTACAAGAAATGCTAAATGAAGTCTTTCAGGCAGAAATGAAAGGATATTAGCTAGTAACATGAAACCAAATGAAGAAATAAAGAATGCTGACAAAGGACAAATAGATAAATACAAAAGCCAATGTTATTGTAGTATTTTCCAACTCTGCCCTTTTTTCCTATGATTTAAAAGACTAATGCATAAAAATAATAAATATATATTAATGGTACACAATGTATACAGATGTAATTTGTGACAACATGAAGGAGGAAGGATGGAACTGTATAGGAGCAGAGTCTTGTTTATTATTGAAGCTAAAGTGTTATTAATTCAAAATAGATTGTTATAAGTTTAAGAAGCTAACTGTAATACCCTGGGTAGGCAGTAAGGAAAAACATCTAAAAAATGTACAGAAAAGAAAATGAGACAGGAATCAAAGTAATACAGTACAAAAATTAGTTAAACACAGAAGACAGCAATGATAAAGGAATTAAGGAATAAAAAATATAAAACATATAGAAACAAATAGAAAAATGACAGAAATAAGTTCTTCCTTATCAGTAATCACAGTAAATATAAATGGATTAAACTGCCCAATTAAAAGGTTGTGATTGAAATTAGAGGGAAATGGTCAAAATTCCACTTATAAGATAAATAAGTACTAGGGATATAATGTGCAACATGATGACTATAGCTAACACTGATATATGATATCTAGGAAAAAGTTGGCGAAGAGATTAAATCCTGTGAGTTCTCATCATAAGGATAAAAATGTTTCCTTCTTTTTTCTTTCTACCATATCAATATGAGAAGATGGTTGTTAGCTGAACCTATTGTGATAATCATTTCACAATATATGTAAATTAAATCATGATGCTGTGTACCTTAAAATTACACAGTGATGTATGTCAATTATTTCTCAATAAAACTGGAACAAAAAAGACTGAGAAGCACTACAGTTAATAGCATCAATAACAACAACAACAAAAGGCTGTGATTGGTAGAGTGGTTAAAATAACATGTTTCAATCATTTGTTATCTACAAGAGATTCACCTTAGATCCTTAGATACAAATAGGTTGAAGAAATATTCCACACAGTAGTAATCAAAGGAGAACTGGGTGGCTATACTAATATACAAAATAGACTTTAAGTAAAAAAATAAATAAATAAATAAATAATGTTACAAGAGACAAAGAAGGACATTATATATTGATAAATGGAGCAATATATCAAGAAAATATGATTATAAGCATATATATATAATACATATATATACCTAATAGAACATAGAGTAAGAGAGCCCCAAAGAATAATGAAGAAAAAATTGACAGAGTTGAAGGGAATAATAGATAGTTCTTCAATAATACTTAGAGATTTCAATACCCCACTTTCAATAATGGATAGAACAACTAGACAGAAAACAAGAAAGAAATAGATGACTCGCATGACTGTATAAACCAATTAGACCTCACAGACATATATAGAAAACTCCACCCCAGAATAGCAGAACACGTGTTTCTATCAAGTGCACAGATGTTACACATTAACTTCATGTGTCCTTTCCTCATATAAATATAAATGAAGTTTTATTCTATATTTATTCTTTATTTCATTATGTGGGAAAGGGCAGAGGTAGGAGAGAAATGTAAAACACTAATATTCCAGCATTCATCCCAAAAGTACTTTCTTTCATCCATGTTTACTTTTAATTTCCAAGTGTCTTGAGACAGTAGAGTACAATAATTAATGGGACACAAGCTTTGCCCTCAGATAGGCTGGTTTTGAATATTGGATCTGCCACTTACTGTTTGTATTAATGGGAAAATGACTTGACTTAGTTACCTCATCTTTAAAATACAGATAGTAGTACCAAACTTACGGAGTAGCTGTGAGGTTAAATGAGATCATGTATTCAGAATGTATTGTAGAATATTTGGCAGAAAATAATAGCTACCATTTATTGAGTGCTGTGATGAGGAAAAGGATATAAAAAGTCTTTCTATATCATCAAAGATTTAATTCACTGGAGCATTAGTGATCTTACTTTACCATAATTGTAATATAATTAAATTTCCTGAGGTTTATGTGTCTGGATCTCATTGTTTTAAATCTCCTGGTAGAAAAATTCAGGGAAAGGCAAGTCCACCTTGAACTCCAGCCTCACAATGAAGAATTCACCCTTACATTCATTTGAATGCATGGAATCTACAAAAGAGCTATATTTGGAATTAAATTTTTTTGCTGATAATGTCAGAATTTTAGTCTAAAACAACAAGAAATGACACTGATATTTTAGTGGTATATAACTTACTTTTTTGACTACCTTCTCTTTTTTTTCTTTCACTTTTTTATTGAGTTATAACTTACAGTAAAGAAAAAATATCTTAAGTGTATAGCTTAAGTGTATAGCTCAGTGCTTTTACTTTATATACATTATAGAATATAGATCAAAATATAGATCATTCTCAGAATATCAGAAAATTTTTTTCATGCCTCCTCTCAGTCATTATTCCCTGAAGGTAATGAACCTTTTATCTTCTAGAAATAGATTAATTTTTCCTATTTTTGAATTTAACATAAATTAAGTCACACAATATGTACTCATTTTGTCTGTGAGATTTATTCATGTTGTTATGTTTATTGTTTTACATAGTTGTGTAGTGTTCCACTGTATGAATATATGATAATATTTTCTACTTGATGGACATTTGAATTATTTCCAGTTTTGGACCATTACATTTATTGTATTGATTACCTAATTCCAATCTGACTAGAATCCTAAGTGAATGCCTAAGTGAATGCCCCCATGCCTTTGCATATACTGATTTATTTCCTAATAATATCCTCTCTTCTTTCCTCTGATTTTCGAAATCTCAACTTAAGCAAAGTTCAACCCAGGCTCAGGTCAATTATAAGAGAGTGATGAATATGAACATGGAAGGGGCCCAAGACTATTTACCATGAAATTGTTTCTAGTGCCAGGTATGTACTCACACAGTTATATCATCCTTATAATAATCTTCAACATGACTAAGGAAATATTCAGTAAGACTACTCTATGTAGACCACAGAATATTGTGTTAGGTAATGTAAAAGAAAAACATAAATAAAAGAGGACTTTCCTCCAGAAGATTACAACATACATGGAGAGACAGATCAGGTATACTGTTATTGATTGTGTACATGCTGAAGACATATGAGATATAGTAAAGTGATTTAGAAATTGAGAATAAGGAATAAGGGAGGGGTTTGAGAGAAATCATTAGAGAGTGTTGCGGGAGCTGGGCCTTATGTAAAATAAGGAAAAATAATTTAAGGAGGTGGACATGGGGTGCCTGGGTGACTCAGTCATTAAGCGTCTGCCTTCGGCTCAGGTCATGATCCCAGGGTCCTGGGATGGAGCCCCATGTTGGGCTCCCTGCTTTGTGGGGAGCCTGCTTCTCCATACCTGCTTCTCACAGGTAATTAGAGAAATGAGAATAATAGTAAGGATGGTGGTTAGAGCTGGCATTGTAAGGATAATCGATGAGGATGTCAGAGCTGAAGTTGTACAAGTGCATAAAAACAACAATGGGGTGGGTGGATGATAAGAAGAACAAAACTGACAAAAGGTCAAGTATTTAACCTTCAGGAAGTAAATCAGTGAAAGAAACAGAAAAGGGAAAACTTTTTACTTACAAAGAGTTAATGCTGCTCTGAAAAGTACATTACTTATAATCACACCTCGTTTGTGTACTGGGAAAATATGACTCTCATTTTTTTCCTACATTTTCATCTCATTACCAAAAGGGAGGTATTTTTCATGTTTTTAACAGCAGCAGAACCTATGAAATTAAGAAATATTTTAAAGATAAGGTCTTCAGTTCTTCAATACTTTAATTTTTTTTTTTTTTTATTTCCAGTCTTCTTTCAGATCCATGTTGCATTCAATTTCCTTATTTTTCATGGAAAGGAGAAACATGAGCTGGAGCTGAAAAATGCATTTTATATAATCCAATTGATTTTAAACTCTGCCATTTGATAGGTAGTGAGAATGCCCTAACAACACTGCTATGGAGTTCTCTAATTTGTTTTTTGCAGCTTCATGCTGAAAGCAATTTGTCACCTCAAATTCTAATAGAACTTTCACATATTGAAATAAGAGATGGAAGCAGCATTGTAGATCATCATGGTTATGTTAGGACAGACTTTTAGACAGGGACTTATAAAATTTTAAGTTGATCCCCTACATTTGACCTTAGACAAAAAGTCAAAAATGAACAGCTAGGTACTGCACTCACATAAAAGGAAATCTCAACAGCAAACAGTAAATCTGTTCTTTAAATGCCAGTTTTAACAGACCCCTGTAATGCTTGAAGGCAGGTGTCAGTCAAGTTTAAGGTCTTTGTCAAACAGCAAAAAGGAATTCAATATCCAAGTATCCTAAAATATATTGTTCTAAAACATGAAATTCATTGATATTTTTATTTGTAGCAATAATGTAATTATATACCTCTATTAGTACAGCTATAGGAAAACTGGGAATTTTACAGATATACAACTAAGAGATACAAACATACCATTGTTTTGAATCTTCAGTTAAATCTTCACAAACTGTCACTGGCCAATCAACACTTTAATGGCCATAATTTCTATCAAATAATAAACTCTATCAAATAGCCAGATAAATAAGAATACATGTTTTCCATGGCCCCCCATGCTAAAGAATGAGCACCGGGATTTAGATAATCATTACCCTTAATTTCTGAAGACAGAGTAGTCTAGTAGATCAAAAAAAAATCTAGTAGGTCTTCATTCAGATGGCTCCAGGTAGAATTATAACCTGGGGAAGGCATGATCCTCAGTTTTCAAGGCTGCAATTTAACAAAACCTACCTGCAAATTTGTTGTAAAAATAAAAAGATAATACATGAGAGTTAACTAGGATCTAGTAAGAGTGTAGTTGCTTTTATTGCTGAGCTTTAGAAGTTTATCAAATCTAGACAGCAATGGATGCATGTGAATATATAGAAGCATTCAATAACAGAATACAATGATCATACTCATAAGCACGTCTAAATTGTAGGCATATATTCATTCATCCCATATACATGGCAAAATTGATCTCTTCTAGAAGTGGTGAACAAAGGCAATCCGTGACACTATAGATTTAGATTAAAAAGTGAGTTACATAACAGGTCTGGCTATGTAATCATTCTGGGGAAGCTTACAAAGGGTATGAGGACAGTGAAAATCAGATCCTACAATAGGCAGCTAGAGCTGCCATACAAAATAACACTGACAGGATGCCTTAAACAACAAAATTTAATGTCTCATAGTTCTGGAGGGTGGAAAGACAGATCAAGATGCTGGCTGATTTGATTCCTGATAAGGGCTCTTTTTCTGGCTTGTAGAGAGCTACCTTCTTGCTAGATCCTCACATTGCCTTTCCTTGGTATGTGCATATGGGGGGTGGGATGGGGAGAGTGTGCACAAGGAGAGCTCTGACTGCTTTTCTCCTCCTATAAGAACACCAATTATAGTGGATTGGGGCCCCCCTTATTACCTCATTTAATCTTAATTATCTCATTATAGGCCCTATCTCCAAATATATTCACTTTGAGGGTTAGAGCTTCAACATATGAATTTGGAGGGGACAAAATTCAGTCCATATAGTTGCTAAGTGTTGAAAGAGGAGGGTGTTTCAGGACTCCCAATGATGTTTGAGGAAATGTTCGAGGAGAGCTATTAGTAGTTTTGGATGATAAGACCTGAAATTGCTGGTTACCCAAATTGCTAAAAGTCACTTGAAACTGCCTGAAGTGTATGATGTAATAGAAAACAAATTCATATGTAATAGAGGACCAGCCACTATGACAGAAAAGAGGATAGATTGAGACTGTTGGACTTAATGCCTATTAAAATGGGAAGTAAGATTGCGGTGTGGGTAGCATGATCAGAGAGGCAACCAGAGGAGGTTTGGGTTGCAGTAGTGAAGGAAATGAGGCTGGGGATGGATGGGGATGCTGAAAAGGAAGACAGAATGCTTAGATTAGAAATACATCTAAATACTTTTGACGTCTACAAAAATAGTTAGTGGATTGTTTCCAACTGTCATTCCTCCTCTGTTATAATGAGCCATCCCCTACGATGGGTAGAGTCTACTTTGCCACTACCCCAATTTGGGGCTTAATCATGTGACTTTCCTTCCCAGTGGAATGAAAGAGGGCATGACACATGGGTACATGTACTTACTAGTTTTAGGTTGGCTCGCTATGTTCCTTCTCTGCCAAGAGAATAGCATGTTCTGAGTAGCCACTGGTTGAAGAACGAGATACTAGAACACATTTGAACCACAACATAGCCCCAAGTAGAGCTCTCCTAGCTCAACTGCAGAACCATGAGAAAGGAAAGAAAAGTATAGTTTCTGGGGATTTTGTCTACTCAGTGTTAGCACAGCAGAAATGGCAGACTAGTACATTATGGTTGTAGGTATACATTAATATAAATGAATAAATGAATTGAGATCTCTAATTAGATTATGGTGGCAATGAAAAGAGGCAGTAGATAGTGGGCCCTCAAAAAATATTTGCCAAAGCAGTACATAAGTGATGAAAGTCAACCTTAGAATCCAGCAATATACTAAGTATACTGACTATGACAAGCCTCAAACTATTCTTGGTTTCATGATTGTGTGAATGCTCAATAAGTCTTTGTTACATAGAAAAAGATGTGGCGAGTTTACAAAATTGAGAAATTATCCAATAATGTGAATAGTTTTTCTGAATTCCTACCTTACTACTGCTTACATCCCATAAGAAAAATTAGAATTAATCACATTAAAAGTTTAAAAAGAAAAAACCTTTCTCCCTAGCAAGATTATAAACCACATTAAAGTAGGGCAATATCCTATTTTCTTTGTAACCCCACCCTTTATGTAAACTAAAAGCATGTGGTATGCATATTTTGGACACTGACTGGTGAAATTGTAGGTGGCTGTTGACTGGAGGAAATACTTGAAACACACCTGGGCCCACAAATCTGTACCTATTACCTGTGAATTTTGTAATTCTACAAGATTTTTTTAATTCTTCACCCTGGTGTACTTACAAATGACAAGCTACAAGTAAATCATCTTAAATGTTTAGCATGTTGATAGAATCTACTCTACAGAAAGAGAAAGATTTGAGTATTATGATACAGAAGTTAGACATAAGCACACATAGCACAATGATGTACAGCTCTTCTCCTGAATAGTTGCATGGGACAAATCACACCTATTTCATGCCATCAAGAAAAACGTTTTACTGTAGAGTAGTGGATAAGAGCATGGTAGAACTGAATGATATGGCTGAATTGATACTGACTGAGTTCTTTGTAATAAATGACATTACTCAGTTTCCTTATGATTAGTAAAAATAATAACCCATGAATTTGCAAAATGAGAGGCATGTTCTAATACTGGAAGGATGTGGAATGGTTCTCCAAGTGTGACTAAGGACCACATGCACTTTGATTATGAGGCCATTTCCCAATTGCCACTCTAGAATTAATGATTTAGAATATTTGGAGATGGGACAAAAATGTGCATTTTAGCAAATTTCCCGGATGACTTAATGCACTTTATCATTTGAGAGGAAATAATTCAGGGCGAATAACTGTAGGGATGATAGGAAAAGTGAAACACAGCTCAAGTGAGGAGGGTACCTTTTGAGGAGAGTGGCCTAAAGCAATGTGAGAATCATGCAAACATGAAATACTTTTTCTAAAATCAATAAGTGAGAAGTTTTTAATGGAAAATCCCAACTATATGTAAAGTAGTAAATAAAGAGGATTTTAAAGAATGGGTCTTTATAAGGCAAATATTTATTTTTGGCTCCAGTCCAACCAGAAATAATAACTGTTGGGTTTATCTCCCCATCCATATTAGTCAGGTTCTCCAGAGTAACAGAACCAATAGCATATATAGAAAAGAGATTTATTATGAGGAATTGGCTCATGTGGTTATGGAGGCTGAGCACTTCCATGATCTGCCATCTGCAAGCTGGAGACCTAAGAAAGCCAGGGTGTAATTCAGTCCCAGTCCGAAGGCCTGAGAACCAGGGTAGCCAATGATGTAAATCCCAGTCTGAGGGCAGGAGAAGATGAGATGAGATTTCCCAGCTCAAGCAGTGAGACATGGGGAAAAAAAAAAAGGAGAGAGGGATTCGTCCTTCCTCTACCTTTTGTTCTGTTTAGGCCCTCAAAAGATGGGATGATGCACACCCACATTGAGGAAGGCAATTTACTTTACTGAGTCCACTGATACAAATGCTGGTTTCATCTGGAAACAGTCTCACAGACATACCCAGAAATAATGTTTAATCGGGGCACTGCATGGCCAGTCAGGATGACACATAAAATTAACCATCACAGATTCAGCGACATTAGCGGCAACCAACCAATGTCATTATATTTTCTAAAAATGCTCAAAAGTATCCTATATAGTCACCTAGTTCCTTGCTTCTCATAAGTGGTTAATTAGGACTTTCCAGTGCATACTTCTATGAATAGTTAATGCCATAGACCATCGACGTTCTCTTTACTACTAGAAATAAAGTCATTAGCACCTTTAAATCTAACCAGATTAATGATCCAACTACAGAAACCCCAGAACCAATTCAGAAAGCTTATCCTTAAAATTTTGTTCCTGTAGACCCTACATCTGGTACCAATTTCTGTCTCAGTCTGTTTTGGCTGCAGTAACAAAAATACAATGGCCTGGGGGGCTTAAACAACAAACCTTTCTTCCTCATATTCTGGAGGCTGGGATGTCTCAGATCAAGACACTAGTAGGTTCGGTGCTATCTTCTTGCTGTGTCCTCATGTGGCAGAAGGGTGAGGGAGCTCTCTGGAATTTATTTTAAGGGCACTGACCCCATTCATGAGGGCCGTACATACTTCATTGCCTCTTCCCAAAGCCTTCACGTCCTTGTTTCATCACAAGGGGGGTTAGGGTTTCATTGTATGAATTTTGGAGGGACACAGATATTTAGTCCATAACACCATCATTATTCTGAGTATTAAATTAATCATCAAATCTTCTTGATTATAACTCTAAATCGTATTATGGGCTCTCTCCTCTTCATTCCCATGGTTATTGCTTTCACTGAGGCTCTCAGTGACTCATCCAGACTATTACAGTAGCCTCCTGACTGACTGTGGTTTTCCTCTCCATCAACTATCTAGTGCACTACAGTAGTGGTTGTTGTGGAACAAACCATGCACCGCCCCCCCCCCCGCCAAATATATATATATATATGTATATATATGTATATATATATTCAAGTCCTAACCTCTAGTACCTGTGAATGTGGCCTTATTAGAAAATACGGTCTTTGCAGGTGTGATCAAGTTAACATGAGGTCATCAGGGTGGTCAGTATCACTGGTGTCCTTATATGAAGAGTGACATTTGAACACGGAGGCAGAGACACACAGGGAATTCTATGTGATAGCAGAGGCAGAGATTGGAGTCACACTAACACAAGTCAAAGAATGTCAAGGGGTGCTGGCCAACCACCAGAAGGTAGGAGAGAGACATGGAACAGATTGTCTCTGAACCCCCAAGAAGGAACCAAGCCTGCTAACACCTTAACTTCAGACTTCTGGTCTCCTGAACCATGAGAGAATAGATTTCTGTTGTTTTAAGCCATTAAGTTTGTGGTATTTTATTACAGCAACCTTAGGAAACTAATGCAGTTGTCTTTCTAAGACTAAACTTAATTACATATTTTCTCAAAGCTGTCCAAAAGCTTCCTATAGTATATAATATAAATGCAAGAGGCACAAGTCCCTTGGTTTTCGTGTCATACCTATTAAATCAGTCCCCTCCCCTCTCTCGTTTGTATCAAACAATTTTTCCTTCTCTGATTCTGACCCTTGTTCTCATTCTGCCATTCCTTTGCACATGCTGATCCTTCTAGCAGACATGTGAGCCTCGCTGCTGAAACAAATCCATCTGGAAGTGTTCTTATTGAAGTATTAATCCAAGTGACACTTCCTGTCAGTGTTGTCCTTGACCTCTCCCCATCCAAACATAGTCACAGGTGCCCCCTTCTCTCTTTTCTATCGCATCTTATAAATATCTCTACTTTAGCATTTATCAGATTATATTGGAAAGGTCTGAAAATGTGTCTGTTTTCCCCATTCGATGATAAAGTCCTTGAAGCAATGAACTTCGTCTTTATGTTTAGTGCTCCGTGAGTCAAGTCATGGTCTGAAACATAGTAGGCCCTCAACAGCCATTTTTTAAATGAATGGACAAGTGAATGAATGAATGAATGATTAAAGGTATTATAGACTAAAAGAGATTTTATCATTGTCATCACAGAGGAGAAACTGAATTTCTACCAATGGGTGTCACTGTCTTTATTTAATACAGAAGGTAACAGTAACATTGAATTTGTCCTTTTAATGTGTCTTTCCCATTGCTTTTCTTTTTTTTTTTTTTTTTTTTTAAGCTGGTTAAAATTACCATCACCTACACAGGGCTTATAGGTAATAAATATGGACTGCTGCTGTGACAGCTCAGCCAACCGCACTCTGCTCTCTATCTCCAGCCCTACTTAAAAGATCATCATTCTGATTTACAAAAGAAAAAAAGTGTTCCTGGTAGCTATCCTTAGCATTCCAGAAAGTGTAAGTATTGATGGACCAGAACACATAGTTCTGTGCCTTGCTGCACCTTAGTTTGCCCTCAGTTGCTTTATTGAAATGAGCTATGTGACATCACCCTGATTCATGTGCACTCAAAATTAGCTTAGTTTTAAAGTTATTAAATGTGGTAATTTTGCAACTTGAGTTGGAGCCAAATAAAATTATTTTAGTACAGTACAAAATGAACCTCTTAAAAAGCACCAGTGGTAAAAATGGAAGTTTAAAAAAAATTACCTGATCTTGAAAGATTTCTTAATTTTCTAATTTTCTACAAGGCTTTATAAAAATAGAGATAGATGATAGGTAGAGAGATGGATGGATAGACAGCTGGATAGATCGACACACAGATGATAGAGAGACAGACAGATGGTTAGATAATACATAGACATATACATATACTTAATTACTTACACCAATACTGAATCAGTGTTGTGGATAAGAGAGAAGGACAAGATTCCAGTTCAAGGAACATATGCCTTGTTAACTTTCCCCTCTCCTAATTTTCTTTTCATTGCTGGTTCTCCTATAGTGGCTCTTGGAGAGAGTAAAACAACTTGTGCTCTGGAAAAGCACTAATGCAAAGGGTGTGCCGTAGCCTAACAGATGGATAAGTGTGCTCTAGGATGAGCCTCATGCTGATTCAGAGCTGCCATCACCCCCTCCTGGTTCCATCCCTGGCGGCTCCCAACAGTGTGCACCTGTAGGTTGCTGGCATAGCTCTTTTGACTACAGCATGAGAGAGGCCCTTGCTGACTGGCTAACCTTCTCCCTCTGTGCAAGGTTTCCCTCTGTGTGCATTTTGATTATTTCCCGCCTCCGTCATTTGAATTTGGCTGTGCTTGTTGTTATAATTATTTTACAAGTGTGTGTACAAACAGTGCCTACCTCTTTAAATTTCCCGAATACCTTGCATACTCCAGCTTCGGGAGGGCAACCACTCCAGCTACCTATGGTGGTAAAACCCTAAGGAGCAACTTGGAGACTATCAGGTGTGGGTTGGTGATGGCTTTTTTCTGTTTGCCTATTGTTCTAGAATGATAGGATGCTGTAACAGAAGCAAATTCAGAACCATGTCCAGCTTGGATAGTTTACTGATGTGGAAACTGTGGAGTTTGGAAAAGATAAGCAATCTCTTCAAGTTCACAGAGTCAATTTTATCTTCTGCTTAAGCGACATCTTTGAAAGGGACTGTGCTTCTTAGATAGAGTTGAATAATCTCAAGGAAGGCTTCCCTGACTACCTTCTCTCATCTCGTGCTTTACCCCCAAAACTGGGTTGGCTTCCTTATTGAGTTTGAAAATACACTGTTGCGTCTCATTCTCATTGTGTTTGCATGTTGAGTTATAACTGCATGTTTATAAATACATTTCTCTTCACTATATGATCCTCTAGGGCAAGTACCCTGTCTTATTCACTTCTGAATCTTTAGTCCCTGTGATAGTAGGTACCCGATAAATATTTGCTAAATAAATTATTAAACAATGAATGTCTAGAGAAAGAATGAATAAATGGATGCTTCAATAGATGAATGAATGAATGAATGAATGAATGGAGAAAGAGCAATAACCTGTCATGCTGTACCTTCTTCTTAGAGGATTAGCATTATGGGAATTAACCTCATGCTCTTGGGACTTCATCCAGTTTTACCTTTAGCTGAAAGACATTTGCAAGCTGGGTTTAAAAAATCAAATTGAAAATCCTTTACCTCAGGATAGATATCAAAAAGAATGGGGCACCTGGGTGGCTCAGTCATTAAGCATCTGCCTTCAGCTCGGGTCATGATCCCAGGGTCCTGGGATCAAGCCCCACTTCGGGCTCCCTACTCAGTGGGAGGCCTGCTTCTCCCTCTCCCACTCCCCCTGCTTGTGTTCCCTCTCTCGCTCTCTGTCAAATAAATAAATTTTTTAAAAAATCTTTTAAAAAAGAATTTATTTCTATTTCTAGCTCACCGATTCTATCACATTTTCATCTGTCCATGAATAAATATGAAAAAATATGGTACTTACCTAAGGATAATTTCAAGGTAGCTTTAAGTACTTGATATTGGATTATTTTTGGTAACTTCATCAAGTACACTTTGTGCTGCTGGCCCTACAAAAAACATTCATTTTGTTAACATTAGAATGTTCTTTTCTAAGTTATAATAATAAAATATATGTTTTTGAATGTCTAGACTCATGGTAAAATATACTTTACATCTTTATCAGTAGTAAGGATATGGCCATGTACCTCTTCATCATTATTAACACCAAAATTTGTTGGGAGTCTGCTCTGTGCAGGAACTGTCCTGGGTCCTAGTAAGATGATTAAAAAAACAGGGGCGCCTGGGTGGCTCAGTCATTAAGCGTCTGCCTTCCGCTCAGGTCATGATCCCAGGGTCCTGGGATCGAGCCCCACATCAGGCTCCCTGCTCCGTGGGAGGCCTGCTTCTCCCTGCTTGTGTTCCCTCTCTCGCTGTGTCTCTCTCTGTCAAATAAATAAAATCTTTTGAAAAAAATAAAAAATAAAAAGATTCAGAAAACCCAACTTTAACCTTATTCTCAAAGTGCATGCAACTTACTCTTATTGTATTTGGTCAAGCTAGAAAAGCCCAAATTCCTGTATCTACCTAAGTTATCTAATAAATTATGTATGTATTACATTATAGCAAATATATATAAACACACACTTGTGGGAATATACCTAAATAATTGTGGTATTATTTTGATAAATCATGAAAATTTCATTGATCAATGAAAAATTTTTTAAAATATTTCTAATGCAAATGAGTGGCACAACTTATGCCGGAAATTATATTTACCAACTTAAAGATTAGCTGCAGAGAACTCTCAGACAAAACAATTTCAGCATTTAAGAAAAATTTAAGTCAACTGCCCTATAATTCAAACAATTTGAAAATTAGTGGAAAATTCAAACGCATAAAAACTGCCACGGCTTAACAAAGGGACATGTTTCTTTACAGTGCGCTCCATGTGAGGCAACACACGCAGTGTTCATCTGCAAATAGTTTATTAGAGATCAATGATGTGGAGCAGTCAGAGCAGAATAATACATTTTTTTTTTAGAAGTACAAGATTTACTGTGGGCAGTACTTGAAGACAATTTAAAGCCTAAAAATGGTTTGTTGGTGGTAAGAAAAGCAGCTAACAACTATTGAGTGCAGTGTGGTGAAAACACACCCTACTCCATCCACGTTCCATATTGGCACAATATGTTATTAAAAGGCTTACCTGCCTTGGAATCCCATGGGTTTTCATAATTTGCACCTTCGTCACAGTTTACAACAATAACAACTGAAAACACCTCTGATTTTCTAACGAGAGATAAAAATACACTAAAAGATGTAAAGTTTGGGGCAAGCATATTAATCAATGACAGAGCCCATCACTAACCTGACATCAGAACCCATACTGCAGCTTGCATATTAATGCAAAATTAAACAGAAGATGTCTGTGAAGCTACAGTCTCCTTTTCATCATCAGGAACAGGTGTTTGGAGTCAGTGTAAATCAGTGCAGTGTGGATGTGTAGAAGTAAGACATCAGGGATGGAGTGGGCTGCCTCTGTGGTGCTTCAAGCCCAACGCTGAGCTCAGGGGCTGAACTTTGGCCAAATCATCTTTCTTCTCTTCCAGTCCATAAGCCTATCTGACACTCTCGTTCTTGGTGCTTTTCATCCTGTACACTAATGGTGAATAATGCATTTCCTATGCAATATTATTGGCAAGTCTAAAGGCTTATATTTCCTAACTTCTGAGTTGTGATGGCAGTAGGTACTTGAGAAAAATTTGGAAAGAGTGACAACTCACTATAACATGGGAGTTCTCTGCAAAGAGTACAAACATAAACATAAACATTTAGTCCAACATTTCATTGGCCGTATTATACCCTGGATTAAGATGGGCATATTTATATAAATTTTCCATCTCCTTCCTTCCTGTTGAGTGATTTTATGTGCAAGTAACATGTAATTGTGCAAATGTTCATGTATAGTATTGAAAGTAAAATTTTTATGTAATTATTTGATATTCATATACCTCATAACCTTGAGATAACAAGATTTTTAATTAAATGGAAAAGGAGGGCATGGAATAGCAAGACAAAATTTTGTGCTCTCTGGTTTTTCAGTCCTTTACAGAACTTGAAATTATTTATAAACATTATTTCTTTATGTCTTCTAAAAATGAAGATGGCTGAAAGATTCGCCAAGAGACTAGCTATATTTACAACACAAAATGATGTTAGTATAAGAAAATTGACAAGTTGATTATCCCATATTTCCAATACTTCCAGGAGACAAACTCCATCAAAGCCGAGTTTTAGTTTCACTTTCAATAGTTCTGATCATTTGTAGCCCAGTGGCTGACCCTGTTTATGGCTTAGTCTATCAGTCTATCTATCTATCATCTATCTATCTATCTATCATCTATCTATCTATCAGTCTGTCTATCTATCTATCATCTATCTATCTATCATCTATCTATCAGTCTATCTATCTATCATCTATCAGTCTATCTATCTATCCATCTATCTATCTATCCAGCCATCTATCTGTGTCTTTCTATCCATTTATATGTCCATCTATTCAATATTTTTTTACCTCTGGAATCTATTGGCAAGTTTATATTCATATTTAGTAATTACCAATGAGGCCACTGGTGCAAGTGACTTTCAATTCTATTTTTCCTTTCTTGTGAATTAGTACTGAACATTTAGTTCGGTGAAGACCTAGTTTTTAATTTTCTTATGACTCTAATTTTTTGGAGGTGTAAGAGAAGTAGTGAGAAAAAGACAGATGAAGTGAGTTGGTTATGGACATGTAAGTAAAAAAGAGAAAGTACTAACCCTTTCCTACACAGAGTCCTATGTTTGTCCTTGGGTCATAGCAATCAGGTTGGCAATATAAGAGGTACGGTTTTTTCTACTGGTTGGTTATCTGCTCCACTGAATCACACTAATTCCTTGGTTTCAGGTGTCTTTAATTGGATTCTGATTTAAAGGGGGCATGATGTAATGTAATAAGCATAGCATTTGAATTAAGAAAACCTTACTTCACATTTGGCTTCACCACATACTCAACTTAGATGTAATGTAGAACATACTTTTTTGAGCTCTGTTTTCTTATATATTAAACAGTGATACAAAACTAAAAATGTGTATGTTATATATATGTAGATGTATGTAGATCTATCTATAATATATATAGAGATATTACATATCTCTATCTTTCTATCTATATGTTAATTTATAGAATTGAGCACCAAAAATAATTTAAAATTATCTTCTTGACTGTGATCACAAGCTACAATGCATGGAAAAGTCAGGAAATTGCTTCCCCCAAAAGAAGTATAAAATTGGTAAATTTGTCAAAAACAACCATTTTAGGGCACTGGACATTGACCAAAGGTGGACAAAAGAAATTTAGTGTTTATTTTTTAAAAACAGCTACATCTTTGGGTAAGAGCACTATAAATCTGTGGACTTGGACTTCTTTTCTGGGGCTGTCCCATCCCCTAATCCATAGCTCATTGGTGAGAACAATGGTTGTACCGACCCGTATCTGGATGCTAAAGCTATCTGCTTTGTTTCTAGAGAGGGTAGATTTGATTTGTGATGGAAGGCAAAAACCTGTAACATTGTCAGCTAACTGTGACAAACAGAAAAGAAATGGAGGAAACCTACATCTTTGTTAGCCTAAGGTTGTTGTCTCAGTTGGGGTGCCTAGCAGGATAACCAAGAATTTAACGGAGATCCTAGAGATGAGAGAGCCATAGGTGAACTAAATCACTTCTCCACATATCCCCACCTGCCTAGGAAACTACATGAGCAGGGAGACCCAAGAGAGCCTGGCAGAAAATAAAAGCCAGAGGAGACTTGCAAAATGGCTCAATTCTGAATGCACTTCCCAACCGTGCCCTCACACAGACCAGCAGTGGTGGAAACCTTACCGACTCAAGTTGTTTGAGTCTAACTTTTGCCCAAATCACTGGTTGGCCACTAAGCTTTGCAGACCCAGGGCAAAACACTGGAAAGGCATTTTAAAATTAAAAATAAAAATAAAACAACTGAGTACAGACATCAAGAGATAAGCACCACACAGGAGGCAGTTTCCAGATTTTAAATCTAGGCAAGTTACAAAAAAAACAAAACAAAACAAATTTTTTTTTTTAATTCTTAAAAACATATTGGAATCCAGAGACCTGTGGGAAACACCAAACATATCAACTAATATGTAATGGTAGTCTCAAAGGGAGCAGAAGAGAAAGTGTGGAAAAATTAAATAAATAATGGCCCCAAACTGATGAAAAATATTCATCTGGAGAGCCAGGGAATTCAACACACCTTAAGTATGATAAACACAAAGAGATCCACACTTTGATACATTATAACCAAACCCCCAAAAGCCAAGCAGATCTTGAAAGCAACAGAGGAAACCTGACTCATCACATATAGGAACAAAAACGGTAAGATTAGCTGACTTCTCTTCGTAAAAATTGGACAATGGAAGGCAGTGGAATGACATTTTTAAACTGCTAAAAGTGAAAACAGTTAACCCCAAATTTTAAATCCAGCAAAACTCTTTGTTGAAAATAAAGACATTGCCAAACAGCAGAAAACTGAGAGAATTCATACTCATTGATAGCAGACACGCCCGACAGGAAGCACTAAAGGAAGTCCTTCTGGGTGAAAGGAAGGGACCCCTTCCCTTTTAGGAAGTTGATTTTATAAGCAGAAATGAAGAGTATCGGAAATAGTAGAAGTAAACATGTGGGTAACAATAAAAGACTATGCGTGCCTCTATATTCTCTTCTCTTCCTTTCTTTCCACAAGGTTGTTGAAAGCAATAGTTATAACATTGTGTTGTTGGATTTAGAACATACGTAGGTGTGACAAATATTACAACGTCAGAAAAAGGATGGGTATGATGGGATTTTGGATTAAAGATGAGGTTCGGTGGGATGAGGTCCAGAGCCAACGACCAAGAAAGAATTCTTAAGACATCTTTGATGCAAGGTGGTGGTTTTATTAAAGCATGGGGACAGAACCCAGGGGCAGAAAGAGCTGCTACACCAGGGTTGTGAGGGGCTGGAGGAGGTAAGGAAAAGGGATGTTTTCAAAAGGATTTTCTTATGTTCAAGAAGACTCCCAGGATACAGGAGGCCTGGCCATTGTCAAGTTAAGGTTGTTTTTCCCTCTAGCAAGACGTTAATGTGTAGATAGTTGGGAGCTTCCTGGAGGAACATTACACTCGGCCCACTTCAATTATCTGTCAATGGGCTGCAGGTTATAAGGACATTTAATTGTATCTACATTTCCTTCTGGAAGCTAGGTTTATTGATAGAAATGCTATGTTCTCGTAGATTGCTAAGACATTTGTAAACTGAGGGAGACTCACGTCCTGCAGGATTGTGATCTCTACAAGTTAACTATTTGTTTTTCTTCTCCTTGGCTTTAGGGCAGCCAGGAGTGCCTGAGGAATGTTGCATATATCCCAAGGAGGGGGAGTTGTGGGGTGTCAGCTTCTGCTTGGTCCTCAGCTTGCCTTCCATTCCCTCATCAGGTGGAAAGACATTATATTGGAGCAAATTTGTTCTATTAAGTCAAAATTAAGTCAGGATTAACCTGAAATCGATTGTGCTAAGTTCAGAGAACAGACGCAAAGAGGAAGAGGCAGCGTGACCACAGAGGTAGGGATTGGAGCAGTGCAGCCTTCAGGCCACAAATCGAGGAATTCCTGCCGCCTCCTGAAGCTTATAGAGCGAAAGAACTTGACAGAGTCTCCCCGAGAGGCTCCAAAGGTGGTGCAGCCCTGCAGACATTTTGATTTTGGACTTGTGAACTCCAGAGCTGGGAGAGAATAAATGTCTGTTGTTTTAAGCCACAGAGTTTGTGGTGATTTTCTGCGGCAGCCACAGGAAGCTAATGTGGCCCACATGGAGGAAATTTTTTAAAATTCTGGAAGCATATGCATGACCTGGATAGGTTCAGAGGTGTATCTATTTATTAATGCAACTCAATGTCTTTGTTATGTCAGTTCTTCCAAATGATTCCATAAATGCGGTGCAGCTATAATAAAAATTCTAAGTTAGGAAAATAGAAATAGCCAAAGATAATCTTCAAAAAGAATTAGGACCACAAGTGCAGGGCGACTTGCCCTTCCAAATACTGTGGAACACTATTACCACTATACGTTGTCCAGCAGTGGTCAAATATTTGCATTTCCATGCTTGTTTGAGAAGAATCATTACTATGATGAGCATTTCCTCTTCCCTAAGTGCTGGTTTTCTCTTTGAAGGCACATTGCTCCTTATCAAACAGTTGTGGGGAGGAATCCTATTACTCTCTCCACAGTGACTCTAACAAGCTGAAATTGATATTACAGACCACACGAAAAGCCAGTCTTACTCCGTGATTATCACCCTTCTTTTAGAGATGAAATGCACTAGATTTGCCGTTTGCCTTCGAATTCCCTTTTTTCTTAATTATTTTATTTTAATAAATTCATTAAATAAAGGTATAATGTAGAAATTACATGTTGTTGCCCAAAGAGTCCATAAACCTGATCAAACTACTTATGCAGAAAGTTGGCTCTGTTTATTCACATGAAGCTTTTGAGAGAAAGATCAAAGTTTTCGATGCTTTGAGGCACAAAGGAGATAAAGAGCCCATGAAAGGTCACTGGAGGCCAGGAAGAAAGAGACTAAAGACAGTTTGCTTAAAAAAGAAGTTCATTTAAACACAGTAATTTGAAAACAGACACAACAGGAGACAATCTATATTATCTTTTATTTGCTCCATCTTTTTGCTTTTACTACTGCCAATTCCACCCCTGCAGTTCAGACCTGGCAGCAAAATCTGTGTTACTTTCCAGCAGCTTCTCACAAGTTGATAAGCAACAAACTTGAAGGGGTGGGGGTGCGGGGAAGGAACGGACGACAGTCTCTCTGGCTTTCTCTTTTTCTCCATGTGCATCTTATTTCTTCCAGCTTCCTCCAGGACCTGGGAAAGCTTGACAATGGAAACTTGGACCTGACCTAGAAATGTCTCTGTCTAGGACTACCATAAACCCTCGTCTTAATGGTTTTATTGCAACCCTATAAAGTCTTCAGCAGTGTTGTGTATATCTTGGAAACGTAATGGCTGTGAGTCAGTTCATCCTCATGTCCTCCAAAGGTGAAATCCTTTGATATGTGGAGCTGCAGAACTGGGGAACTGTACCAGGAGAAACAGCTTTCCCACTATTATCCGACCCCGTGCAATCATTTATTTGAGTAAAGCCATCTGTCATATTTTGGGTGGAAAATTACATACAGTGGAGTTTTTGAAAACATACTGTTGCCATGCTCTGGCTGACAGGGGCTTATTCTTCAGATCGAACCAGTAATTCTTACTCATCTTCAATGTTATTTTTGTAAAACAAATCCCCATGAACCGCTGCATTTTAAGTATCTCATTGTGATTCACACTAGTGACATTCAGGGCACCTTCCTGACGCATCAGTTCTGGAATAGATTGATCAATACGTCTGTTCAGATCAAGTTCTTTATTACAGTTATTTCAGAATTAAAGAATTGCATTTTCTAGAGTTCTTTAGTTTGCCAAGTGAGTTGAAGTAATGACTCTTCGCGATCATTTTTAATCTTAGTTTGTTGAAAATGTTTTCGAATGAGACGCCCTGAATGTTTTCCAAAAGGAGTTGTCTAAGTTTTTCTTCATGTCTCTAGTATGTTTCTCTTTACAATTTGGGCCCTTTCCAGGGGTTTTTTACTTATTTTATGATATTTCCCTGATAGGTTCTGCACTTCAGTCTCTCCGTAAGCTAATCATTTATCTTCTGATTAACCAGCTGCTGCTTCTTTACGATAGCCTGTGTCATGGATGATAAATCCTAAAAGGAAACATTAGACTTTGAAGGGAACTTGTCTTCCCTGCAGAGCTTTTCTGAGGCAAAAAAGGAAATTTGGAACATTGATTAGATATTTCTTTCTAAACATGATGGCATAGAAATTTCCCAATATTCCAAAGCCAGCCATGGTGTCTCGCTGGCCTAGTATTACCATGCAATGGGGAGACTGCAGCTGACCCTCCCTGATTTGGTGCTGCCACAACTCAGGTTTCCTTAGAAGCTCTCCAGTGTTCTTCTGGAGCTACAGAGAGAGAAAGAGAGAGAAAGAGAGAGAGGGGTGGGTAGAGACAGAAATGGAGGTGGAGATGAGATGGACATGGAGATGGAGAGAGACCAAGAAGAAAGGAACTACGTTTTATGCATATGCTTAACTCCCTTCCTTGAATCATGCTTCAATCCCTTGTGACTGTGGACTAAGTTTTAGGGTATGAATTCTGAGGAAGTTGTTAGAACCCAGAGTATTTATCATCAAAATGATGATGTAAGTAGCCTAAAGACCATTATGAGGAGAGTTGAATAACAAAACTTGTATTTTCTGAAGAGGTTATTCACTTCTTCAAAAGTTATCTCAACTGTTTAAAATCAGTTAGAAATCTTGATGTCATTTTAAGAGACTTTTAATGCAACAGCATCCCATCTTGGTGAACATCTGTTCTGGGGATTCAATACTCTAAATGCCCCAAGAACAAGTATGATTCTAAATTGTATGCCATATCACAGGACACTTCTGTTCTCCCAGAAAGCTCTAGGATTAGTTATGTATCAGCTTCTCTCATTAACAATTACAAACACATTCATATTTTCTATTTGCATGGGCTTTGGATTAATGCTCTCCCACAGAGGAACACTTTACCTCCAAGACCATATGAATTGACAAACGACAAGGTATCAAAAAACAATGAGGGTGGTTCTTATTTTTATAGTTTTATCCCATTTTTTCCTTAATATGCTTAGGATGTTTCATGTTATTTGTTCACTTCATTTCTTGCTCAAGATCTAATAAAGTCTGATTTTTAACCACACACAAGAATCCATGTGGAAAGCAAAACAATTAAGTGAGCAAAATAAAAGTTGGTAGAAACAAAACTACTTAAAAAGGTACTGCAACCTATCATTCTTACTGTTTTATAGAGTGTATAGAAAAAAATAGATAAAAATGTTTTATTGATTTTGCTTTTATCTTCATTATTTTTCCCTTTCTTGAATGTATTTTATTGTTATTCTTGCTTCTTAAATTGATCTGTTAATCCGTTCATTTTTAAATATTTGTTAATTTCTAACAAATGCCTTTAAGGCTTTGAAATTTCCACAGACTAGCCCTTCTACCCCCAAACACACACACATATTCTGTCTCCCTTATGGTGTTAATCCAGGTCAACATAAAGTGTAAGAAATCGTGCAGGCTGCCTGCTCACTGACCAAATGAAGATGCAGCTCTACTGTGTTATCGATAATGACTGGGATACTATTCTTACCCATAAATAAGAATATGTAATCAATTTACAGTACCTACAGGGGTTGGGCTTTTGTAGTTACTACACCAGCCAAACTGAAGATCACTTTTTTTTAAGACTACCTGGAAATCTTCAAGTCCCTTAGTAGGACTGAGACTTTTAGGAGTATGTTCCATCAATTATTATTTGTAATCTCAGCAAGGGTTTTATTCCTTTGGACTCTGTAAGGTGATATTATTGGTATTGGAGAGTCTTAAATCTTGGGAAAATCTCATTAATAGTTTCACAGAATAATTAGCCTTCATTTGGTTTTGTCATTGAAGATCTTGATCCCACATTGAGATGAGAAAAAAATGAAAACCCTCAGTCACTTTTAAGTGGTATTGTTTTGATAAATAGTCCTTTTTGCATGATGCACTTTTTGTTGTGTAAGGACTTTTTCCTTTACTTATATATTGTCTAAGAGTGTAATGTTTCATTATTGGTAAGGTTAGTTTGCCGTGGCTTTATATCATTGTTTTAATTATGCTACAACTGTCCAGGAGAACTGAAGTATAGAGTTAGGGTGATGATTGCTTCGAGTAGAGCTTAGACATAGACAAGTCAGTTTTATTAGTGAGCCAGGTACGATAGGCCAAATCAGAAGTGTAAATGCTTAAATAAGTAAAGAAGAAAAGAATGCTAAAAAGGACAATAAACAATAGCATGCCGAATGAGAGTATGCCCCATAGCATACTTTTATTCCAGTGGTTTTAAGAGACTCTGTCTACTTCCTGCTATCATTGCCTTGCTCTGAGGACCTTGTGTTCTTGGCAACTTTAGTGAATTATCTTGCTTCTTAACACTCTGGTGCCTCGGTGGCTCAGTTGATTGAGTCTGCCTGCGGCTCAGGTCATGATCCCAGGGTCCTGGGATAGAGCCCCATGTTGGGCTCTCTGCTCAGCGGGGAGCCTGCTTCTCCTTCTCCCTCTGCCTGCCTCTCTGCCTACTTGTTCTCTCTCTCTCTGTCAAATAAATAAATAAAATCTTAAAAAAAAAAAAAAAAAAAACAACCACTCTGGATCACCTCAGTTTGAGATCTTTCCTAAAATATAACTTACCAGTTCTGCTAAGATTTCTTCTTCTGTCCACAGATTCGGCAGTAATGAGGTAAGTCAGGTTCCTGAATAAATGGCAAAGTCTGGCATAGTTCAAGAATGTTCTAGTTAAATGTGTTCCTGTATCATTGGCTAGAAAAGTTGCAATGTCCCAAGTAGTAAACACAAACGGTAAAATTTTTTAGCACTGTAAATGGTGTGACTTTTTGAACAGGAAAATGCTTCAAACCATTCCCCTAATATGCAGATTATTAGTAGTTCATATTTATAATCTCTGGAAAGAGCCAATTGTACAAAGTTTATTTGGAGATGCTCACTGTTCTTGAGCCCTCACTGTTCCTATTCATGTTTCACTTTTACTGTTTTCCCATAATTGTATTAGTTACAGTGAGGTATGAATTGCCCATCCTCTGCTATTCTAGAAAAGTTTCCCCACTGGTGTTTATTTGATCTCACAGCCAATTTGTCTCTACTGTGATGGTTTGCTTCATGGAAGATTTTGGCAAGCATTCATTTGAGAGTTTGGTTTTTTTGTTGTTTTCTGGTGCTAGCTAGTAGCCATTCTTGTTTTTGCGAGATCTTGTTTTCATGGATCTTACAGTTCAGTGATCCCAGTGCTTCTTTCTCAGACTTTGAGGAGCTACACTTTTTACACCCCCAATAGAATGGTTTGGTTTCTCCGTGGAACTGTTAATTTTTATCTTTTGGGGGGATAAGAAGTCGAAACGGCTTGTTTAGTGTGGTGGTCTGCTAAAATATTTCTGTCGTCTTTCTAAAGTACTTTTATTGTATTTTTAAAATATTTTCAGAGTGTCCATAATGAGGCTTTAATTAATAGACAGTAATTATTTTGGTAGCATCGAGGCATTACATATTTCACTTTTGTTGTTTATTTCTATAGAGTACCTGAGGTCATTTGTTTCTTTAACATCTCAGAGAAGTACATTTTTTTCCAAAAACATGCCAGCTATTAGTATATATATTTACTCTTTTATTTTAGTAATTTGACATGCCTTAGAAAGGACATTGGGTTTGCCATTTGAATTTATTTGGCTTCCAGTTAAAAAAAGGGTGGGGTAGGTACCTAGAAGAGGCTAGATACCACTTACCTGTCTGGTATCTCTTTTGCATTTTTAAGATAAGCCCAGTGAACAAAAAACATTAACTCCGGATTTGGTAGAAGTGTTTCCAAAATACCTGTTCCTGTCCGTGCCTAGAATAGGCAAGAAGTAAAAAAACAAAACCAAACCAAACAAAAAAACAGCCAATCAAACAAAAAAACCAAACCCATGTAATTCTGCTATATTGAATAAATGCTATAGAGTTGCTGCTTTAAGAATATTACACAAATGGACAGTGTTATAAGAAGGATAATACAGCAGTAATTCATAATAAGTAATCAACTAGTAGAAAAATGGTGATTTCTTTTAGCATGAGGTATTCACTCTGTGTAATAACATGAGATTTAATGATCCTTGTATAAGATCCGAAGATGTTTTGACTAATTTATTTGAGGTCTGTAATTGATCTGAGACAAGGAGTCTCAGCCTTGGCCTGTTATTGAGCAAAGTCTAAATTTTTATACACATATGAAAAGAAGGATCTATGATTGTGCTAGTTTCTTACGGCTGCTGTAAGAAATTACCACAAATGCAGTGGCTCCAACAAATAAATTCATTCTGTCACAGTTTTGGAGGCTGGAAGTCCAAAATCAAGGGGTCGGCTGGCTCGATTCCTCCTAGAGGCTTTGAAGGAGAACCGGTTCCATGGCCTCTCACCTAGTTTTTGGTGGTGTCCACAATCCTTGGCATTCTTGGCTTGTAGGTGCTTCCCTCCAGTCTTGGCCTCTGTCTCCGCTTGGTGTTCTGTCCGTGTCTCTGTCTATCCTCTCTTTTCTTAGAGGGAGTCAGTCATTGGTTTTAGGACCCACCTGATTCCAGGAGGACTTAATTTTAAAGAATTACATCTGCAAAGACCTTCTTTTCTTTTTTTTTTTTAATAAGAGTTTATTTATTTATTTGACAGAGAGAGGCACAGTGAGCGAGGGAACACAAGCAGGGGGAGCGGGAGAGGGAGAAGCAGGCTTCCCGCAGAGCAGGGAGCCCGATGCGGGGCTCGATCCCAGGACCCTGGGACCATGACCTGAGCCAAAGGCAGACGCTTAATGACTGAGCCACCCAGGTGCCCCAAAGACCTTATTTTCAAATAAGATCACATCTTGAATTTCCGGATTGGCATGAGTTTGGGGGAGGGGGCACTATTCTCCCCATTTCAGTGATTATCCAGGATGAGTGATTCTGCTATGGTTAGACTGCCTGTGCTCTATGCTTCTGCCCATAGAGATACTGTGACCATAGATAATACTTTGATAATTTGTGGATCCATAAATAGTGCCAAGTAGTCAGAAGTCTAGATCCGTGATACTCTGAATATGTATAGGAAAATCTATAAAAACTCCTCAAATAATTTCTCTGAAATGTGTCTTATCTGGAAGTTCCACTTGTAATGTAGTTCCTTTCTATTAAATCTGTAGAAATTATGTCACATTGGAGAAAGGAGCATTCTACTAATAAGAATCCAAAAATAAAAGTTACAGGTTGAGATTTGGGAAGGAATTTAGGGGTTGTTAGAAATTTCTATTACTCAAGTGGCTCTAGTAAACAAAGTAAATAAAGGACATTTGTCCTCAAGCTTTTTACAACTGATGGGACACCATTGGTCTCATCTTTTCCAGCCTTTTTTGTATATTGACACAACCAGTCTTTCTACTTTAGGACACGCTTTCTCTCTCTCACCCTTGTTCTCACCTCCTCTTTCTTCTTTTATACTCTATATATGCTTTATTCTTTTATACTTTAATTACACCTCCCTTCTTGTTTTTCAGGTGTCTGAAATTTTTCTCTGATGCATCTGATGTTCAATAGTTGAAATGGGCTTAGCGGTAGATATCGTGACAGCCATATAATGAATAAAGCTGTAATGTTTTATAACTTACAATTTTATAATTGAGAGTAAAGAAAGAACAGAATATATTGAAGTACCAATATCTCCTTCCTAGTGGCATCACTGGCAGATTTGGAGAAGTTGTTCTTGATGTTTCTCACTCAGTGTGGGACTTCGGTTCTTCCAGTGGCCCTTTGGTTTGTAATATTTGCAGCTATCCTGACAGAATTTCTTGGTTATTTTATCTAAATAGCTTTAAGTTGTATTGATTTACATTTTGTTACCTTCTTAATATGTTCTGGAAACATTCACCCACATATGGGATATTTTCTAATTGGCAAGTTTTCATTTCATTAGCCCTAAATTTAGTTTTGAGCACATTTATCATGAGAAAGGATAGGTCTCCCTTTACTTTAGCTATTAAGACTATTCTAGAATACTGTTTGAAAGTTTCCCAAAGTCTATTTTAATCTTTATTTAGTTTATAATTTTGAATCTTTGTCCAATTTCCTTTAAAAAAAAAAAAAAAAAACTCCTGAAATTTTCTTTGTTGGAACTTCGCTCTCTCAAGGCCATTGCTCTTACACATCTGGGTCGTTTTAATCTTCCTTTTCTTACGTCACTGCTTTTAAACAATTTTTCTCATCTGAGGGAAACACAATTAAATAAACTGGTTTAGGTACAGGTCTGCAGTCCGGGACTAAAAGAATCTAACAGAATGCTTAATTCTGCCACAAATTCCTGCCTGTCTTCGTGAGATTTAGAAACACCCATTATTTGTAATATTTACTTGGTTCTTTACCAGGGTTTTAATGTAACTATTATAGATTTATGCCCTGGAAGAGTGATTGTTCTTTATCTGAGAAAACTGAAAAAAAAAAGGATGCCTTTTTGGGAGATCAGGTAAAGCTGAGGAGAAAGAGGAAGAGAGAGACTGAGAGAAAGAGATGCAAGTAGGATAGACTTCAGAAGGTTACAGAGTCTTTGAAGAAGAAATTATCTTAAGAGTTGTCACTGCAACACGTTTCATGGATAAAGGACTAATGTCTCGCAATGAGAGAAAAATGACAAAATTAAAACTCAATTAAAAATGGGCAAAAAGCATAAACAGTTCACATTGCCACCAGAAACAAAATGTTTTTTTCACATGGCTTTTGAATACAGTGCTCTGCCTGAAATACCTTAATGAGAATAGTCTAAGAACAATAATAATTATCAAGAGCAATCTCTAAGTTCACTTAGAATGTTTATTGTTTGATAAGTGGTATTAAAATAGTAAATCTCAAAGTATCATAGGAAAAAGCAAATGAGTACATTGTTTTGAGGAAAGAAATAAAATTATGGAATGGGGGGTAAGAGTGTTGGATTTGAATTGGAGGCGTGTGAATGAAATCCCATACATTTAGCTATGAGTACTAAAAGGGCCCAGAAGCATCCATATGACATCCACATAACAGTAAGTCCACGTTGTTCCCAGAATGTGGTTTCTAAATATCACATCTCACTAAATGAATTCAGGACTCTTTGAAAAAGTATTTGTTTCCATGTCTGGACACAGAATGCACACAGTTATCATTAACTATCTTGTTGCATCATAATGGAAGAAAGTGATGAACACATGCCAAAAGGACAGAATCCAGAATCCAGCATGAAGGGCTCCCAACAGCCAAATTCTGGGCAGTCTGAACATCAAAATAATGATGACTGTAATGGATTTTAGCTCAATGAATTTTAAAAAGTCAATAGTCCATAGTTATAATAAAAAAGGAAAAAAGGAGGGAAAAGGAAATCTCTTTACAGAAACATTCCAGATAGTAAATGTAGAATGAAGAAAATTATAAAATTGTGATCTTGCAAACATCCACAGGAGTAATTGTGATTCATCAAGGATTTTCAACAATTGTAAAACCATTGACAAAAATGTTACTGGGGAATGGGATTTTCATATGGTGTCAAAGTATCACTTCAGATACTACTTATTAATTACAAAAGGAAAGGGTCCTTGTGCAATGGAGAAATATCGTGGACACTACCTTAAGCAAATGATCAAATATTAATTTACCAATGAGTGGACAAAGTACTTTTTATATGTGATGCAATGGGAAGTACATGACCTAGGTAAAATCCTTGTCAAAAACATATAATCTGGGGCACCTGGGTGGCTCAGTTGGTTAAGCGACGGCCTTCGGCTCAGGTCATGATCCTGGAGTCCCGGGATCGAGTCCCACATCGGGCTCCCTGCTCCCTCCCGGGCAGTCTGCTTCTCCCTCTGACCCCACCCCCCTCTCATGCTCTCTCTCTCTCTCATTCTCTCTCTCAAATAAATAAATAAAATCTTTAAAAAAAACCATATAATCTGACCCTAATCACAAAAACAATCAAATTCAGATTGCGGGACATTCTTCAAGACCACTGATTTCACTCTTCAAAAATGTCGGTGTCTCAGATACAAATGGCAGTAGACTACTTTAGGTTAAATGTGATTAAAAATATCAGATGATGAATCTGTGATTCCTTATGTATCTGGATTTTTAAAATAGGACTAATAATGGGTAAGTTGAATGACTTCAGATTATAAAGAGTATTAAGTGGTATATTATCTGTATTGCTATTGTGGGTATGTAAGGGAAATTTTCTTTTTTGAGGAAAAACATACTGGTATATTTCAAAGTGAATTTTCATAATGGCTAAATCTGACTTTCCAGTGGTTCCCCAAAATTCTAAAGAGAAAGATCAGTATATAGTGCGCACGAGAGAGAGAGGAAAGAAAGAAAGAGAGAGAGAAAGAAGAGAGAAAATGTAACAAAGTATTAAAAATGGTCAATTCATATGAAAAGCATATAATAGTAGTTTAACCACCTTTTTTGCAGGTTCAAAAAAATTTTAAATCAGTTTAGAATATAGTTTACCTGGAAATAAATCTAATGAAAAATAACAAACTATGTTGAAAGATATTAAAGAAGACCCAAACAAAAGGAGAAATATGCTCAGTTTATAGATGTGGAGTCTCAAGAGCATAAAGATATCAATTAATCTCCAAAATTAAAAAAAAAGCCTGACAAAACCAAGAGCTAGCAAGAATATGGAGCATCAGAAACTTTAATATACTCCCAATGGGAGTATAAATCAATTTGGAAAACATCTAATATTAACTAGTAAATTGAAGCTACCATAGTTTCAGTTCCACTCACATACCCAAAGGAAGCTCTGAAATATATAAGAACTATGAACAACAATATTTATAACAACACTGTTTATAATAGAAAAATACATCTATGTCTACCAACTGGAAATTGAGTGTAAAATGTAGCATGTAATTCATATAATGTATTCATATAATTTAATGCTATATAAAAGTGAAAATGAATAAACTAAACTTCACATTAAAACAGATCTGCCAAATCTTCCATTTGGCAGAGTCTTTTATGTCATCAAGCTTAAATACTTTGGCTTTTCTAACTAGGAATTGAGACTTCAGATTATTTCATTAAATATTTCCAATTTTCCCTGATACTAATAGTTTCATTTTATACACATGTATTGATATATAGGTGCGTGTGTATATACATGCATACATGAGTGTGTGTATGCGGTTTCTTGACTCTTACTGAAGTTATTATATAAAGATTTTCATGTTTCATATCTTAATTTTATTTCCTTAGCTTTTCTTCTCTTGCCTAGTATCATATTTTCCTCAATAATGTTTGGTTTCTTTAACGTTTGCAAATAAATATAGCATATTGTTCTTATGGGGGGATGATTCCAGGGTCTTTACTTCCAAAGTCACGTGGATCTCATTTTGAGAGTTCCTCAGCTACTGTCAACAAGTCACCTGTTCCCATTAGTTTCATATTTAACCATGAATTTCTTACTATTTTATCAGCCTCTGACACTTGCCTAATTTTTAGAGATTTTAAAAAATATTTATTTTCTAATTTCAGTTGAATTTCAGGGAAGGACATAAAAAACTGTATATATAATCAGTAGGCTGAATAAGATGTTCTCTCTTTTTTTTCTGACAACTCTATACAGTATGCTATGCTCACCATAGTGTAGCTACCATCTGTCACCATACAATAGACTCTATTACAATAGCATTAGCTATGTTACCTATGCTGTATCTTTCATTCTCATGGCTGACTGATTCCATAACTGGAAGCCTAAACCTCCCACTCCCCATCACCCATTTTGCCCATCCCTGACCTTCCTCTCCCCTGGCAACCATCAGTTTGTTCTCTGTATTTATGGGTCTGTTTCTACTTTGCTTCTCCACTTGTTTTGTTTTTTTAGATTCTACATATAATTGAAATCATATGCTATTTGTCTTTGTCTGACATATTTCACTTAGAATAATAGCCTCTAGGTCCATCCATGTTGCTGCAAATGGCAAGATCTCATTTTTATGGCTGAGTAATACTCCATTTTATACACACACACACACACACACACACACACACACACACCACATTTCCTTATCCATTCATCTGCCAACGGACACTTTGGTTGCTTGCATATGTTGGCGATTGTAAATAATGCTGCACTAAACATAGGGGTGCATATACCTTTTCAAATTAGTATTTTCATTTTTCTTTGGGTAAATACACTAGTGGAATTATTGGACCATGTGCTATTTCTACTTATAGGTTTTTTTGAGTATCTCCATACTGTTTTCCATAATAGCTACACCAATTACATTCCCACCAGCAGTGCATGAGGGTTCCTTTTTCTCTACATCCTTGCCAACACTTGTTATTTCTTGTCTTTTTGACACTAACTATTCTGACAGTTGTAAGGTGGTTTCTCGTTGTGGTTTTGATTTGCATTTCTGTCATGATTAGTGATGTTGGGCATTTTTTTCATTGGCCATCTGTATATCTTTTTAAAAAATTTTTTAATTAACCTATAATGTATTATTTGTTTCAGGGGTACAGGTCTGTGATTCATCAGTCTTACACAATTCACGGTGCTCACCATAGTACCTACCCTCCCCAATGTCCATCACCCAGCCACCCCATCCCTCCCACCCCCCACCACTCCAGCAACCCTCAGTTTGTTTCCTGAGATTAAGAGTCTCTTACGGTTTGTCTCCCTCTCCGGTTTCGTCTTGTTTCATTTTTCCCATCTGCATATCTTCTTTAGAAACATGTCTATTCAGGTCCTCTGCCCATTTTTTAATCACACTGTTTGTTTTTTTGGTGTCAAGTTGTGTAAATTCTTGATATATTTTGGATATTAACCCTTACTGGATATGTCCTTTGCAAATACCTTCTCCTATTCAGCAGATTGCCTTTTTGTTTTGACCAAAAAACGGTGTGTGCCATCAGTAGGCTGAGTAAGATGTTTTTCCTTTTTACCTTAAAAAATAATCATAAGTCCTATTCCTTCTAGAGATAAGATTTATTCACATTTATAGATTTATTTACCTCATTTAAGCTGAATTCATTATCTGACACATTTCAAGAAATAACGTAATAACTTGACTCCTCCCACTCCCCGATAGTAATCTAGTTGTCAGTTACCCCTTTGTGATGCCTTATCAGAAATTAATTGTTGCTGCAAAGTGGGGGCCTTTTATGGCATCAGTAATCCACTAATTAACTAAAAATAATTGAGGGGCTACTATGTGCCAGCCACTATGCAACTTGCTATCTCCTTTTCCTACTGACTGGTGTATCTTTTCTTGCCCTGATAACACACTTTTACTTATTTCAATTTTGTCATTGCAGGTTCCTCTTATTATTGTTTTTAAGTAGCCACATGACTAACATTCAGAGAATATATGTCTCTTTCCTTAATAGATAATTGTTTATATTCTTATATATTATCCTTATATATTATCCTGATCTAAGTGATTTATTTGAAGCCTTTTACATAGTAGCTAAGATTTCTTCTTTAAGGTTTTCAAGTTCTGACTTGTAGATTTTTAAATTTGGCTACAGATGTGGGAAAACAAATGATTGAGATTTCCTTGCTTGCTTGCTTGCTTTTTTTTTTTTTTTTTCAGTGTTTGGGGTTGATATAACTTCATTGATTTTAATTATGTATGTTATTTTCTTCCTACTCCATCTGGCAGAACTGAACTGTAAAATTGAAACCAGAAGGTTGCAAATCTCAGTTAGTTCATGAAACTTAATTGTCAATGTTAGTTTTGTGACCAACCATTGTTATATGTGTTTTGTTATGGAGCCTTAAGAAGGCTTCAGAAACTTTGGCACAGCCCTTAGTCACAGTCAATCAGTTATTCCACTTTGCAGGTGCTTGATTTTCTACCACAGAGCAATTGCACACTGGGTTTGGAAGGTGGGCAAACATGCCCATGAATATTTGTAAGTTTATTTTTCTTTACTGTCACAGGCACATCTGTTAGACGGGAGTTTTGTAATATGCCTCTCAAACACTGCTAAGATACATTTTAGTGTCTTTTAAAAATATTTTGTCACACGGCTTATGGAGAAATCATTAGCAAGTATAAACATTCCCTTTGTTTTACACAGTGGACTTATAATAATATCTTATCAAGTTAATTACCTGAGACTCTAAAAATTATATTTTACATGTACAATAAAATGGATTTGATATTTGCTATATTCTGGAGATCTTTTCTTATTCAAAAGTAGTATTTATAGTTCAGTGATAAATAAATTTTGAGAGAAAGGAGGTCATCAAACTGTATGCCTCATGTAAGGATGTTTAGCTTCATCACTATGTGAACATTAGCCAGACAGATTATGTCAAACTGCACGATACCTCTGCAAATATTTTCATGCTAATGTAGGAAATTGACTCATAATCTTGATAAGTTTGATAGGCAATACTCCCTTCACCTCTTTATAGTAATGGAGTGGAAATCAGTGGAATCTGTTCTAGCTTTGCAGGGAAAACTGTGGCTTGCCTCACAGATGATTCACAGAGAAAATGGCCGTGAGATAAATCTGCTGATGAATAAATGACAAAATGAGTGCATTCCTTCAACACTTTTGTACCTACCTGTTGGCGATACACAGGCTGCCCCTCCCTTCCACTGATAACACGTGGAACAGGTGGTTCTGTCTTGATTCCAGCTAGATGCTTTGTGTTGGGGGTGTTGTTACCGATGGGATCTGGATTTAGGAAAACACAGTTCCATCCTTGGGATTCTTCTGTGCCAGATCCTAGAAATGTTGCTCTTCATGACAGTGCCCAGAGCTCTAAAATCAAACTTGCCTACAGGTAAAAGCAATTTCGTGGAGAGGCAGACGAGCATAGCTGTTCAAAGCAGACTCAAGCTAGGCTGCCAGTGTTGGACACCCAGCTCTGCCACTTCCAGGCTGTCTGGTCTTGAGAACGTCCCTTGACATTCCAGCGCTTCCCTGTCATCATCTGGAACAAAGATGCCAAGTATTGTTGCCCCCACAGCATTGCTGAGAAAATGAAATGACCGATATGTGTAAAACTCTAGAATAGGGTCTAGAATAAAGACCTCATGTTTTTGATATATTTATTGGGGGTTTTAGACTGATTCAGAATATTGATTTGAAATTTGCCTGTCATGCCCAACCTTTGCTTGAATCCACTCTTTGGCAACTTTCTGAGGGCCATTCTTACATGGTCCTGGATGATGGGCTGGCCAGAGAGAGCCCATGTTGGGTTCTGCTCAGCCAGTGAAATTGCATCTCCCCAAGTCTAGACTGGATATGTAGACACTTCAGTCAGCTGCTGTTGGATACTTAAGGAAAGGAACTTATGGAAAGCTGGGATTGGAGCAGCTCTACCTATCTGAGGAATGAGTAGGTCAAGGGAGAAAAGCCAGGTTGCAAAGTGCGACATGACTCTAAGAGGAGAGACTGAGAGGAAGCAGAGGGTTTGAATGGCCTGTTGCCTAACAGCCTCAGGCCTTTGGTGGTTCACCTGAATTCTTGCCCTCGCCCCCGCCCCTCCCCCCCCAGGAGCCTGGTCATCTGGTCAGACAGTCTTCCTGCACTTTGCTCCAGCTCCAGTCATGTCTGTCCCTTATAACCACTTGCTCCCTGTGACACCATTCTAGACAAAATATTTACCCAACAATGAATAACAGCTCAAGTCTTAGACGCTCCTCATTTCTTATTTCACTTCAATTTTGGGTCAAGGAATTTCAAATTAGTGATGGTTCAGTGAATTTTTTTCATATATACCAACTTACCATTTTTATAATGTTACACAATGGTTATTTTTATAGCCCATGTATTTACCTTTAATTAAATAAATTAGGTTAAATCATTCCAGAAATATGCTAGCTAAGATGCAGCTGCTTACTTACCAATGTGTGCAGCATTGAGAAGACATCGGATGAAAGGAATTAATATTTATTGAATCTTTACTATGTCGGAGGCATATCCTATGTTCCTTATTTATGTTGTCTTATTTCACTTCATAGCAGGCCTGTCAGGCACGTATTATTAACAGAGGATGAATTGGAAGCCCAGAGAGGTTAAATAACTTACCTAAAGTCATACAGCTAAAATATGTGAGGCCAGATCTGTTTGACACTATGCTCTTTTCGATATATTTTGCAGTTAATCAATCATCCAACAATATTTGCTGAACATTTACTATGTGCCAAGAAGAGTGTTACTATGTGGGACTGGACCAATAGGGTCCAATACATTGTAAATCATGTCAAGTATTTTATTTTAGTGTTGTCAGTCTCTCATGTATGGGAGAGAGAATGTATTTATGGAGTTTTTCTTTTTCCCCAAATTATTAAGATCTAAATAACGTAGGAATGTCTAATGGTAATTCTAAACATAAGCAATTGAGGATGCATAAGAGTAATACCCAGATGTCATTTTTAAGATCTTGAAGAAATCTTAAAAATTGCAGCCTATTAATTTAGCTCAGTGACACCCAGATTTTGCAGCTTTACAGAATGCGAAGTTCTCTGTGATTGGGCAGCAAAGACTAAGCTGCCTGGCAAACTGGATTAATTAATAATGGTGAAAGATGCTGGAGCCTTATAATCAATAACAAGTTGACTTATTTGTTTACCAAACAGATAAAAAAAGGTGAACATGAAATGGTTCGCATAGCTTTTAGAATATATTTATAACATGAAGAATATAAAACTACCACTTTTTAAAATGCATCTTTCTGAATTAACTCTAATTATTCACTACTTTCTCTGATAGTTCCTTGGTTACATATATTTACTGATGTGGAACTATTCCTCCTTTCCCATGAGGCACCTTAATTGACCTAATTATGGCCATAATTGTACCTAATTGCAATGGCCCCATACGGCCTTGAGGTATTATCGCCCAAGTAAACAACATAGGAGCATACAGCGGCACACCCACGCCCGTGCACACATGTGCACACACACACCTGCTGTGACCTTTGCCTCTGATTCCTCTCAGTTTTCCATCTCTCTCTACAACCCGAACAAATCTGAGACTCTGTCCTGAGAACTTCTTTACAGAGTCACATAAATATGTTTTATGTAATTCTCCTATGTAGAACTCACTGTTGTTTAAAATACATATTTTAGGGGCCACCTGGGTAGCTTAGTCAGTTAAGCCTCAGACTCTTGATTTTGGCTCAGGTCATGAATCTCAGGACCATGAGTTCAAGCCCCATGTTGGGTGGTGCAGAGATTATTTTTAAAAAAATTAATAAAAAGAATAAAGGGGGGCACCTGGATGGCTCAGTTGGTTGAGCCTCCCACTCTTGATTTTGCCTCAGGTCATGATCTCAGGATCCTGGGATGGAACCCATCATTGGGTTGGGCTCTGCCCTCAGCAGGGAGTCTGCTTGAGATTCTCTCTTCCCCTCTCCTTCTGCCCTTCCCCACCCCCTGCTCACACACTCTCTCTAAATAAATAAATAAAATCTAAAAATAATAAATAAAATACATATTTTACACAGAAAATTACAATTATGATTCCTGAGACAAAAGCATCATTTTTACTTCAGCTGACATTGGTAGAAGCTGAAACAACCAAAAGATTACAACCCGTGATTCAGTATGAAAATTAATATCAAGAGTAGACCAAAAAATGCAACCAAGCAGAAAGTAACTGTGTATTATATTCAAATAGGCCGGGTTATAAAATCTATTTTAAATTCAACCCGGGGAATAGTTAACTCTCTTTCATCTGAGGGTCAAATAGGCCCTTGATGATTAAAATAGAAACTCAACAGGGATCCCTTTTAACCATGTCATATACAAGTAATTAACACTACACTTCAGTTTCACACTAATGCCTGACATTCAGGTCTTGGGAACAGCTCAAAATGCTGGAGGATCAAAGTTTGATTTTAAGTTTAACTACATTTGAGCCTGGTACCCCAAGCATTGGTAATTGATATGTAAGCCAAGTTCGTCACAAAGGCAGCAACCAGAGACCTCAAAGTATACAGTCTTGGAAACACGAGTTTCCTTGGCTCTGTTTAGCACTGCAGTTTCTGCCATTACCTTAAAGAGACGAAAGAACTGCATTCCCTTCCTTAACTCTTTGCCTTGCCCTGACTCTGACTGCATGTACATTGGGGGAGGGAGTTCATGTTCTTCTGGGGCCACCCTTGTACTCAGCTGAGCATAGAATGTATCATGCATGCCTGGAGAGGAGATGCTACCTTATCCTCAGCTTCTGGGAACCTTCTTTGTTGCTTGTCTTTTTAACTACTAGACTGGGCTAGCAGCCCTTCAACCTTCCCTGGCTTCTTCAGCCTCCCAAACTCCATTCCTTCTTCTGAGAGCAGGCTCTGCCACCCAATAACCATGTTACCAGATGTTACGAATATACGGTGATCATAATCTTCCATTTAATCCAATATGATATTTATTCAGATGATATACCTGTACTTTACATTGCTAATGTGTTTCAGTCATCAAAACTAACCAGTCTTCAAAACTAAGAATGCCATTCGTGGACTCATCTTTTCTCTAATGAGCGAAACAATCTCGCATACACTATTGTACTGATACTTACCAGCCCTTTATGAGAAAGGGGAACTTAGTTTGTAATCAAGGAATGAATTTACATTCCCATCCTCAGTTTGCAATCTGGTGATTTACAACTTGAAACTCTCTCCTAGTAACACTTATTCCTGTGTTATAGTCTATCAATTAAACAGCAATGTCTTCTAACTTTCATCTATCTTGAATATGACTATTCTATATAGAATAATTAAATGACTCAAATTTGGGAAACAAATGACAATCTGCCTTTGAAATTCTGTAATTCTATGGCATGTTCAGGAATTGAAAAGAAAATGAAGAGTGCATTAACTAGAATTTGGAAAGCTATTATTTTTTAAAAGTAGATGAGAAAATCTGCATTGATCAGTTTTGTGTACTGCCATGCAAAAAGGCAAGAAATTAAGATAGCTGTAATGGTCTCTTATTGAACCACTCCACATTTCCATGTGTTACGAATTTCTTAAGTAAATCAGCATGTTTTTGCTGCTCTGTGACAGCCGTAAATCTTGGATAATCATCCTATGAATGGGTCAGTGCATTAGCTCTGTAACTTCAATTAGCTACACTACCATCAAGCTCTGAGAAATCTGCTGTAACACAGCTTAAACCATTAGATGAAAAATGGCCATAGATATTAAGTGTTGTTGTCAACGGAGCCAACTTTAGGATATATCATCTGAACTTCAAAGCTTCATTTAAGTTTAAATATTTAATATTAAAATGGCCAGAAAGATGCCAGAACCACCAGTCCAACGTTTATTCTTTGTGTATGTCTGTCTTTTTCTTTGTAAAAGAAGAGTGGAAGAAACCCATTTGTTCTAGAATATGAACAGGACAGAATATCAGACTATATGGCCTGGCATTTCTTTTGAAAAAAAATAATAATAAGACTTAAACATGCTGGATAAGATATCACAGTCTTCCTTCTTAATACATTGCTGAGTTTAAAACAATGTAAGGTTAATATCTGGGAGTCAAAAAGAGAAGGGGGTCTGAAAACTCTGGGTTATAAGCACAAGTGTACTCTGGCTGCCCGAGGTAGATAAATAATTGAGGAGGGTGGGCTTAATGCCCATGTGAATAGCAGAGATAAGGTCTCTGTTCTACACAAGGTGGTAAATTATAATTGGTATTTACAGACATAAAATCAGCGTGGGCCAGTAAAACATTTGCCTCCCCGAGAAACAGATGACATCAAAGTTTCTTTGTTCCTATTCTGAGTGAAAAAAAATCGTCTCCTGAAAGATCTCATAACCACAGGCCTGCCAGCCATCATGCAGATTTAGTATTCCAACTTACATGGTCCGTGTGTGACATGGGCTCATAAATTCACATACAATCTCATACTAGCCTATTAAGACTCCTGGGGCATCTTACATAAGTAAATATAAAATCAATCCGGAGAGATTTACCTTCAGCCCATCCCAGCAAATAATTCCCACAGATGAATTGCCCTGGAGATGAACTCACAACTGAAATTACAAAAGAAAGAAGGGAGAGGGGCGCCTGGGTGGCTCAGATGGTTAAGCGTCTGCCTTCGGTTCAGGTCATGATCCCAGAGTCCTGGGATTGAGTCCTGCATCGGGCTCCCTGCTCCTTGGGAGCCTGCTTCTCCCTCTGCCTCTCTCTCTCTCATGAATAAATAAATAAAATCTTTAAAAAATAATAAAAAAAAATTAAAAAAAAGAAGGGAGACTCACCATGCCCAAGAGTTGAGAGACTCAAGAGGACCTGAAGATAAGGGAACGATCAGTTTTTGGCTAAATCTGTTTTTCTTTATAGCATTACTCTTTCGGTTTGGGGCAGGAAAGTTTCGCCTCATGCAGGATTCACCCAGGTGCCGCAGGTTGTCGAGCATTCTCTACCTCTGTGCTAAAAGCTGGTAATAGTCCCAACTCCTACTGTGACAACCAAAACTGTCCATGCGCATTTCTAAATACCTTCTGAGGAGTGGTGCCACCTCTGTTTATGGGCCATTGATCTAGAAAATAAAGTGTGTCTTATATCCATAATGATATGAAAGAAAATGTTGAAAACTATGAGAAAAACACAAGCATAAAAAAGTCAATTTTAAAGAACTGAATAGAACCTCCAAAAATTAAAAAATATAAAAGCTAAAATTAAAAACTCAGTGAACAGATTCAACAGCAATATATACATTTGGAGAGTGAATTGGTGAACTGAAAGGCTGATCTGAGGTCATTTGTCAGAATTCAGAAAAAAGAAATGAAAAGTTGGAGACTATGTTAAAAAGCATGAGAAGGAAATGAGAAGTTTCAATATATGCCCAATAGAAATTTGAGAGAAAAGAAGACCAAATTCAGGAAAGGCAATATTAAAAAATGTAATGGCCAAAATAAAAAATATTTTTTAATATTGATTTAATGAAAGATGTAAATTCTTAGTTTTAGCCATTAAACCATGTCCCTAGCAGAAACAAATCCACACTTACCCACATACTCTTGAAATTATAGGACACCAAAGACAAAATGAAGATTTTAAAAAAAACAAGTGAAGTACCATATTACCTATCATAGAAAGACAGATGGAGAACAGTCTTCTCAAAGGCAACTGTGGAAGCCAAAAATAATTTTTTTTATTTTTCAAGAAAATGTGGGGTTAAATGAGTTAATATATGTGAAGCAGTGAGGGCTGTGCTTGGTACGTTGTAGTCTGCACATAAGTATTTGCTGTGACAGTCATTATCCTGGTCTGGGTAGCATGAGTATATTATTGAGATGGCATCAAAGGTATAAACTGAAAATAATTTACCAGTTTTTTTTTTTTAATTTTATTTATTTATTTATTTGAGAGAGAGAGAGAGAGAGAGCACATGAGAGGGGAAAGGGTCAGAGGGAGAAGCAAACTCCCTGCTGAGCAGGGAGCCTGATGCGGGACTCGATCCTGAGACTCCAGGATCATGACCTGAGCCGAAAGCAGTTGCTTAACCAACTGAGCCACCCAGGCGCCCAATTTACCAGTTTTTGAATGGCCGCTAGGAGTCACAAATTGTTTTCTTTTCCAAAGAAACTAATGTAATATATGTATTCATTGTTTGAACATTGTCCTTAGAATTTAAATTGAGCTCCTCACCCTAATATTTGTTCAGTTTTGGGAAGTCACTTAACATTTTTTTTTTTGGTCTATAAAATGGGGTTAATTGATTATTTAAGTATTTTACTTAAGTATATACTAATCACGGTTTCTTCAGGCTCTGAGCCAAAAAATATACGTCCTAAAGAAAGAAAATGTCTCTAGAAATGTCACAATTTGGGTGGTAAATAAGACACAGTTGAATATAATATAATGCATTAAGTGCTGTAACACAGTTGTTTGTAAAACAGTGTGGAAATGCGGAGGAAGGACGATTACGCCTTTCTAAGGAGGTCAAAGAAAGCTACACGATATGCTATTATTACTGCTGTCCTCGGTATAATCATTATCTGAATGCTTACGATGTGCCAGGCACTGCTCACACACACTGAACTTGTGTTAAAGATGATGGAAGGGTATCACAGACAAAGCTAAGATACAGTGACACGAGCTTATCTCACAATTCTTGGGGACTGTAAATAGTTCAGTGTCGAAGAGCACAAGGGTAGATTCTGGAGAACACTTACCTAACATTAGATAAGAGGACATAAAATATTGTCAAATTTAGTTCAAAACAATCCTAGTTTTTATCTTAGGAACCTGGTTGGAGCAGGGTTCTGGAGGTAGAAGATCGGGTAGCTGCTGCTGCAATAATCGAGACAAAAGCAGATGAGGGCTTGAACTAATAAGGTAGAGGCAGTAGAAATTGAGCACACGGATTGAGTGACATTTATGAGGCAGGATCAACCAGACTGGTATTTTTCTCTTAAATCCCATATCCAAAGTTGAATCTGAAATCTCTAAATGGAGATTTCGGAGGGGCAAGGAGCACATTCCTTACCCTCAGCCAGTTTACAGAGACAGAAGAAAACAGATCATTGCTATAGGCTATGAAACCTACTTGCATGGGATACCATGGGAGAAGCACTTAGCCCAACCTGGAGCTGTTGCGGAAAGATGAATGAGAGAGGTGGGAAAGTCATTCCAGAGAGCAAAAGCATGGAGGCATGAAACAAGATAGAACAAGAAAACCGGTGCTACAAATGTGTGACATAGGAGAGGAGAAGAATAATGGTATCTGACAACCATAATTTCAAATAGAACCTCAGCAGGTGAGTTCCTGTAGAAGGGAGAGTATAGAAGGGCGGCTTGAAAGTAACCCCCCTCCAACTCCCCCCTCCCCACCGTCCTCAGGGCCTCATTATCAAGATGAAAACATTGTTTGGGGATGGATACTCTCTTTCATCTAGATGGCTCAAGCAGGAGCATTTTCAATTAGTCTGTTGGAAATACTGCATGAAAGAAGTACCCTTAGCATGACAAAGGGGGAGGTATTGTCAAATACCAGGAGAATAAAGAGGGTATAAAGTGCAGAAAAATTAATTATCTCCGGAGGGAAGTGTGTTTGCTCATAAGCACCCTTTAATGGCAAAGAAAAGCAAAAAACTCATCCGCCATAGACATTATTGGTGGGAGGAGTAGGGAGGAAGAGAAGAGAAAGAAAAAAAACTCAACATTCAGTTCTTTTCAATCCTTTGGATCAGAGCAACTCCGAAGCCCGCCCGTCACCCCAGGGAACTGTAAGTCTCATTAGACCGGCCACCATTGACATCCAGTCGATGCTGTACAAAATACATGGGGGAAATAGGTGTAAAATTGAGAAACATGAGAAACTGAAGGTGTAGGGTGATGAGAAAAGCAGGGTACATTTTTGGCTGAAGGAAAGGCTCCAATTATAAGGGAAAGACTGAGAATTCTGGCATGAGGCTAATAGGTGAGGTTATGCAATATTTATCCCATTGTATTATAAGTATGTGAATATGTTTTAAAACTATTATAACCATGTTTAGTTATAAGAAATCACTGGGTCTTCTTCCTTCTCAACGTAGGCAACCAGTGTTAAATAACAAACAAAATAGGGAAACATACAAGCTCACTAAAGTTTAGTAACCTAACAAAATAAGAAACTATGAATGCCTTAGTAATTGGGCTTTAAGAATCAATCTATGGACTCTGAGAAACAATCTGAGGGTTCTAGAGGGGAGGGGCATGGGGGGATGGGCTAGCCTGGTGATGGGCATTAAAGAGGGCACGTACTGCATGGAGCACTGGGTGTTATATGCAAACAATGAATCATGGAACACTACATCAAAAACTAATGGTGTAACGTATGGTGACTAACAGAACATGATTTAAAGAAAAGCTAAAAAAAAAAAGAATAAAGCTAGTAAATTCAAAGGTTCACCTTAGCAGTTTCAACAGAGGTGAAATGCTACAAGGACTGGCTCTATGAAAATATTCTCTGAAGCTGCTGGCCAAAACCCTTAATCCATCTTAACTGAGTCCATTCAGGAGACTTTAAAAATAAATGTAATATAGTATATTTTAATTTTATTATTCCTATAACATTTAGATGCCTTTTACTTTTTTTTAGATTTTTTTTAATATTATGTTAGATGCCTTTTACTTTTTAAAAAATGTTTATTTTATAAACAAAACAAAACAAATGCCTTCAGGGCATTTGACAAATTCTAGCATTTCCCCGTCTATTCCTATCCAGATTTGTAAAATGAAAAATTTTTTAAAAAGCTCTGTATACAGGGGCACCCAAGTGTCTCAGTTGGTAAAGCGTCCGACTTTTTATTTCAGCTCAGGTCTTGACTTCAGGGTTGAGTTCAAGAAGACCCGCACTGGGCTCCATGCTGGGAATGGAGCCTGCTTATTAAAAAGGGGAAAAAAAAGCTCTATCTATATGTTAATATTTTTAATTTAGTTACTCCAAAAAGAAATTATTTTTACAGTATTAGTTACCTTTTACTGTAATATCATGCTAATTATTAAACTTATAATTGCTGATGATTTAAAATGATGGTGCCAAATAAATTAACTTAATATTTATGATATTTAAACTACTTATTTTCTATTAATTTCATGAAAAAAATTTTTTAGACTTAAGATTATGGACCTATATTTTAATTTTCAACAAAACATGCATAAGTAAGGATTTTATTAATAGATTTCTTAGGCAACGAAAATAATTTGTTATGGGCTTTCTCAAGAGCTAAGCTGACAAGTGAACTAGACGGGTTCCCAGCTCATAGCTAGCAAATCACGTGGTAAGTTACTGACTTAGACTATTACCAAAAATTTGCCCAAAGCTTAGCTTTGTTCGTGCATGTATTCACTCAGTCATGGGTTCCAGGTAAAAGATATTGTGCTGGCTGCTGGGAAAACTAGCCACATTTCCTTCAAAGTGCTAGGGTTTTTCATGACTACAGGCTTCTGCATCTAATATTCTTCCTGAAATGACTTTCTCCTTTCACTGTGGAGTGAGTTCCTACCCAATTTCTAGTTCTCTCTTAAAGACTTCTCTCTCTTATAGACAGATGAACTCAATCTCTTCTTTATGCTTTTGCACAAATCTGATATATGCCTCTATGATAGCACTCCTTACACTGCACGGTGACTTGGTGGTGGTTCCTGCTACTGCCATTACTTCTATTGTATTCACATGACTTGATTTCCAACTACACTTTGAATCTTTTCATGGTAAGACATCCATCTCATTCATCTTCAGCTTCCTAGCATTTACTTAGTAAGTGAATGAATCCATCAATAAACAATAGTAGTTATAAAAAATATAAAGGGTAATATAACAAACATTCATGTACCCACCACCCACCCACCTTAAACAATATTACCGATAGAGTCCCATCTCCCCAGGTACCCTACCCCAATTCCATTATTTTCCTTACACACTGGAGATATCCACCAGCCTGAGCTTGATGTTTATCAAGCCTATGCATCTCTTTAGGCCTCTGTGTATATATCCTTAAAAACGTATGCATATATCTGTAAAAATGTATGTGGTTGAAATTCATATTTTACTATTTATAGACATCATTTATTTATGTATTATACTACAGTTAACTTTTTTGCTTAATTTTATATATGTGATACTTATATTTATCACATATGTGTGATATTTGTGCAGTTTGATACTTATAATTATCATTTATTTATTTTTAACAGTTAATATTCTTTTTTTTTAAAAGATTCTTTTAATTTATTTATTTTAGAGAGAGAGAGAGGGAGCACAGGGGGGGAAACAGAGGGAGGAGAAGAAGGGGCAAGAATCTCAAGCAGACTCTACCCTGAGCACAGAGCTCAACGTAGGGCTTGATCCCATGACTCGAGATCATGACCTGAGCCGAAACCAAGAGTCAAGTGCTTAACCAATTGAGCCACCTAGGTGCCCCAGTTGTATAATATTCTACTGATGTACATACCACAATTGTTGAGTAGTGTTCCATGATATGGCCACAATATAGTTTGCTTATCCATTGACCACTTGAAGGATATTTTGGTGGTTTCTATTTTTTGGTTATATATAATAAGCCTATATAAAATCCATGTTTTTGTGTGTGTGGACATATGTTTTAATTTCTCCTGAGAACAAGAATAGAATAGCTGGGTCATATGGTAAGTGTATATTTATCTTTATGAGAGACTGCCAAACTTTTTTCTAAAGTAGCTGTAACATTTTGCATTTCCATATTAATATATACATTCTTTTCTTTTGAAATTAATCTAACCCAGACTATGGATGAGGTATGGACCTAACTTTATTTTGTTTTCCAGATGGTTATCCAGTTGTCCCACCACAATTTATCGATATACATGTGTTCCCTGATGATCTGAAGTGCCATCTTTATCATATTCTAAAGCTCTATATCTATTTGCATCTATTTTTTGACTTCTTATGCTCCTTCATTGATAGCTCAATGTGATGTATGAAAAATGACTCATAAAAAAAAGAAAAAGAAAGGAAAATGACTCATGTTCCCATACCACGCTTTTCAAATTATTGGGGCTTTATATTTTAAAACACAGAAGGGCTAATTCTCTATCACTGATCTTCCTTTTGTTTTTTGCTTACTTTTCCATTATCAATTTTAGAGTCATTTTATCAAGTTACAAATAATTTCTTTTTATTTCTTGGGGAAAGTTTTCATCTGTATGGTTCTTAGCCCTCCTATCTAGGAATATTATTTTCCTTTATATTTATTCAAGTCTTCATGTACAGTTGCGACCCATGTCAACTGCCAGAACTCTCCATCATCTGGCTCTTCCTTAATTTTTGACCTATTCATTCTTCTGTTTTGGGATGCTCCAGGCTGTTCAGGTCTCAGAAATGTTATATATGTTCTTTTAACTCTCTCTCATTATTTTTCTTCACATGGCTAATTGCTTTTCGTCATTTAAGATTTGGCTCAAATGACACCTGATCCTAGTGTTTTCCCATCACTGCCTTGAAGTAGTGCCATCTCATCCCCGGTCACTTGCTTCCAGATTGTTCTGTTTTATTTTCAGTGTCATGCTTAGCACTATCAGAAACATGGTCATTCATTTCCCTACCTATTTATTTTCCAACCCCACTAATCAGTTTAAGCTACCACGACAGTAGGGACGTTGTCTTCTGGATTCCTGCAGGGTCACCAGTGCTGGGAACAGTGCCTGGCACTTAGTAGGTCTGCAGCACATATTAAGTGAATGAATGGATGGCCTTTTATCAGCTCCAACAACTGTCTTCACCCTCTTGCTACTACTACTTACACAAACTGTTTGGGTGGATTTCCTACTTGAAATTATTTGACTGCCTGAGAAAATCAGTGAAGTAACAACTTGTGACTCTTCCAACTGAGCACCAGACTCAGGGGTCAGTGGAGCGAGATCCCCTCTGCTGCTCCTCTCTCTCCCTCCTGTCTCTCAATCTAGTCTTCGCTGTGTTGATATGACTGACAGGACCACCAGCTGTGACTCCTTGAGGCAACAGAGTAAAAGGCCCGAGCAGAATACATACAACCGCAAAAGGCACAGTTTGCTCTCTGTAATTCAGCTCTTTACAATTGGAAGTAACTAATCAGAAAATGATCTGGAATAGTCGTTTCCATACCTGGCTGATGATGTGAGTCGCCCAGAGTGTTTTCACTAATATTGCCATTTGAACCTCACTCCAGTCCTACTGAATTAGAATCTCTACAGCTCAAAACCACACAGACAGCACTCACCGACCTCACGCTTGTGGGACTCTGATGCTCCTCAGTGTTGGGAACCACTGTAAGCCAGACCAGGAAATTGACCAAAGTAGAAGATGCGTGTGATCGGTGTGAACTTCTGATAATGGCCCACACATGTTCAGTGTTGATGGGCTTGCTGAATTGATGATAAAACAATAAGCTTAAATTCTAACTGGATTTAATACTCTACGTGAATGAAAATGTTCTGTGGAGTCTGTACAATGCCCACAGATGAGAATAAACCTTTACAACACAATATAATGAATTCTGCTACTTTCCTGGCCTGTCTGCTCTGGGACCAAATTTTTTTTTTTTTTTTTTTTTTTGCTTAATTCAATGTCTACAGATGTGTTGCTAGTTAGAATTGCAGGCTCCTAAGTTTCATGATAGAGATGTTGAGTCAGAATCTCTGAATATGGAACCCAGGAATCTGGATTTTTCTAAAATTCCTTGGATAATCTGTTTTTCACCCTAATATTTGAGAACCATGAAAACATAGGTTTGGGACTTTAGATTAGCTGAATTCAAATGGTTTTAGCAGTGTGGCCGTGGATGAGTTTCCTAGCTTTTTCCAACCTCTGTTTTCTCATCTGTAAGGTGAGAAATCAGCAGTACCTACCGTATCTACCTCAAAGGATTATTGTGCAGGGTGAGTGCAATGTAAAGTGTTCAGCATAGTGCCTAGAAAACTTGCTCAGCAAATATCAGATCTTAGTTTTATTAACCACTGGCTTTTTGTTTATCTCTACCTGGAAATTTCAATTTGTCCTACAGGAGTTATCTCAAGCAGTGTTCTCAAAATGTGGCCCCTGGACCAGCATCATCAACAACCACCTAGAAATTTATTGGGAATAAAAAAATTTGAATATCACCCAGACATACTCTATCAGAAACTCAGTAGGGGGACCCAGTAATTTGTGTGTACCAAGCCCCCCAGATGACTCTGATGCATGCTAAAGTTTGAGGATCACTGACTTAGGGGGGGTTGGTTAATAAAAGAATTAATTGAAAACAACTTTAATTGTACCATGAAATAAACAAAATAGTTTACCAAATAGTTAATTTTAAAAGATACACAGTCTTTTTCACATACATATCACACATCACCCATCAAACCCCTCTCCCCCACACATACACATACATTCAGTTTAAACTATGAACATTGCAGGTGTGTTTCTCTGACTAATGTTCCAATCCTCACGGCCCCATGTCTGCTCTGGTTTTGTTTGGCTTTTCTTTTATTGATACCCTGGTTCTGTGTTATCTGTTGTTGCTCTTCTGTAATCCACACTCTTCTCTATTTTCACAGTAGTGTCCCCTGGAATAATTACTTTTCTGTATCAGATTACCGTGTAGGATACAGAAGGAGTAGACATTCAAGATAGATACGATATGAACCCAACTCAGTTTGTTGATGTTGGGTAAATTACTTAGACCCTCAGAATTCTAGGTTCTTCATCAGTTAAAAAGGGAGAATCACACCACCTTGAAATTTTCTTGTGAAGATTAAATGTAATATATGTAAATTACCTAGCATGGTGCCTGGCTCATAGTGAGTGCCAAATAAATGGTAACTAATGACCAATTGCATGTAAGTTTCAACATTACTCCGAGCTGTAGCTAATGTTAATGCTTTGTATTTTACCAAAAATGTATACTGTGTTCTATGTCTGTTCCTATTTGCACAGAAATTTAGAGTGGAGAGGTACAGTTGTCCAATAAATACTCAGCAAACTGTCTATAGATCTCCTAGTTACTGTCAAGTTTCACCTGATTATAGCAGCTTGAGGTTTAAGGTTTAGGAGATTCATGCTCACCAAGTATATTATACTGGAGTGAGCAGGAGCAAATTACAGTTGCTTATTGTAAGCTCTGTTTGGAATCCCTATCCCCTGATTGTGTTGTCAAATATAAATTGAAAGCCCCTCTCAATGTATTTATGACACAATCTGCCTACAATCTGACACAATTCTACCACTAGTTAGAGTAGAAAGTGATACTCCCTAGAGTCTTTTCTTTATGTTTATAGCATAATCTTCATAGCAGCTGCTTCTTATCTAGGCAGCCAGAAGATCAGTTGCAAAGCATTTATTAGAATATACTTTTGGTCTTGCTCATTTCAGTTGAGGAGGCTGTAGTACTGAGGACCAGATTCCATATATATGTTCTGAAAAAAGCTATAATACTATAATTATAACCTTGAGCCAATTGCTTCATTTCTCTTACTGTCAGAGATACTAGGTTCAGCTTCTTCATTTATAAAATGACTAGGTCAGTTTTAGTAGGTTCTGTGAGTACTTGAAAATAATATGTGTTCTTTGTCTTGTTTGACATATGTCAAAATTGACATTCAGGCTGGATTTATAAATGTGTTGTTCAGATTTCCTATAGTCTGACTTATTTTTTGGTTTGCTTATTTTATCAGCTATAGAGATTGTTAAAATATCTCTTTCCATAAGGTGAATCTACTTTTTGAATTGCACACCAATTTAGAAATGTTACAGATTCTTAGTGGATTGATTTATCATTATGAAAGGTCCCTCTTTTTGTATAGTGATGCTTTATGCCTTGAAGTCTACTTTGTATGATACCAGTATAGTTATTTATGCTTTCTTTTGGTGAAAATTGTCCCGATCTGTATTTTTTTTAAACCTTTGTCCTTTTATTAAAGATGTGTGTCTTGGAAGTAGCATATGATTGAGTTTTGTTTTCAGAGATTTTAGTATGCTGTGCTTAGGGGAGGTTTTCATTGTATTGTTCCTGCTTGGGAATTTGTATAGCATTATTATTATTATTATTATTATTATTAAACATTTTTTAAACTTTTAATTGAAGTATAAGACACATAGAGAAAATGGTATATATCTTTGCTGTGCAGCACATGAATTTTCACAAACTAAATACACCTGTGTATATAGATCAAAGACCCCAATCAAAAAATATATATATATTGCCCAAACCATAAGCATCCCTCATGCTCTATTCTAGTTTGTATTCTCCCAAAGTAATCACGCTCTTGATTTCTAACAAATATATTAGTTCTGGTACTTTGTATGATTCCATATATACAACTTCTTAGCTCTTTGGATTTCTAACTTCCATCAGCATCATAAGTTTCCCACTCAGTATATCTTCAAATATTGCTTCTGCTACATTCTCTTTACTTCTTCTTCCCTGACCCCAGTTATACACATTTTAGATCTTTTTACTGTAGCCTTTACATTTCAAACTTTTCCCCCTCCGTGTCTCATTTATAATTTCTATTGAATTATCTTTCAGTTCACTAATCCTTTCTTATAATAGATCTAATCCACTGTTAAACCCATCTATTAATTCTTCATTTAGGTTATTGTTTCCACTTTATGGGGAAAAGTCCCCATCATGTTATCTATATTTTAGCAGATTAATAATAGTTATTTTAAAGGCCATGTCTAATAATTTGAATATATATATATATTTTGTGTGTGTTTGTCCCTACTATGTTTTTTCCTTCTCTTTTTTATGTTCATTCTGTTATTTTGTCTTATGGAACACATTGTAAATTTTTACTGAATGCTTCAGATAATTTATGAAAACATTTAGTGATAATGATGTTACATTTAAGCTAGGGACAGATCCCCTTAATCCAATTGAGAATTGGTGTGATTTCTGACTGGATTTTAGTCTCAGGGAGAACTGATCCACTTGTTTATGCACCCTATTAGGGTACAGTCTTCCATTAATTCTAACGGAGAGTCCAGAGTATTTACCAGAGTCTCTGCATCTGCGTGAGACATACATTCACATTTTTGCTTGCTCCCAGTCACATAACATTGCCAGAAGCTCTGCCCAGCTTCTCAACCTCTGTCACCTCTAGAGAATGAACAAGTGCCCCAAAGAGAAAAGTGGCAAATGTTGGGCTCATTTCTTTGAGTACTTTCATTCTTTCTGGGATTGTGAGCCCCTAAGCTCCCTTTTACATCTCTGATGCTTTCAGATAGATTAAAAACAAAAAAACAACCTTTCTAGTTGTTCTCAGAAGGAGAGTTGGTCGGCAAAATGCCACTCTGCAACTGCCAGAAGCAGAAATCCCTAGTGCTCATTGTGAGAATTTACTTTATTAGCATATAGCCATCTTTACAGGCATTTTTTAGTGCTATCAGTACAATTAAATGCTTTGAAATTAGATAGCTTTCCCCACTAGAGACCACCATGATATATTTGCCTGCATGAATCTTTTATCAAAATTGAAAAAAAAATTTCTTTTAAAAATTAGGTTAGTGAGTGCCCTAAATATTTATTTATCAAAACATCTTAAATAACAATGCAGAACAAAATTACCTATCTTATGAACTCAATTCCCGAGGGCAAAACTTTTACAGAGGCAAATGCTACCACAGCCACCATTTGACTGATTTAACTCAGTGATCCATAAAGTAAGATAAAATCTTTTAATTATGTGAAATAAAAATACAATAGGAAATTGGGTATTTTTCTTTAAAAATCCATGTCAAAATTGTAGTCTATAAAAATAATTCTTCCCATATAATACCCTAACTGAAGATTCATTCTCTGATAGAAACTGCTTACATTTTCTTCTTCTATCATCAAAAAATAGTGAGTCTTACACCTGTCTTACAAGATATGTGTTACAAAAGGCCCAAGAAAATACTTTCATGATGTTTTCAAATCATCTTCTTTGGGGCCTTCAGAGATTGACAGCCTGGAAAGAGGGGAAAATGTAGTGTTCTTTATTTGAAATTAAATAGAACACCGAAGAATCTCTGAAATTGTCAGGAGGCTTTGTGAAAAGACATTCTTATGCAGGCAACTGCAAGTCCATCTGTTGTTTTAATTTGTCTCCCTAATAATTCCCAGGAGTTTCACTTGGTTTGAATATTGGAATAAACAGAAATGAATCAGGTCATTTTCTTTTAATATTAATCCAAAAATTCAACGTGGTATATTAACCATCACCTACATCACTTCAAGGTTGTTTGATTTCATCAACCTTCACAATATTCCAATTAAATACAAGTATATTCATTTTATCATTTGTACTTGATTTCTTTAGATAATCAAACTGCAATTTTTAGTGATTTTAGATGCAGATGCCTTATAATTTGTAGAATGTTTTTTCTTTTAAAACAATGTCATGTATTTCAATAATATAGCAGTACAAAATATTTGTTATTTGTCATAGGACTGGAACCATCTATTTTTATTATGTGTTTTATAATTTGATTATAAAAATCTTTAATATAATTATAATAATCTTAAAAAACCATTTAGCTGTGCTTCATCAATATATCTTGTGACTTGAAAATTTGTCATGATCCCAAAGTTGCCTATACAGAGATTATATAATGCCATCATATGTAATGGATATTATCAGTAAATTACATGGGTTATTTATTTTTCTACAAGTACACTTGTTATTCTGTTGAGAGGTCTGCAGCACTTCTTCAACAATTAATTTAAATACCTTTTCTTCTCTGAGGTATGATCAAGTACCCATACTTAATTTCTTTGGGCCACAAGTCAGCGCCCGGTGGTGGTGGTGGTGGGGGGAATGCTAACTGTAAGCCACAACAGATCTACCTTTGATTCGATCTTCACACCCCTGTTCAGCTAGAATAATTATCTTCCTGCTACTTCTAGGTATAAAGACCTAATCCAAGTGCCAAATGAAGGAAAGAAAACCAGGAGAACATGCAGAGGAACAGATGGTCTTCCTTTCTCCCTCTCCCTTGCTTACCCCTTCCCCACCCCTGTCCCACCACCAGCCCCACTCTGTGGAAGAAGTGCCATTGCCAAATAAGTCTTTGCAAGGAAATGAAGAAGCAAGGGAAGCTGATCAGATTGCACAGTCAAGAACCAAGAGTCAAAAGTCCTGAGTCTGAGGTTTCAAGTCTGGCTTAGTAGAGAGGAAAACCCAACTTTTGAACGCACTCTTTGCATTTTTTCATGGCACCACCTTTATTCAGGTCCTGAAACTTAGAATGTTATGAAGGGGGCGGGGAAGAGAGAGGGTGAGAAAGAGATATATAAAAAATTGCGAGTTGTGGGCGCCTGGGTGGCTCAGTTGGTTAAGCGACTGCCTTCGGCTCAGGTCAGGATCCTGGAGTCCCAGGATCGAGTCCTGCATCGGGCTCCCTGCTCAGCGGGGAGTCTGCTTCTCCCTCTGACCTTCTTCCCTCTCATGCTCTCTCTCTACCATTCTCTCTCTCTCAATAAATAAATAAAAATCTTTAAAAAAAAAATTGCGAGTTGTAGGCACCAAAGGGGAGACGGGAGAAACTATGTGACTTGAGGAATCAGGCATTAGTCACACAGAGTATTGATGAACGCGGAGTGTGTTGTGCACAGGAGTATTCATTTTCTTTAGTTCAATGGATAATTTCCAGTAAATTATCATATTGATCATTCAGAGATGTGATATGATATTTTAGAACACACTGCTATGGGCTAGGCAGTAGGAGACATTGTTAGTGATGTTGTACTTAGGGATAGCAGGGCTCTGGACAGCCCTGTACCAGAAGCATTTGGCAGAGGCAGAATGATCATAGCTCCTAATGTGCTGGTATTGGAACAGAGGAAGTTCAATTAGAAAGGAATTAAGTTAACAATGTATTGACTGAGGGAAATATTCGGCATTAATTGGGTGAATTTCTGAATGAGACTGCTGGGTACTGCAACTGTTTGTCGAAGGAGGACGTGTAAGCTTCGATTTGTCTTTGCTCTGTCTGAAATTGCCGTGATCTGTTCACAGCAGATTTAAATGAATCTCACATAAGGGAGCATTCACTTCGAGCTGTAGGAGAAAGGGAAACCTATTGGAAGAAGCTACTTTCTGTGAGTTGGGCATTAGGAGGCCAGGGAGAGCCAAGTAAATAGGGGGACTAAAAGAGCATTATAAACAGAGTCCAATAATATAAGCCCAACCGCGGTGATGACAAGCTCGATGTTCCCAAAAGAAAGACCAGTTTAATTGGTGGGGAGGTAGTTGGAAGGGTAATTTACTTCCTGGTTACAAACTGACCTTAACATTCTAGTAACAAGTCTGCGCTTCCGGCTGTTGGAGATGGGGAGCTTCAGCACACTTTTTGAGTAGACGCCTATGACTGAAAGGTTATTTAAACATTAAATCGATGATGCATTCTTGGATGGCTCAAAGAAGGAAAATTAGTACAAACAAAATTCCACTTATGAGAATATTTGGAAGTCTGAGGGATGTGGGCTTAATTAAGGCGAGGCTTGATTACTGCCATAAAATAGGAAGGAAAGGATGCAAAAAGAGACAAGAAGTGAGAAGCAACAAGCTTTGGTGTCTGAATACATCTGGATGGAAAGGTTGAGGGAAAACAGGTAGAATATGCTAAAGCGGAGGACAAAAAACCAGGTGCGGGCACAAAGTGCCAGGATTTTTGTTGTTGTTGTTGTTGTTGTTGTTGAGGGAGGGTGTGTGCATTCTCCCTTTGATGAAATGACTCTTTCTTTTTGTCTTATGTACATATATTCCCTGAAGGCCACGGAGTTGGCATAACCAGCTCTAAGGTTTCAAGGTTGCGAGATTAGAAAAAGCACCTAGTAATTCTGCACCAGGTGAAGGGAACGCATAAGAAAAGACACATGTTGCGTTTTCAAATGCTGGGGGAAAAAAAAATCTTTAAAAACCCATTTACTTCTCATTTTACATGCTCTTGGGTCAATTCTGTTCTTTAATTCTCTAGGTCAACAGAAATAGGCAAGTCAGTTTCAGTTTGATTTCTAGTCAGTTTCACTTTTTGTATTTCCATGCACAAGCCTGAAAAAGAGCAGCTTATTGATTTTTGGTCAAATAATCCATACAACATATCATATTTTGTACCATTGCGTATAGCACCTCTTGTCTACAGCTCTTGGGGCTCTTTTCTTTTTCTTTTTCTTTTTTTTTTTTTAAGACTTTATCCATTTATTTGACAGAGAGAGACACACAGTGAGAGAAGGAACACAAGCAGGGAGAGTGGGAGAGGGAGAAGGAGGCTTCCCATTGAGCAGGGAGCCGGATGCGGGGCTTGATCCTGGGACACTGGGATCATGACCTGAGCCGAAGGCAACCGCTTAACGACTGAGCCACCCAGGTGCCCCTTGGGGCTCTTTTCGAGTGACTCACTGCTCGAGCAGATGGTTCAGGCTGCACTCTTGAACTGCACTATCTGCCTCTTAAAGACATCATTTCAGATGGTACGTATGCTAATCTAGAATATTCTGCTCATGTCAAATCCTGTGCACTTTCTGGTTGTGTGAGTTCTTTAAAAACCGAACTTCAAATTTGCAAGTTAGCACTTCAGGTTTTCTTCATAGTTTTCTCACACTCCAGCTCTGGGCCAGGTCTTTTTACATGCAGGTTAATGTATCATGGAAATTCATTCATTGACCCAAAAAATCGTAAGCTTTTTAAGGCTTTGAAAAAAGTCTGAAACAACCTAAATGTACCCATCGATGTCCACATGAGTAATCTGAGCTACAGAGGAAATTCAATGACTTGGCCAAGACTGACCCAATTTGTAACAGGGTCCAAGGTCTGGACTCTCTGCTCTGCGGTTTTGTATACCACCAATCAACTAGCCAAATCATTATGGATAATCGTAATTTCTTTTTCACATGTTAAGGCTTTCTGATGCAGATGGATACTGTTCCCAGAACCCCCCCAGCCCAACTACATAGCATTTCTGACTCTGAGTTAGTGAAAAAGGAACCTGTCAAGCTAATGAACTGGAACAACCTCTCAGGCTATGGGAAGGTGTCAGCATGAGCCACTCTGGCATGTTCCATCAGAACATGTGCAGAATTTCACAGGGAGTCCCTTGACACATTTTTACTCCTTGATTCATCATTTTGTGCTCTTCTCCCAGTTACAGTGGTGAATCCTTGAAGGCTGTTATTAAGATATGGGCAGGGGAAAGAGAGATGCTTAATAAGTTCTGAATTTAGTAAGACTGTACTTTAGTAAGTACAGAGCTGTACCCCTGAAACAAATAATACATTATGTGTTAATTAAAAAAAAATAAAAAAATAAGTCCTGAATTTAGTATAGAATTTATACTAGAGGGAGGGGCACCTGGGTGGTTCAATCCGTTAAGCATACAGCTCTTGGTTTCGGCCCAGGTCATGATCTCATGGTTTGTGGGATCAAGCTCCAGGTCAGGCTTTGCGCTGAGCATAGAGTCTGCTTCAGATTCTCTTTACCTTCTCCTCTGCTCTTCCCCTCACTTGCTCACACACTCTCTCTATTTAAAAGAAAGTTTAAAAAAAAAAAAAAGGGAAACACTTTAGGCTAGAGGAGCAAAAAGAGTCCAAGTCAGCTCAAAAGGGCTGGGGGTCCACATTACTAAAATAATCAGCATTTATTGAACTGCTACTATTAAGCATCAAGTCCTGATGTTCTTTCTTTTTTTATTTTAAACTTAAATTTATTTAAATTCAATTAGTTAACATAGAGTGTATCATTAGTTTCAGATGTAGAGTTCAGTTATTCATCCATTGCACCTAAGTGCTCATTGTATCATGTGCCCTCCTTAATGCATATAGAACTTTACTGAATCCTCACAGTAGCTCTTAGTGGCTCTCTTAGTTCAGGTTCCCCTAGACTGTGACAATGAGGCAAGTATTCAGTGCAAGCAGTTTGTCTGAGAGGTGGTCCTGGGGAACACCAATAGGTGAGAAAGGGGGGGGTGAGAGAGAATGGAAAGAAGCCAACAAAAAGTGCCTGAAACTACAGATTATGATTAAGGATGACAGGAACTTAATCTCTGACACTCCTGGCCTGCTGCACACACAGCCAGAGCAGCTTTGGTGATCAGAGAAAGCCCTTAGGCTTCTTTTCCCATAGTTCTTGAGGCTGGAAGTCCAAGGTGAAGGTGCAAGTCGGGTTGGTTTCTCCTGAGGCCTCTCTCCTTGGCTTGTGGATGACGGCCTTCTCACTGTCCCCCCGTGGCCTTTTCTCTGTGTATGCACATTCCTGGTGTCTCTTTCTCTAATTATAAGGATCCCGTCAGATTGGATTAGGGTCCATCCATATGATCTCCTTTAACCTTAACTGTATCTTTAGAAGTCCTTTCTCCAAATACAGTCACATTGGGGATTATGGCTTAAATCTATGAATTTGGGAAGAACACAGTTCAGTCTATAACTTCACTGAATCCCTTATGATTCAAATGAACTTATATAAAAATATGCATTGTCCTTACTGATACTGTTCACTCAGATAAGCTTGAAGCTTTCCCTTTGAATTTGTCACACCCAGTTATAATGTTCATACACATTTCTATTCACGATTACCCTGTGGTGGCGGCACAGCTGAAATCAGCACTTTGCAAGGTAGGGATTTGCGCCTCTAGGAGAAAATAGGACTGAATGCAATGCTGAAGTACGTCAGGAAGGCAAATGCTATTAAATATTCGTAGACATACATGACTGTTTACCAATGGAGACCAATTTCGAATATGAAAATTAGTTAAGTTCTTGCAGACTAAAGGAGAACAGAAGGAAATCTGGGAGAACTTCTAAATTCTATAATGCATTCCTGCTGATCGTTTAAAATCCCACTGGCTTCATAGAAAATTGTAGAGCAAAGCAATAACACTAAATTGTAAGCAATATTCCTTGTGATAATAATTAACATGATTATTCAGGTAACTGCTGTCAGATTTTAGAACTATGGAGATTAACAGGGAACAATGGGCACAAAATAAGAATTATGAAAATGTCTAAGCTGACAAGAGTTGACTTCAGTTTGCTTCACAAAGCTACCTGACCATGAAAGATACATTACAGTAGGCTGAAATCTGTTAATAAGTTTTTTTTTTTGTGCAAGCCTGTTGAAGTATTTCAACATTTTTTTAATGTCAAATAAAAAAGCATACACATCTAGAGATATTAAGGACCTGAGTCATGATGACATGGTGTTTTGGTTTCTAAGACATAGTTTAACTTGACTCCTAAGAAAATTTTCTTAGAATGAAGCTTTCTTATAAAAGAAGGTTGAGCCTAGTATTGAATAATGCCTGTAAATATTTACCAGTCATAATAAGACTAATTTTTAGTTCATGTAAACTGGGTACATGAATGGATTTTCATATAGAACACAATTCTTTCCTCCTGCCATTAGCTGTTATCACACAAGACACACCAGCCTGTGTAAACCGAAATAGATTTGCTTTGGCCTAGATTTGAAGAATTTGAGGCTTCAAATAAAATACAGCACTTTGCAGCTAAAAATAACTTTGAGATTGTGTTGTCTCTTCTCCCTTTGGTGAGGCACTGTGCCATTTTGCATTGATGTCATGGTCATGGAACTTCATGAGTCCAGTAAAAAAGAACTAACACTGAACGGTCAAGAACTCTGAGATTTAGCTCTGGCCTTTCTACTTACTTGGCTAAGTAAAGTTATATAAGGTATTCATTGGCTGGTGGCCCCATCAGTCTGGGTCATCTGCCATAAGGCAAGTGTGAGCTCAAATCCAGGCTCTCCAATTCATCATTCGGGGATCTTGGGTAAGTTTAACCTTCATTGGGATAAAGAAAGATTCAGTAGGGCTCAGTCTGTTTTATAGATTGTCCTCTACAGAATATGCTTATGTTCATTTGCTCTTGTAAAAGAACACAATTTTAGAGTTCAAATAGTAAAAATTTTTATTTTTAAAAAAATTCACAGTGGGTAAAATAATTTTACACTGTAGCTGTAATAACCTCCCAGCCAGACCCACTGATTTCTAATATTGCCAAATAGGGCCTTCTAAAGTCAGGTTAATAGACCATCCTTCCTATGGTATGTGGTTTTACCAGTCAGTTTGACTAGGCTGAAGTACCCAGCTATTCAATCAAATACCAATCTGGGTATTGCTGTGAAGGCATTTTGTACATATGGTCAATGTCTACAATCAGCTGAGTTTAAGGAAAGGAGATTATACTTGATAATCTGGACGGGCCTCATCCAATCAGTCAAAGGCATTAAGGGCAAACTTGACATTTCCCCAAGGAAGAAACTCTGCCTGTGAACTGCAGTACCAGCTCCTGCCTGAGAGTTTCCAGCCTCTTGGCCTGGTCTATAAATTTCAAACTTTCCAACCCCCATCATCATGAAAGCCAATTCCTTGAAACAAATCTCTTTATATCCTGCTTTATTAGCCTACTTGTTCTGTTTCTCTGGTTGAAACCTGACTAATACGGCTCCATGAACCTGGGCCTTAGGAGCATATAAATTAATAAGAAGTAAATCTCCAATTCAGATGTAACAACAGTGGAGGAGATGATCCTACGGGAAGATGAGCATGCTCTCAACAGAAGCAGATGGGGAGGGAATGGGAAGGCTGAGATTACTGAACAAGAGCTGAGTGCCAGTAAAGAGGAGCTACTGTGGAGAAGAGTGTGTTTGTGTGTTAGTGCGCTGAATTAAATAGTGTCCTCCAAAGTTCATGTGTTCCCAGAACCTCAGCCTGTGACCTTATTTGGAAATAGGATATTTAGAAATGTAATTAAGACTCTCAATGGGGGGCGCCTGGGTGGCTCAGTTGGTTAAACGTCCAACTCTTGATTTTGGCTCAGGTCATGATCTCAGGGTCATGAGATTGAGCCCTGGGTCGGGCTCTGTGCTGGGCATGAAGCCTGCTTAAGATTCTCTCTGTCCCTCTGCTCCCCCACCCTTGCTTGTGTGCTCTCTCTCTCAAAAAAAAAAAAAAAAAAAAAACAAATCTCAAAGTAAACACAACCTAGATTTAGAGTGGGCCCTAAATCAGATGACTGGTGTCCTTATAAGAGAGGACGCAGAAGTACAGGCACGCAGAGCAAAAGGCCATATGAAGACAGAGGCAGAAACCAGACTGATGGGGACACCAGCCAATGAATGCTTGGAGCCACCAGAAGGTGAAAGAAACAGCAGGGATTCTTCCCTAGAGTTTACAGAGGAAACATGGCCTTGATGACACCTCGATTCCAGAGTTGTGGCCTCCAGAACTGTGAGAGAATGAACTTCTGGCTTTTTAAGCCACCCAGTGTCTGGTACATTGTGGCTGCAACCCTGGGAAATGAAGACAGTTCACATGATGCGTTCAAACTGAGCTAGGGCCCTTGCAGTTTCCTTTGAGAGGACAGTTGAATAAAACACAGAGGCCCAGCAATGTCAGATTCTGATCTACAATGCACAGGCAACACCATTGACATGCACATCTATTCCAAGGAATGATGCTCTGGTCGTGAGCATCTGCTGCCTCAGGACCAGGAATGGAGGAACAGAGAGAGAGAGATGATTGATGATCATTCTCTTTTTCTCTCCCTGTTTATATTTGAGACAAAATATAAATAAAATATAAATATATGTTAACACACATTTATATAAATCGATACTCTTGTTTATTGCACCTGTAAGCAAATCTGTTCTTGTCCCTTGGTAAGGATTGCTTAATTCCAGTGAAACACACAGTTCCATGTTACAGGTCCAGTTCCCCTGAAAGCAGACTCTGAGATGGAGATTGGCCTATAGGAAGTTGCTAGGGAGGGCTTTTGGGATTCACACCTGAGGGGGAGGAAAAATAAAGGGAACAGGATTAACAGACAGGGAAGTTGGTCTGTCACATAGTCGCAGCCTGGCCTCAGTCAACACCACCACCCCACAGGGAGCTTGGAGACTGAAATGGGCCTGGAAAATTGGCCCATACTTTCTTTGGATATGGGCTGACCCCATTCAGTTTCAGCAATTCTTGAGGGCAGTAGCTAGGAGAGTAAGACCTTCAATCTTCAAGAGGGATCTCAATGGACAGTACAAGATCCTTTATGGCAGGTTGCTGAGGAATGGAAAATATCAGTCTCTGAATTAAACGAGGTAGAAAACCATCCTATAACATTTAACCCAAGTCATCGGAGACTTTTCACTTATAAAATAGGTGAGATAATAAATCTAAGTTAGAGATTGTATATAAAAACGCATAACATATTGCCTAGTATATAACAGCTAATAAAAGCTAATTTTACTGAAATTACTTGTATCAGTACAAGTAAGTTTTCCAGACACATGACAAGGGAACCCTCTCTTGAAGGGATCCTGAGATCCAGTGAAGGACTGAAAGCTTTAGGTTCTGGTTCTGTGTGCCCCTTTCACTTCCTTCATGGATCAGTGTCCTAATCATTCTTCGGATCTTCAGTTGTAAGATGGAGGCTTGGGGGGCATCTGGGTGGGCTCAGTCAGTGAGCATTAGACTCTTGATTTTGGCTCGGGTTATGATCTCAGAGTCGTGTGATGGAGCCCGGGGTCTGGATTTATGCTCAGCGGGGAGTCTACTTGAGAGTCTCTCTCTCCCTCTCCCTCCCCCCCTGCCCCTCCCCACCTCTCTCAAATAAATAAATCTTAAAAAAAAAAACAAAAACTGGAGCCTTGGAATACAGATAGCTACAATACATTTTAACTCTAATATTTCAGGACTTGAGGATTCACAGATTCCACTGAGCAGCTAAATGTCGGGCTGATATCTTTCTCACAGTTAAATGGGAGCAAATGCTAGCCTGGACAGTGGAACCTACACCTGGTCTGGTAGGAGAAACCTGTAGTCTATAGGTTAAGAACAGTCAAACGGCCTCATTTTAATCCTGGTTCTACTTGGTAGTGGTGTGACCTTGGGAAAGTTATACACTGTCTGCCTCACTTCTCTCATACACAGAATGGGAGTAATAATAACATCCCTGACCGTGTAGGGTTGTTATAAGGTGTAAATGAGTCAATATATGTACGACATTTGGAACAGTGCCTGGAACATTCTAAGCCCCCACAAATGTTAGACATTATTATTGTTGTCTGATTTTTGTTAAGACCACGTAATCCCCCAAATTCAATCCCACCCATTCCGAACAGCCTGGAGAGTGAGAGGGGACAGTTTGTCTTTTTCTGAATGTTAGTTTGACAATAAGTGCATTCATGAAATTCGCATTTTTTTTATAACCATTTGCTCAGACCATCCTCCCCTCGGGACTATAAATTAGGAAGCAAAAGAACAAGGTCATCTTAAATGGGAAAAAATTTTACCAGAAATCACTTGCAGTTGCTAAGTAGCAAGAGACCAATACCTTTTTAGCTGTTAATGCAAATTCCCCACACAATGGATGTTCACTATAATGGCCTCCTTCAATCTCAATATGATATTCATTAAAGTGTTTTAATATGCTATAGAAAATTTTGAAGAAGGCTTTATAGAGAAAGTTAAATTTAGAGTGGATTTTTGGGAGGATTCTTTTTAAGTCATTGTTGGCATTTCATTGTTGTTTTCTTCATTAGCAAGGTCATTTACCTGAAAATGGGATCCTGCACGCTAATGGCTTGTTTGTCCCTGTTGCTTGTCTCCTGCTCCCAATCCCCCTCCACTGTGTGAGAATTCACAGTGTGTCATAGAGAGGTTGATGCTCTCAAATGCCTGTTCTCACAGAAGAAGGCACAAAAAAAGCGTGTGAGATGAGAGGCAAATGAAGAAGGTGTGGACTTGATTCTTTTATATTTCAAGAAAACTTTGGATATCCCACTATGGTTTTTTCTACAGTTTAGAATTCTAAAGGCAGAAGAGGACTGTAAATCTCACAAGCTGAATACTGTTTGGATTACTATTACTCTATGAGGAATGAAATTTTGTTGAAACATTAGTGAGCTTAAAATCAAAAGACTTGAAGCATTGAGAGAATTAAGTATTTAGATTTTCTTTATTTTTTAATTTTGAAAGGTGTGCTAGGTACGTGTATCTCCTCCATCCCTCTGGCCCCTCCCCTTCTTATTCACCAACCCTAAAATACCTCCCTCCCTTCACCGTCCCTGCACACACACCCAAAGAAAGCATGCCAAGTTGGTTTTGCCATTAACCAGGTTGGGGACTCTAGCAAACCTCTTTACCTTTTTGAGATTTCGACTGCAAAAATATGTTGGTGGAGACGTGTGTTCATCATGCAATCTCTCGAATCTTCTGCTTTACCATTCTAAGATTCTTATTTAACTTGGCTTTGTTTGAACAAAGAATCAGAGACTACAGCTTCCCTGTCATTTCTCCTCCTTTTTAACTTATTCTGCATACACTGTGCATGTCCCCAGACTAGGCACTATGTAGACAGTTGAATCAATGAAGAGAATTCCCTGCTTAGGATAAAAAATACACCTTGTGATACAAGGTAGAAAGCAGTAGTGACCAAACAGAGCTCAGACCTGCAGGGAGATTTGATCACATGGAAGAGCCAGGTTATTTTTAAAATCATAGATCCTTATTACTATCATGTACCTTATTAGAAAATGGGATTGGCTCTCCTATAGGTATTTATGATCTCATGTATGTCTGCTATCATTCAGTAATGGCTGGCCTTAACTAATGGGAGGACTGCATTTCCCAAATGATTTTACCTTTCAATATGTAAGTTTCTTGAAGATCCCCCCCATTCCACCTATTTTATATTTATAATTGCTGACCGTTGTATATGTATAAAAATAAAATGATAAAAATTATGTATCTTAATACAGCTTATCATTTTGTTTCTTCATTATGTGCCCATTTAATTCATAAAATTTTGAATGCTATAATTGCAATAATCTCCTAATAAAATATATATGGTTTAGGGGAGTATTGCAATTAAATATATATATATATATATATATATATATATATAAATAAATAATTTAGCTTCCTTTTTTAAAAAAGGTAATTTGGGCTTTTAGAGAAATCTAAGATCTGCATTGCTACTAATAATTTAGGATTCAAATTTTAACATAATCTATATGAAAGTAAGCTATGTTTGTAGAATGAGCACATACATCAATACAGTTCAGTGATGTTTACAAAAGGAATATTTGGTAAATGTTAGTTTTTAAAAATCATTTCATGTTATAATTGGAACTTCCTTAAAGTTTTCCCTCACATTGACCTTTAACACAAACAGTTGTCTTATGATTAGTTCAAACATGTATATTTTATTTACTCAAAACAGGACAAGTGAGGGGGCACCTGGCTGGCTCATTCGGTAGAGCGTGCAGCCCTTGATCTCAGGGTCATGAGTTCAAGCCCCATGTTAGGCGTGGAACCTACTTTAAAAAACAACAGGATTTACCAATCTAGTAGCTTCTTATTAGAGGAATGGGATTTTCTTCATAATAATTAATATGTGAGAAAAGAACTTTCTGACCATGTTCACGTCACTGTCACTGGGTAGTCATGTAACACTCATCCATCATAAACGTTGTCCTTTGAGCTTCTGCCCCTGCTTCCCCTCCCTTTCTTCCTTTCGCTCCTCTCCTGTCGACATTCTTCCCCGGGAGATCTCATGATTGGGTCTCTCTGTTTGCAGTTTTAACTGCATACATCCTTCAAACATCACATCTCTGCAGTCTGTTCTTCATATACCAGGGACTCTGTGTCCTGCATGCCGGCATCGACGTCTTACCCAGGATAATCAACAATTGTAAAATTGATGAGAACTTCTCTCTATAATAAGTGCATCATTTCTCCGAACCAAGACCACCGATACCAACAGTCATGAAGGCTTCAAACTATAGTTTTATCATTGCCACATTGTTTCTCACTCCCCCCCCCCCAATAAATTTTAACTGGCATGTTCACGTATGAAAGCATTTCCTCCTTTCATGGGTGTGCACTCATTTATTCCTCCAACCTATACAACTTCAGTGTAAAGGACACAGCTTGCCTTGCTGCTTTAGAAAGGGAAACTATAAATAAAGCATGGTTCCGTTGATTTTTTCCCCCCCTGTAATGTATATTATATTTGCTGCTCTCTTATCAGGCTTATTATCACTTACCTAACTAAGATTACCTAGATATTTAATCACCTAAGCATTTTACTACCTTCAGTTTCTCCTCATCATTGCCAGAATTATCTTCCCAATGAATACCCCAAATCATGTCACTCCTTTGCTAAGAAGAAACAAAAAACAACAACAAAAACAAGAAAATAACAACAATAAAAATCCCGAGGTAAACTTACTCCCTAAAATGGTGAGTAGGGATTTTCAGGGGCCTTGATAGCTCTAGGCCAAAGGAATCAATCTGTAAGTTACCTTTATCATGAGATACTTTACACTCATCAAACTCCTTAAAAATTGAGTTTTTAAAAATCACTTTAGCTCTCTTTTCTTATTTAACCCAAATTAGTGAGGTTTATCTACATTTTTTAAAAACTGAAGGGTGTCTCCCCTTATCAATGAGAAACATGTTAGTTTGCTACCATGCAGAGAATGGAGAGAATTCAAAAAGCTGAATAATACAACAACGGCCTTACGATAGCAAAAGACTGGTGGAGTTCTAGTAAAAAAGATGAGGTCCTTCTTTGCAATGTGGGAGAGGACTTTCTGCTTCCTATCTTCCCCTTTCCAAAGCCTCATGGCCCTTTGTCCAGAAAGCTGCTCCTAGGTAGAGCAAAACAAAATAAAATCTGCAATGCATGTATCCATATAATAGATCCTGTGTTTGAGCCTGTTTTTGTTTTGTTTTGTTTTTCAATGATCCGTTGTGATGGTTTCCTCTGCCTGAAGAGTCCTTTCAATTTGAAGACCGCTTTACTCTAACCACACCCTCCCCTCCACCTTTTTTCTTCCCTTTGGTTTGTAACACCTACAATGATGACTAGCATTTAGTAAACATTTAATGACCGTTTCACAAAATAAAATTTGCCCCGCTCATTTTTTACCTGTTTAAGTTGACGATGCGTAAAAAAGTAAATGATAACTCTTAAAGCAATGATCAGATATAAACTAATCCAAGACATAGCCTCACGTTCCCTAAAAGGCTGGTGACATTATACAAAAGATTGTATAATGATCCGGCTGCACAATGCTAGAAATTGCCTCTTGCTGTTCAGCATGTTTCCTGTCCTTCCTCTTTGGGTTTTATAGCTGGAGGCAGGTGGCTCATTACAGCTTGAAAAGAGCTTCTCCAAATTCAATTTCTGGGTTCTCTGCAGGAATAGGCTTTGTAGAGTCTTATTGTGCAGAGACGCATTTGTTTGTTGGTTTGTTTGTTTGTTTTTCTTTCTCCATAGCCAATAGGAAACTCACTTAAATTGATTAGCACTTCAAGTCAGGGTTATTGCAAACTGTTCTATAAGCGACACTTCATATTCCAGAGCCAATAGGTTGCTGTTTAATTTCTGCTAGTGGGTGGGGGGTTTTCACTTCTTCACAATTCCAATGACAGGAACTTTGCTGTGGAGAGTCAGAAGTAGGGTGTTTTTGTGATCTTTAGAAGTGTTTCGAAGGAGAATTTATTACACTATGGCAACAAAATTTTATTACCTCTGACAACAAAGTAAGTTTATATACATGTATATACACACAAGTATGTACATATAATATATATCCATAAATATTAAGAAAAAAGACTATGAAAAATAAAATGGCTGAGAAAAAACAAATTATAAATCAAAGTAGGAGTATTCCTCCCATTTTACAGACAATAACAAAATATTTGCAGTGAGATAGAAAGGTTAAGTGTCTTATTCAAAACCATAAAACAAATGAGTGATGTTTCTGAGAAAAAAAAAACCTAGAATACTCCCAGCCCCGTTCTCTATCCTCTAATCCTGAAACTATTTTCAGTTTTATCCTCTGTCTACAATGCTTTCCTACTAGCCACTACCTTTGTCAGTGAAAAAGGCAGCTTTATCCCCCTAGTCCTGTGATGTCTCATTTTCCACTATCAGTGGACAACTATCTGCATAGAGAGAGCATGCAAGTCTTAATCAGGTGAGGGCATTTTACTTGGTCTTCCCAGACTGTTCTTATTTTCTTACAACTATCAATTAGTCTCATAGTCGTCAGGAATTTAGATCTTTAATTTTTAATTAAAAGTTATCAAAGTATATGTACTTTTAAAAAATAAAATAACAGAATCTATGATGAAAATAATTGATTCCTTCCTCTGCCCCAAGACCTCAGAAGAAGTCCCTTTTAATGGCTTCCAGGCTGTTTTCTTGTGGCTATCTTTATAATTCCAAATAAGGTGCTTGTGTTGTCATTTCTTGATTTCTCTTTCTCCCTCTCTCTCTCTTTTTTTTTTTTTTTTACAAATGCTTTATAATAGATTGATACAGATTTATCATTCTTTCACATAGTGCACGCACACACACTATGTCAGTATTTTTGGTTCTCTCTCAAGCCACTTTGGTAACTTTAAATACCCTTAAAATAGTATCTCTGGAGGGGCACCTGCATGGCTCAGTCGGTTAAGTGTCTGCCTTTGGCTCAGGGCATGATCTCAGGGTCCTGGGATTGAGCCCCACGTGGGACTCCCTGCTCGGCGGGGAGCCTGCTTCTCCCTCTCCCTCAGTCCTTCCCCTCGGTCGTACTCTCTTTCTCCCTGTCTCTCAAATAAATAAAATCTTTAAAAAAAAAACCCATAGTATTTCTGGATTATCAAGTTGTTAAGGGTTGAATTGTGTCCCCCACCTTCCCAAATTCTGATGTTGAAGTTCTCATCTCAGAATGTGATTTTATTTGGAGATAGAGTCTTTTTTTTTTAAAGATTTTATTTATTTATTTATTTGACAGACAGAGACACAGCGAGAAAGGGAACACAAGCAGAGGGAGTGGGAGAGGGAGAAGCAGGCTTCCCGCGGAGCAGGGAGCCTGATGCGGGGCTCGATCCCAGGATCCTGGGATCATGACCTGAGCCGAAGGCAGATGCTTAACAACTGAGCCACCCAGGCGCCCCTGGAGATAGAGTCTTTACAGAGGTAATCGAGTTAGAGTGAGGTCATTAGGGTGAGCCCTAATCCAGTACGACTGGTGTCCTTTTAAAAAGAAGAAATCTGAACACAGTGACACTCATAGAAGACATTGCAAAGAGACACAGAAAGAAGACCGCTATCTACAAGCCAAGGAGAGAGACTAGAACAGATCCCTCCCTCACAGCCTTCAGAAGGAACCAACCCTGCCAATACCTCCATCTCAAACTTTTAGCTTCCAGAACTGTTTATTCCAGACAATAAATTTCTGTTGCAAGTTACCCAGTCCGAGGTACTTTGTCAAAGCAGCCCTGGGAAGCTAACACGGGTATACAGTTCATTGTCTCTGGACCACACACCACCACCTCTCAGCTGAGTGCTGGTATTCCCTATAGGACAGATGGGGGCCTTAGGTTACTGGCCTTAGGCTGAGTTGGAGCTCTTAGCCTCTGAAAGCAACTGATGCTCCTCCTCAAAAGTGAATCATTGGTTGTTGTTTAGTTTTGGGTTTTTTTGTTTTTTTGTTTTTTTGAGTTTATAAAAACTCTTCTTAAAGCAGTAAATGTCATTTAAAAGTCTTGAAAGTTCAGCACAAATCTGAGACTGAAAAAAATGCTCATTAAATTTGAGAGCATATGCTGTTATGATTTTTCAGCTTCTTTTCTATCTCCACACCTGGCCCCTTCTTTCCTCCAAATCACAATTCTAGGATAACACCACATACAGAAGACGATCTATTTCAGTTAGTCAAGGAGCCAATGAAGTATATAACACCATTACAAAACCCCCCAAGAGACATTTCCTTGAGGAAGAGAGCTGCTTCAGGTTCAAAGTAGTTATGGAAGCTAGAAGCATGATGGGTAAATGAATAAGGGACTGAATGAAGGAAGAGTTACAGAAGGTTACAGATTTTTGTCTGTTCTTAAATAATTATGGCCTGAAGAAAACTACTCTATAAAGTATCTCTTTGCTCATTTATTACATAAGGATAACAGATTATTTCTGAAAAAATTTTAAGAATAAATGTTTGAATTGTTTAAATTGACTATAAATTGAAGCACTTCAGAGATCAGTTTACTATTCTAAAACATTAAAATATTTACTTGATAATGAAAATTTCAGAGGAAGTGCCACTACTTATAATTTTCCCTAAGACAAAAACAAGATATCACTGCTTGTATGTCCACAATACAAACTTGAGAACTATTACTTGGCAAGTGTCTAAGAATAGAATGTTTCCATTTGACTTTTGGATTAGTTGAACAATATGCTATTTATTAAAGTATCCTATTTTGAAAATAAGTGTTCTCCAACAATAAGTTAATGTGTTTCTAATTGAATTTGGTCATTTTGATTTACTCCAGAAGCTCATCTCTTCCTCTGAGATTAGTCAATAAGTGTTAGCTTCTTCCCCTTTCTCCCACACCTTGAACACTGGTTTTATTGAAAAGTTACTCAAATATATTTTTCCGCTTAACATACTGACTCAGTCTCTGAAATAATAATGGAAACATGGAAGATATTATAAAGTAGAGAGAGACTTAAATACCTAATGTAGTTTATGAAATGCATCAAAAAAGAAATTTGTGCTATAAATAATAATGAAAACAAAATCTAGAGTTAATCTAACCAGCTTTCCTCTCTAAAGTCTCCTAGAGTGCCCCTGGATTAGTTAGATCAAAACTGATCCTGTAGTTTAGTCCCGAATTAGAAATTCAGTTGGGACATCCCTGCCTCCTGCTTTATCAAGAGAATGAAGATCACTGCACATGAACCTCGTCAACTCACTCCTTTCTAGTCCAGGTTTTCCCTTATATTTACCATTTCTGTTTCCTTTTAGACTCCTCTCCATCCTGTCATCGCCCACCCCCCCTCCCCACCCCTCCTTAAGAGTGGTGTAAGCATTATCCCCCACCCTCCACCCCCATCTGAAGAAGGACCACCCTCTCCCTGCAGGTTGACAAAGGACTATTTATTTCACTTCCAAGACAACATGGATGTTTTAAATTCTGCTGTTGATACCATTGTATCTCTGCCCCACCAGGACCTAAATCCTAATTATTTGCACTTTTATTTTTATTTCCAGTATCTCCTTCTCTGTGGTCTCCATCACCTCTCTACCCAAATTTCAACCTTAAATGTAAATAAACAATAAAAAGAGCATCTCTCTCTCTCTCTCTCTCTCTCTCTCACACACACACGCACACACGCACACACATACACACACACACTGCTATTCAAGCTTCTGGACTCTTCTGGCTCTTCCAGCTGTCAGCACCTTGTGTCCTAAAAGAGCTAACTGGAAGTATTGCTCCCACTTCCTTGCAGACTTTGCCTTCTTCATGATCCCTATATTTGGTGGCCAATTTTGCAACTCTGCCTTCTTTCTTAATAGCCAAATTGGGTACATGTTTCCTTAGTTCCCCTGCTCCTTAAAGTCTGAAGGATTTTACAGTGTTTTCTATGTGTTACCTCTTAAAACTTTACCTTCTTGGTGCATGTGGACTTCATTAGGCCTAGATTTCTTGAGTCAGAACTTGCCCACGTGGTCACTAAAAATGTGTTATAAAAAGGAACTATTCCAATTGTTGTCAAATCCCTGAAAAGATTCTTTCACTCACATCTCTCACTGTGCCCTTGCTTTCAAAGAGTTTTTAATTTTTGAGGGCCAGAAAAGACTGATGTTTTTTAAAAATGCCTTTTAAAATGCTGTCTATTCATCCCTGATATCTGTAATGGTGCCTAGTAAATATTTATTGAATTGCATTAAATCACCTGACTCCAAACTCTGAATTAGGTTAAATCAGTACTCTAAAACTTTTTTCTATTTCTTTGTGTTTCATTTTTGGGAGTTTATATATTTCTAGGAATTTATCCATTTCTTCCAGATTGTCCAACTTGCTGGCATATAATTTTTCTCTTATATAATATTTTTATAATATTATAATTATGTATATAATTATAATATATATTATAATATAATATAATTTTCTCATATAATATTCTCTTATAATTATTTGTCATTATTGTTTGTTGGTTGTTATTTCTCCTCTTTCGTTTGTGGTTTTACTTATTTGGGTGCCTTCTTTTTTCTTTTCCATAAGTCTGGCTAGGGGTTTATCAATTTTATCAATAAATGGGTGATGGGTATTAAGGAGGGCACTTGTTATGATGAGCACCAGGTGTTTTATGTAAGTGATGAATCACTAAATTCTGTACCTGAAACTAATATTACACTGTATGTTAACTAACTGGAATTTAAATAAAAACTTGAAAAAGAAAAAAAAATAAAACTTCTTTCAACTAAAAAATGAAAAAAAAAATAGGGGCACCTGGGTGGCTCAGTCAGTTAAGCATCTGCCTTGGGCTCAGGTCATGATCCCAGGGTCCTGGGATCGAGCCCAGTGTCAGGCTCCCTGCTCAGTCTCCTTCTCCCTCTCCCTCTGCCTCTCCCCCCAGCTTGCGCGCGCTCTCTCTCTGTCTCAAATAAATAAATAAGTAGGTAAGGAAATTTAAAAAATGCTTCCAATCATAAGTGAACTTTTGGGTACCTTTACATCTCAGTATTTTCCTATTTTCTTTAAATTTATTTTGTGCTCATGTTCACATTAATTACAAGACCTCCACACCCCCACCCCCAATAAAAATGAATAAAAACAAAACATAATGTCATATAGAAGAAACATAAATGTAAGGTCTCGACAAGTCTTATCATATGCCTTTAATCATTTCTTCCAACCAAAGTTCATTTTATAATTCTTTTGGAATCAATTTCTCTGCTTATTTCCACTTACAGGGTGATTCAGATGAAGACCACTCTAAGGAAAGTAGAAATTCCTTGAACTCGTAGCCTTACTCTAAGTCTCACATTAAAACCTTAAAGTCATACCATCCATAACCAGCATTCTGAAAACCTGTCATTTCCCTTTCCTTTGTTGAACATTTACTCTGCTTACCCATTTTTAATGGCATTCAAGCTTCTGACTGTGTTCTGTCCTCCCTTCCTGTCATCTTACCACGGGTTCCAATTCTGGGTCCACATCCTGTAATCCTGACTCCTCCACATTACTATCAGTAACTTTTGAAGATGGAGGTTGATTGCACTAGCCGAAGCTTACCTTTTGATATCTGAAGAGATGTCATAATGCTGAATTCTTCCTGTTTCTCCCTTGAACACATTACCTCCCTTGCCACCTTCCACTAAATCGCTAGCTGCAGATACAGAGCTTCGTACTAAGTTTGGAAAGTGAATATAGGTCACTAACACAGCAGGGCCATGGACTGCAATTTGGCCACCAGCCTCACTCATTTTATGTTCTAATTTCAGTACGAGGGTGCTGATTCTTTGCTAAGTGGTAATTGCACCTGCAGTACTAAAACCCTTCTACATGCCTGAAAAAGCGCACTCACCATCAACTTATAATCATCTCCTACCGTGCACTGCAATAGCTTCTAGGAGCTTGCTGGCCTTGACCCTCAAAATGAATCCCTGGTTTCTTCTATCAGAGGTAGTGCTGCGCCTCCCAGAAGGCTGTTCTTGTCAGCGGGAGACCAGGCATAAGATGTACCAAGACTTTGGATCAGTGTCCTGTTTTCACTCTAGGGCTCTATGGAGAGGTGTCATATGCTGCCTTTGGTAGTTTGGGAACTCTTTTTCACCCAAGATTCAGTTGAGTCATAAGAATATCAATGATAGAGATTGGAATCCTAAACTTAAATCCACTAATCTAAATAAAAATTTTATGTTAGTGTAAGACACTGGATCTTTTCTTTGTGAGACAGAAAATTCAGAGTTGTTGCCTTTTCTTCCTCCTCTATGTATATTAGTACTGAGAAGAAAACACACACATATTGCTGGAGTGGCAGGGGGTGGGAGGGATGGGGTGGCTGGGTGATAGACATTGGGGAGGGTATGCGCTATGGTGAGCGCTGTGAATTGTGCAAGACTGTTGAATCACAGTACTTCTGAAACAAATAATGCAACATATGTTAAGAAAAAAGAAAAAGAAGAAGATAGCAGGAGGGGAAGAATGAAGGGGAGTAAGTTGGAGGGGGAGACGAACCATGAGAGACTGTGGACTCTGAAAAACAAACTGAGGGTTCTAGAGGGGAGGGGGGTGGGGGGATGGGTTAGTCTGGTGATGGGTATTAAGGAGGGCACGTCCTGCGTGGAGCACTGGGTGTTATGCACAAACAGTGAATCATGGAACACTACATCAAGAACTAATGATGTAATGTATGGTGATTAACATAACAATAAAAAATTAAAGAAAAAAACACACACATAAAAGCCCACATCTCTTTGTGTTGCAAACAAGATTGGACAGCAATTCACCATATGACTCAACTTGACGTTGCAAATGCCCAAATAGCTATGACTGCTCTTTTAAGTTTTAATACATCTTCTGACTGCATGCTTGGATTGGAACAAATCACAAGCCAGGCCAATGTTTGCTTTCTCTTCTTTACTATTAATACTCTATACTGTATATTCCCCTTCATTTACAAGACTAGGGGCAAGGATTTTGACTTCCCTGGGAGCAACTGTAGTTTCTGCCAAACCAATGCCCAGTAAATGTTTATTGAATGAATGAATGAATGAATGGAGATGTTTCACCAGCTTAACAAAATTCACACCTGAAAGTCTAGTTTGGTATCAGCAATTGCATAAGTAGAGATTGGATGTGGTTAATTAGAAGGTAAATAGAAATGAGGAGAGATATAAGCAATATATAGATTAAAACAAGACAAGAGTTTGATAAGAATTTAGTAGAAAATTATAATTTTCTAATCTATTTTAGAAAAGGTTATTGCATGGAGCCCTGGGTGTTATACACAAACAATGAATCATGGAACACTACTTCAAAAACTAATGATGTAATAATGTATGGTGACATAACATAATAAAGAATGTTAAGGATGCTAAAATAAAAAAAAAAGAAAAGGTTAAATTGCTACTGTGAGCACATGAAACAAATGGTGGGGGGAAGAAACTAAAGCTGTTAGTATTCATAGAAAATGAAAGAAATCCTGGGCTGGGCAAGCAAAAGAAAGATGGGGCATAAAGAATCTGTGTTTCTTTCCCTCCTCCCTTAGGACTGGAACTCATAACAGAGAGAGCTGGTTGATTTGTCACCATTGTTATTTAACAAAATGGAAAGCCCTGAGCTAAAAGGTGGTGGGGAAAACAGGGAGGATGTGTTTTTAGGGTCTGCAAGGTACACTGTTGTGTAAGAACGGTGTCAGGGGCCTGGGAGCCTGTTCTGTGAAGAAATGGGTAGAGGGAAAATTGTAAAAGAAGATGTGGGGAGAGAGGCACATAAAAGACAATCTTCATTCTCATAATGCCCTGTTGGAGGAATGAAATGTGCATGCTTTTGCCCTAGGAGAACCAAACCTCTTGGTATTTTACTATAGTTGAAATGTAATCTCTCACTTCAGGGAACTTGTCCTATAGAGGCGCATCTTCATCATACAACGGTCCACTCTTTAAGATGGATGCATACCCTGTGGGAGAGGATTTCTAACACCACTTTAATCAATAATGGTAATAGTACTACTACTTAGTTTTTCATGTTACATGCCAGAAGCACTCTGGACTTCTCTGTCTCTCAGAACTATAGACTCAAAAATTCACAGAGAAAGTCTAGAGGCATCTAGACGAGAGTGGTAGCATGCAAACCACTAACTAAAAGAACAAGGTTCTTGGGTCATATGGAGACGCATTTCTTATCCCTCTCTCCATGACCCCACTGAAGTCACCTCTGAAGGTAATGTCTGGTGCATAATATGCTCTTAGTAAAAAACACTTTAAATGGAAATAGAAGAGGGCATCTAATTTATGCTTGGAAATTCTTTGCCATACCCTTGGAATGAGAAAATTTTGTTCAAGACTTTGATAGCAACACTGTATATGTACTAAGGTTGATGCTTTTAACCTCTGTGAACCATGGTTGAATAGTAAATCACTGAAGGTGAAAAGAAAACTATAAATATTTTGGGGAAAAGCCAAAAATATTAAAGTAAGTTGAGCTTAGCCCGAGATTGCAGCCAATTTCACTTGGCAGGATTGCTGCCATCAAAATGTGGAATTGGATGCAAGTCACTTAGAATCAAATAGGCAATTACAGCTACCCAAACACTTCAAAGGAACTATTGACTAATTTAGTAATTAATCAGTATTTATCGAGCATCTACTTTATTCAGTGCCTTGTCCTAGGCACCATTTAAGATTTGCCTTCAATGAGCTTATATCATTTGAAACCGAAACCATTTCCAGATCTAACAAAGATTCTGTGGCCTTTTAAGGTGAATTTAATCTTATATACATACACTTTATGCTGTATAAAAAGGTCGTAAGTATTACTGAGATGAAGTAGCTCTTGATTACTACTAAAATTTACTACTAAAATAATCATGTCTAACTATGAAATGTTTCACATTCTGTAGACACTACTTTGTTTCCTTTGTCTGCTACACTTTCTACCTGTTGTCGCCCTTTATTTTCTTTGCGGCAGGCCTGCTCACCCACTGGGGAAGCTAGAGCCCTGTACAAGAAACACTCACATTCATTCATGTAACCATTCATGCCAGACATATTTATTGGCAACCTGATATGCACCAGGCACAGTGATAGGCCCAAGGTGAACAAAGCCTGCGTGGTTACTAACATCGTGAAGCCTGTAATACAGTAAGACACAAAAGCAATAAATAGATCATTGTAAATATGTGTTTCAAGACAATTACACATTGTTTTATGTGCATGAAGGAAAATAATGGAGCATCATTAAGAAATAAAAATGAGGAGCAATTTTAGGTAAGGCAGGAAAAATCTCCCCAAAGGGAAGAATGAAAAGAAACCAGTCGGGGATATTGGGGATTAAGCATTCTAGGGGGGCAGAAAGCATCTGGAAGGCCAAGGTGAGGGCAGGGGAAGTAAGTAAAATTCGGCTCAAGGAACAGAGAGAAATCCAGTGCAGCTGGAAGATATTTTGCTGGTGTAAAGGTATGAAAACGTAATAATAATAGTAGAGCTTTTCATATGTTGCCACACATGGTGGTAACCCCTTCTTATGCATTATCTTATTTGACCCTCACAACAGATCTGTAACTTAGGCATCATGATGCTCTCCATTTTATAAATGAAGGAAACTGAGGCAGGGAGAGAGTACCTTCAGAGGTCAAAATTGAAACTAAGATTCCAACAAGAATGTGAATGGAAGGGTCCCAGTGCTTAAACCATTACATTATATTTCTTTGGCATAACATCGGGCAGGTGATGGCCAGCTCACATGGAGATGCCTAGGTCATGCTAAAATTTCCTATATTTTATTCTGAGCTCAGGGAAAAGCAATGAATAGTTTTAAGTAGAAAGCAAGCCATCAATTCTACTGAAAGCTGATAAAACTTTCAGTTTGATGAGGACTGAAAAGCTTCCATTAGATTCGCCTTTATGAAAGTCATTGGCTGCGTTGGCAGGAGTTTTTGGGATGGTGGAAGCAGAAATTGCATTGGAAGAGATTGAAGACTCCTTGGGAAATGATGGGAAATAGCATATGTGGACAATTTCCTCTTTCCCGAGGTTTGGCTGGAGAGAAGAGTGGAGAAATTGAGGGCAGCTAAAGGAAAGATATGGAATCATGGGAAATGTTTTGTTTCAAATCATGGGGGCCGTAGGACGTATTTGTAATTTAATGGCAATATTACATAAAATTTCCTTTGATTTCCAGTTAGGCATGATTCTGTCTTCGCTGCATTTGCAGCGAGGATAAGATCTATGCTTGGCAATTAAAATAAATCTTTGCCCCATGTTGGCTGTGCACTAGGACCTCACTTCTGCCCTGCTGCCTCGATTCAAAATCTGAAGGCCTTTATGAAGGCTTCTGTTATTTTTGACCTCTACTCTCAGGTTTTGGGACCTCAATTTTGGTATTATCTTCAACTTGCTGCCTCCCTGGTATGAGGAAACCTCTATTACTTAGAGCAATGCTAACCACTATAACATACGAACTAAAAATTTTAGTGGGTAAATACACTAAAAGTTTATTTTATGCTCATGAAAAACCCAAAGTGCCTACTCAGGAGAAACTGGTAATCTCTTGTCTCTGCAATGAGCAGAGCCCAGGCTCGTTGCCATGGATATCTGTATCAAGCCAGTGAAAGGGAGAAGAGAGTGAAGGATCATTTACGGGAAGGTTTCATAGGTCAAGCACATCACTCTGAAGTGTACATCACTTCTATTTATATGCCACAGGCTAGAGCTCAGTCCTAAGGGCAAATCTAACTGCAGGGAAGGCTGGGGAACGTAGTTTAGCTGTGTGTTGAGGAAGAAGAGGTACAGGGTCAGGGGACTAGACAGATTGTTACTTGTTGCTTCTCTGGATCTCACCTCTTGCCCCTTAGGTGAATTAGAACACCCTGCAGCCTACTCCCTTGATGGATTTTTCTGTACTTGACCCTGCACCGCTCTACTGAACAGACCAGGGGGCTAACTCTCCTACAGCAAAATTTCTGCATCTTCCTCGATAGTTCTCTTTAACTTTGCCAAAGTCACAGAATGACATTGGTGTTGGTTTACCCTGTCTTCTAAGGGAAATGGACAAAACTCCCTATTAAAGAGAACTTCGTATAGCAGTTTAACTCCAGCTACAACTGCAAGAACAATTGCTGTGTCCCTTAGCCACAAACCAAATTAATCTCGTTCCAGCAAAATCAGCTCCTCCCAGAAAAGATACTCATTCAGAAAATATCCTTTTTCGAGACATATATTGCTGCAGAACATTTTATTACATAATCCTCATAATTCTAGGGAGCAGAAATGTTAACCCTTTTATTTTATGAATGAGGAAATTGATAGGGAGGTTAAGTTTCATTTAACTCATGGGTGGGTGTTAGAATTTTTTGAAAAGCTCTTATTTCTGAAACTTGGTGAATGATTTTCTCTCATCTGGGGCAATGATAATTTTCTGTAGAACATATGGAAAAACTAATGGAAAGCATAAAATAAGAGAGGGTTAAGAAGCATATTATCAGTGCCCCAAAGTGGCAAATTGGTAAATTTTTCTTACAGTCTAATTTCTATGATTTTTTTTAAAGATTTATTTATTTTAGAGAGAGAGAGTGTGTGAGAGAGTGGGGGGAAGGGCAGAGGGAGAGAGAGAGAATCTCCAGCAGACTCCCCACTGAGTGTGGAGCCCAACGCAGAGCTCCATCTCACCACCCTGAGATCATGACCTGAGTCGAAATCAAGAGTCAGACGCTTAACCAACTGAGCCACTCAGGTGCCCCTCTATGATTTTTCTTGAAAGAAATTAGTTCTGAAAAATTATATATAATGAAGTTTAAAAAAAACACTTATATACCCACTACCCAAAATATTTTCAAGTTATTTTGTTTAATGTTTGCTTCAGATTTCTTTTTAAAGATATAAAAATGTTACAGATGAAAGTCACATGTACTTTTTCTTCACATTGCTAATTCATGGATTTATCATTTCATACTTTGCTCTTTGCTAAATATTTCATCATAAACTTAACCCATATCATTAAAATTCATCATAAACTTAGCTTGTTGAATGATACTCTCTTGTTATTTAGGAATTTTTTACAGTTATGCTATAATTGTGCTATAATGTGTTTCTTTATGCTTAAATCTTTTTCCATAGTACAGATAAGTTCCTCTTGGTATAGTTCCTAGAAGGGAAAATAAATGCAAATTTGTCTCTACCATGTCTATCACTACTTCTACCTTCTTAAATTGTTAATTCTGACTTTTGTTTCATCTGAAATGTTTCCTTATGTCATTTGTTTCCCAGATGGGTAGGTGATTAGTATATTTTTTACATTTTGCTTATAAGAGAATGGTTTTTTGTCAGCTTCACAAATGAAAGACAATCTCGCTAGTGAAGAAATTCTTTCGTTACAGCCTTTTCCTTTGAAACCACTATAGATCGAATACCAGATTTTCTGGCACTTAGTAATACAGATGGAAAATATAAAGGCAGCTGGTTTTTCTGGGTGTTCTTTCAATATTTTCTTTAACCATTTAATTCAAAAATTTTGTCGACGGTGTCTAGGGATCGAACTCTTCAATTATTTTATGTATAGCACAGTGTGATTTCACAGTTGACTTACTCAGATTTTTGTTTGCTTGTTTGTTTTAGATTTTACTTATGTTCCAATGGTTTCTTCTCCTTCAAAACACCCAAAATTCTTCTTCCATAATTTATCCTCCATGTCTGTCATCTTTTTTCCTTCAGCCCCCTTTTTAATCTCTTAGTCATTTTTCTTGCATTTGGGAAAAAAGAATTGACATTTACATTTTACCAGTGATTTGATTTTTAAATAGATTTTAATGTCTAATATGAATTTAATTTTTTCATTGTATTAGAGTTTTTCTGCCAATCTCCCTTTCTCAGCCACCTCCCATTTCACTGTATCCTGTTTATGTCCACATTACCCTGTACTGTATGTGTGCCTTTCACACCTGCATCATAGATTCTGTATTGTTTTGCATCCTATAATGAGTCTAAAGAGCTATTATAATTTCCTTCCATTATTATTATTATTTCTGGATCCTGATATCATTTTCTCAGCTTTTGGGATGACAGTTTCTTTTTTTTTTTTTCCTGCTGTGTCATTACATAGGTCCCTTTATTGTTGTTAGTATTGCTTTGTTTTCTTCTCCTCAGATGGGTACCTTTTGTCAAGGTTCACCATCTGCCAGTGGCCAAAGGATGTTGTGCCTTTGGTCCCATTCTGTAGGCATTTCCGTGCTGGATGAAAATCCCCTTGCTGAGATTTGGCCAGACGTCCAGTTAATACGCACAGCTCTTAGCTTAATTGTTAATGTCAATTATTAGGATTTTATCAAGTGTAACTATCCTGAACTATGATGAGATTAGCATTTTCCACTTTCCAAGTCTCTTTCACTCTAAACAGGACAGGAGGAGAAGAAAAAAATATATATATACACTCAGGAGACACTCACAATTTTTCCAATTCCCATCACCATAAAATTCTTGGAACGCAATATGCCAATGTTATTTCCTGTGCCTACTTCATAAACATTGATTCTCTAGAAGTTTTACCCTTCAACTGAGAATAGAAGGAAAAGTGCTAATGGGTAGGAAGCAAAAGCTATACCCACACAGGATAAAGGCAGATTCCTGACTTTCTCCTTGCCAGAGAACTTATATTTCTGAAAGTGAGTAAGTCTGGGGACGATAAGGGGGCTATCACGCATGCGTGCTCCATCAGCAGGGTTAAACTGAGAGCCAGCCACCCGAAAAAAATGGAACAAAGTACAAGGTCCTGGCAGCAGTGGAAATGTTAGTAATTACTTCCCTCACTGTGCCAGTTCTCATATCTTAATAGTAAGTTGCAAAAAACTGAACTGGAAAAATTAGAGCCAGTTTTAACCTGGAACTTCTTTTTTTTTTAAGATTTTTTTTTTTTTTATTAGACAGAGAGAGTGCAAGCAAGGGGAGCAGCAGGCAGAGGGAGAGGGAGAAGCGAGCCCGATGTGCGGCTCAAACCCAGGACTCTGGGATCACAACCAGAGCCAAAGGCAAGCGCTTAACTGTCTGAGCCACCCAGGTGCCCCTTAACCTGGAACTTCTAAATGATTATCACGTAATGTATTTTGAAGAGGTGCTTCTATTTAATATAAAATACACAAAATGATCCAGGTTAAACTTTTTCTATGATAAGCCTGACTTTTTCTTGTACTTACTTAAGACCACACTTTTTTAAAAGAGGAAAAAGGAAAAAAAAAAACACGGAGAAAGCACAGATGGTTTCTTAGGATGTTTTCATTAATGCTTTAATGTAAAAATTTTGCTGTACCAAAAATGGGATATATGTCCTTGAAATACATAGAGGCAAATGCCTACAGTTTGTTTTCTTAGGATAATAAAATGTCACTCTCCAGTGAAAATGTGATAGCTATAAATTTGGAAAAAACATGACTAATTTTTTTATTTCTACTTAGAATTACTAAAAATGTTGGACTTTCACTTCAGAATAAGGAAATTCACAAAAATATTTGTGGGAAGCATTGGTGCTAAATTCTCCCCAATTGAATAAAAATGAAATAGATCATTTCAACTGGAGATGAAATGTTCTGGAAATGTACTGCTGATGGTGCCAAAGCAATTAGGAATTAAACACTGACATTGGGAAGACCCTTTTTTACATGTATTGAAGGGTGATCATTTAAGCATTCTCACCAAGTAAGCACATTATCTCTAATTGGGCACTCTGAGGATACATCCTTATACTTTTTTGCAGTGGTAATAATATTGACTGGAAGATCATTATCAATTTTAAAATTGAGATTAGTATTTGCTCTTTCTTACCTGAAGGGAATACCCTTCAGGTTATAATGACTGTGTGAAGGGACCAAATGGATTCCAACAGTCAAGCTAGTTCTACGCTTGACCATATTTACTTCGGTTCTCTGCGACATAGTGAGATAAAAGAGCGTGACCATTGGGCCATCTAGTATATATAAAAGGCAATGGAAGGGATATGAAAGCTTATATATCATGTCTTCTGACATTCTGCATCTTTATTTTGAGAGCAGTGGGAGGTGTGGTCTTTTAAATATCTGGAGAGGGAACATCTGCTCAGTAGACCCAAGATTTATCAGCTACATCCACTCCAAGGGCAGCCAGAGCAGCCAGATACAAATGTTCTATTAACAGACTTGGCCCTGGTCTCCTGCCTGTAATCTCCACATTCTCTTTTGCCCTCTTGGCTTTTCACAGGCCTTTTGTAAGAGCCAAAGAATCTTTCTTGGAACCTGCAAAATGCAACAGAAACGAAAAGGAGTAAAAAGTCATGTTTCTGATAAAGAGCCATTAGTGCTAATTATGTCACCAATAGTCCAGTGAGAGGGAACAAGAAAAAGTCTCCAGATAAGGACCTGAGGAAAAAAATATTGAAAATCAACTTTTGAGTTATTTTTTTATCCGTTTGAGCTCCTTGTGGATACACAACTGAGTTAATATTTTATTTGCTTTTTTAGTCTAAATAACAAAAATAAATTCAAACTTTCAAAAAATATCAAAGACTTGTAAATTCAAAATTGTACATGTGATTTATTTACCCCATTTGCTGTTCTTCCTCAGGGTCATAACTGATTTTTTCTTGAATATTTATTTGGTCTTTAAATTTCTCAACATTTTATATAATGTGAAAAAATAACACATTAAAATAGATTTATTGTTAAAGTCATCATTCTACTTCTCATTTTGATAAGGTATTTGCAAGGCATACAGATAAGTATTAAATCTCTTCAGGAGCAAATAGATTTATCATACAGGATGTATTTACATTGTGATAGTAAGAGCCAAACTTCTAAATGAGAAAAATATCTCCACATAAAATTGTTAGAACTTGTTATACTTTTATAGCCATGGAGCTCATTAGTGGCCATTGTAGGATGGTGTAACACTGAGAATTTCTTGCTCTAAAACCACTAGCAGACTAAAATATTCCTGGTACACACTCAGAGATCATATACATATTCCAGCTCTAGGAAATCTGAATGCCCTCTCCAAATTATGCTATTGTAATTGTGGTTAAAAACAATAGAAGTTGTTTTATTTATGAAAAGATGAACAGGGTTGTAGGTATAGCATGGCTAATGGTAAAGGGAAGATGACAAAGCTAATGCCTAAAAATATCTTGAGATACAAATGTCTAAGTCAGGAATAATGGGGATGCTGGTGAAAATTTAAATATGTTACTGTTTGAATAAGGCTGGTTTGTGACTTTAGCAAGTTGAAAGTTGTTCTTGAGGTTGGTTTTGCATTAAGGTACTAGTGTCATCTGTTTCAGTATCTGTTTTTTTATTTTATGTTTTTTAATAGATTTATTTATTTATTTATTTATTTATTTATTTATTTATTTATTTGAAAGAGAGAGTGCATAAACAGGAAGAGGAGCAGGGGGCAGGGAGAGAGAGGGGAAAGAATCTCAAGCAGACTCCCCGTTGAGTGTGCAGCCCTATGTGGGGCTCCATCCCATGACCCCCGAGATCATGACCTGAGCCGAAATCAAGAGTCTGGTGCTCAAGGGACTGAGCCACCCAGGCACCCCTGTTTCAGTGTCTGTTTTGATAAAAACGAATCCACACAATTATTTTCTCTTTTAAACATAATTGTAGACCCACTGAGTATATAACGAGTTAGCATTCTTGGCAGTTAGTGTACCTCAGAGCAGCACGTTTGTGACTCAGTTTATTTATCCCTTACCAGTAGACTAACAGCTAATATAGTAGTTGTGATGGCTTAGATTTTTATATTAATATTATTACTTGTTGTATGTGCTCTATTTTTATGCATTTAACTCAACTGGCAAAAACAGAAAGCAAGAGGAATACTTATACTGAAACACAAGTTAAAGTGCCTAAAATATAAAGTCTCCCAGTTTACCTGAAGATAGAATCATTGCAGGATCCATAAGTGATATTTATCATATAAAAATTAGTCTGTAAAACCCTAGTATCCCTCCTTATATGTCAAAAACTATGACAAAAATCAAAATATGGTAAATTTTTTTAAAGATTTTATTTATTTGAGAGAGAGGATGAGAGAGAAAGAGAGAGAGAGCACATGAGAGGGGGGAGGGTCAGAGGGAGAAGCAGACTCCCTGCTGAGCAGCGAGCCCGATGCAGGATTTGATCGTGGGACTCCAGGATCCTGACCTGAGCTGAAGGCAGTTGCCCAACCAACTGAGCCACTCAGGAGCCCAAAATATGGTAAATTTTTATGAAATTAGGTTTTTCGTTTATTGGAACTAAAAAAAAGTCTATGCCTACAGGATGTTACATACTTGAAAATGCAGCCAGAAATTCTGATATCGTGTCATTTAGAAAAATATATGGAAATCATAAGACAAACCAGTGGAAAAAATAAATTAGTGGATTTTTAAATACAAAAATTCCCAACATGAAATTTTAAAAATGTTTCCATTATAAATATTAAAACTTCTATTTTAATAAATTGGAGTGTCAAGATTCAAAGTAAACATATCAACAGCATTGTGGGGCACCTTTGTGGAATAAAGAAAACTATGTCCATTTGAGTTTGTTTCCCAGGAAACAAACTGACCTACACTTCCAGCTTCTTACAGAAAATTTCTTCTCTCTAACTTTATTGAAAGCTTACTCTTCCTTTGATATACGCTCCTTGCTGAGGCCTGTCTGATGGAGGTGGCTCGTTTTCCCTTACCCGTGTTTTAGCTCAGGCTGCCATACCAAAATACCATAGGCTGGATGGCTTAAACCATAGAAATGTATTTTCTCACAGTTCTGGAGACTGAAAGTCCAAGATCAGGGTCCCAGCAGGGTCAGGGCGTCGTGAGAGCTCTATCCTTGAATTGCAGATGGCTACCTTCTTGCTGTATCCTCACATGGTAGAGAGAGAGAAAGAGAAACAGAAAGAGCTCTTTGGTGTCTCTCCTTATGAGGACACTAATCCTATTGTATCAGGACCCCACCCTTAGGACATCGTTTAACCTTAATTACCTCTTCGTAGAGGTAATTAACTATATCTCCAAATTTAGTCACATTAGGGGTTAGGGCTTTAACACAGGAACTTGTCGGGGGACCTAATTCAGTCTATAGCAGTTCATGTACCTCGGGTAGGGAGCGGGGGCGGCAGTATCCTCACACCTCCATGCAATTTCCAAACCGTCCCTTCTCCACCTTCATGTAACCCCCCTTGTTCCTTGTTCAGGAACTCCTAGAAAACCTCAGTGCTAGAAAGAGCTCAGTATATGCTCTCTCTTTGCCTTCACTGGGGACACTGAACCTAGCTCGAGAAAATCAAACAAATGCATAGACAGGAACACCTATAGAATCATATTCTACCACCTCAACTGCAGTCTCACCGTTGCCCACGTTTTGCATAGATAGTGGTTTTCTTTTTCTCATAAGAGAACCGTACCAAGTAGCCTTCCACTTCTAAAATATGGATCTTCAGATTGCTCTTCTGACTGATTAATTGATTATTTGGATTGGTTGACTATTGAAGTAATAGCTTATCAGGTGCAAAACTCACTTTACTTTCTGTTATCAAATTTAAAATTTATCTGTAAGTCTTCCATCTTCTCCTTCTAAAACTAATTCCTCCCAACTATGCTGTATACATTAAAGTTTTTTTTTTTTTAACTTACAACTAAAGATACTACAAAGAAAGTTAAGCAATTAGGAATATAGTGGAAGAAGCATTCATTTGCAATGTGTTTAACCAGCAAAGGGTTAGTATCCAATTTATATAAGAAGTTCCTGCAAGTTAATAATAATGGAAAACAACCTAGTTGAAAAATGGGCAAAAGCTATGAATAGACATTCCACATAAGACGCTTTTTACTAGGACTAACAGGCAAATGCCAATTAAAACAACATGATACCAATTCACATCCATCTGTCAAAAATAAATTGAATAGCACCCGGTGTGAGCAAGAATGTAAGCTCTTAGATACTACTGGTGGGAGCGTTCATTGGCACAATGACTTTGAAAAACAATTTTGCAATATCTGGAAAAGTTACAGATGCATATTCTACAACCCAACATTTCTACATGTAGGGAATACCCTAAAGCAACTATCATTCATGGATACAGATGGTCATTGCTGCTACATTACTGATAAAAGTGAAATATCATAAATCACTAAAATATCTACCATTATAACAATGCACAAATAAAAATGGTTATATTCCTATCATAGAAAACTATGTAGAAAGTAAATTAATGACCCTGATCTGCATGTAGTAACACTGATACATTTGAGCCATTTCATGACCCCTTTGAAGCATTATCTTCATTTAACATCCAGACTATGACACCTGATTCTCCTGCTAAATTTCTGGCCAGTCTCTCTGTCTCCTTTACTGATTGCTAGTCATCTCCATAACCTCTCCTTGGATTTCTCTTTTCTCTCAACCTTTACTCTTTAAGTGATCTCATCCATTTTTATAGCTCTAAATACCATCCTTGTGCCAATGACTTTGAAGTTTTATCTCCAGCCTAGATCTCTCCCCTGAATGCCAGACCCCTATATCTCACAGCCCATGTACTCAACATCTCAACTTAATGCTTTGGACTTAGGATCCTATGACCTCATTTTTCACCTGTGTTACTCGAAGACAATTCTTAAAGTTGCTCAGAGCCTCCAAAATGTATCTCCAATCTGTTCACTTCTCATCACCCTCACTGCCACCTGCCTGATTGAAATCACCATCATCTGTTGCTTTTACTACTGAAATAAGTTTTGCAAGCGGTTTCCCTGCTTCTGCCCCTGGACTTTTTTCTTTTCTTAACAGGACTGTTGAGAACAATTTGTTAAAATGAATGTCATACCCTGTCATTTCTGTTGAAACATTCTCCCATGGTTTTTTACATGATCTGGCCTCCATTAACCCTCCAGCCTCATCTTCTCCCACCGTTTCCGCCTTCCCCTCCACTCCTGCCATCCAGACCTCCTCATGGCTCTTGGAACACGCCACACACTACTGCGTCAGACTCTGCACTTCCTGTTCTCTCCATTAGCCAAGTGACCACCTCCTCCACTTTCGTTGGTCTTTTCTCAAGCGTAGCTTCTTGGATAAGACTTTCTTGGACGCTCAGTTCCAACTTCCAGAGTGACCCTCATCACTCCATCCCTTTTCCTACTTGCTGTAGTTAGCACTCATCAACATAGAGCAGCTGTATGAGTGTGCTGGGGCTGTCACAACAAAATGCCGCACCTTGGGTGGCTTAGACAATAAACATTTATTTTCTTACGGTTTTGGAGGCTAGAAGGTCCTGATTGGGGTACCAGTAGATTTGATTTCTGGTTTGGGCTCTCTTCATGGCTTGCAGATGGCGTCCGTGTCCTCACGTGGCCTTTCCTCTCTGTATGTGTGAGGAGAAAGAAAAATTTCTGATGTCTCTTCTTCTTATAAGGACACCTTCTTATAAGGACACTTCTTATAAATTCCACCAGCTGTGGAATTAAGGCCTTTCCTTTATTACCTCAGTGAATCTTTATTGGCTCCTTATGGACCTTTATCTCCAAACTGAGTTACATTGTAGGTTAGGGTTCAATATACGAATGTGGGGGGTTCTCAGTTCAGTCTCTAACGGCAGTCTATATAGAATATTTCATATTTTGTTGTTTATTGTTTGTTCACTCTACTACAACATAAACTTATGAAGGGCAGAAATTTTTGGTCATTCACTGCTTTATTCTAGCACTTAGGATGATGCCTGAGGTATAGTTGGTATTTAATAAATATTAAGTAAATTATCTCAAAAACCTGATGTGATATATAAAAAGCAAGTTATGATTTTGCACTAAAAACATCATTTCAAAATTTCCAAAATACAAAATTATGCTACGAATTTTTCAGGAACAAATATGTATGTGATAATATATTTTAAAGTAATTGGAAGAATGCCAACTTCAGGATAATTAATTACTTCCCTAAAGAGAGGAAGGGAAATTACATTTGAGATGGGTGAAAGCAGCTCTAACTGTCGCTATGTGATTTTGTTTTTTTAAAAAAATATGTTTTGAAACAAATAGTGCAAAATATTACCGTTTGTTAAATCTTGAGGGGATGTAGGAATGTGTGGTATATGATTCTCTGTATTTTCTATTTTTAAATATTTCAAGAGAAAGAGGTAAGAGTTCCTATAAGGGCAGAGACCATACCTGTTTTGTCCCTGCATGTGTTCCGAACTCCTAATGTGAGTGATGGTCCATAGTAGGACCTCAGTGAATATTTGGCAGATAGATGAAGTTTTAGACGATTTGGACTTATTTGTCTTTGGATCTGAGCATAATAGCCGGTACATAGATGAGCAAGTAAGCAAAGAAACAAACAGATGAAAATACTTCTTGAGAGCTCTCCAAATCTCCCCAACCATACTAATCATGCCCTTCCCTCTTTCTGACCCTTCTAGTCAGTGATTTGGGAAGGGTATATCTGCCTTGGCTGCCCTGTTCTACCATGTCCTTTTCTGTTCTCACCTCTAATTTTCATTTCTGCCAAAGTAGAAGCCACTAGAGAAAGCTCATAGGGGATGAACAGGGCTTACAGTTAAGGCGCTGATCTTCTGCATTTCCCCGTAAACCCTTAAGTCATTTGGAACCCCTATTTAGATTTGCACTTCTCCGTGACTCTTCCTCATTAGCTTTGATAGATTATTCTGCCTAAAACAAGTCTTGTTGGCCCTTCAAAGAGTGGCAACAGAAACCTGTTGTTTTTAACCTCTGCTTGACTCATTAATACCCTTTGCTAACTAACATCATTTCCTGCCCATCTCACAGTCAGATGCCCCCGATCTAGCCAGACCAGATGTAGGCTGCTTTCTCCCAACATTCCTTTCACAATTTTCCTAAAAAACATTTGTGGTTCCTGGTTTGTCTAATAATCTAGAGTCATACATTTATATTTACCTTCCGTAGATGACAAATTCTAGTACATGTTGAGAGTTACTGTGTTCCTTTTTTTCTCGTTTTGCCTAATTGTGAGTATTTTATGTATGTTTCAGTCTATCTATTTCTTTTTTGTCTTAATTTTTTTTTACAAACAAGCAAGAGTCAAGTTATTAACCAGAATGTGAAGATATTCAGAGAACTCATTCCCTGGAATAGGTTCTCACTCCATGTTAATTAGGGAAACAACAATACAGTATTTCACACTTGCCTGTGTAATCTTTTCTCTCTACTTGGCCATGGGGAAAGTGAAGACCCTAGGGATTAGAAGGAGAAAAGAATTTGGAATTACAAATTAAGATCCTTTATCTGATAAATACCAAGCCAGAAATTAGAAATCGCACCTCACACCACACTAATAAATAGGTTTCAGATGCATTCAGTGTTAAAAAAAAAATCAAACGAGAGAAAAATTGAATAATGCATCATTAAGTGTTCGTCAGATCTCTGGATGGAAGTCTTTCTTAGCTTAAAAGCAACCACAGGCATACAAAAAAAAAAAAAGTGGACGTTTGATCTGCATAAACATTTAAAATTTAGATACGATTTTTGCTTCAAAAAGGCAAAAACACATAATTAAAAACAAAAGATGAAAAATGGATTGGAGAAACTCTTTGCAACAAATATAGTATTTTCCACTCTAAAAAGAGTCCATTCAAATTGATACTAAAACACTAAGACCCTTGAAGCTGAAAAAGGATTGAGTGACATGGCCAGTTAATTCATAAATGAACTACATTTAGTAACAACATAAATATATGTAAGTAATAAATATCATAATAATAATGAAGGAAATCAAATTAACAAAGCAGAGGGAACCAATGGGCTGTGGGAGGCAGGCTTTATAGTTACTAGGGTGGCTTGACTTCTGCTTCCCATAGGAGAATGTGATTGGCTTGTTTGAGTAATTTTATGGCCTGGCAAGGAAGTATAATCCTTTAAATTGAGAAGGGGCAGGTGCAGCTGGTCCGGCTGATAGGGGACTAGCTGGTGGAGTTTTTCATGCTGAGCGTGAAGGCGTATCTGGCAAGAGCAGTAAACTCATAGTTAGGCCTGTGGACCCTGTGAGGCTCAGTGATGTTAAAGCAGCACTTGAAATTTTAGGTCTTACAATTCATTCTACCGGGAAGAGAAGGAAGAAGACAGAGACCTGGTCTACTTCTCTTTGTGTGAACAGTTTCCAGCCACACACTCAGTGACAGTAATTTTCAGTAGTGTCTGCTGTTTTCTATAATGAATCTTATCAGGGTTTTTATTGGGAAAGACATAACGAAACTGGTAGCAGATGTGTAAAAAACTCCCATTTCATAGGGAAGTACAGTGGAAATTAGTTTAAATGTGAATGGCTCGTATGTAAGGTATAATTAAGATGGGTCCTTAATATTAATACTTTAGTGTTCAATTAAACATGCATATATTCTATATTTGAATAAGCAAACGACATAAGATATTTCTGACTATGCATAGACAGAGCAAAGCATGATCAGATTTTTCATTGGAATTTATTTTATTTTATTATTATTAATATTAATATATTATTAAATTTCACTCTATCAAATCTTACCTGTCCTCTCGACGCTACCTAATTTAAAAAAAAAATGATCTGAGACCATTTTTAAAGATTTCTCTGTGACATTCGGGGCTTATGTTTTATCCATTCTCATGCAGTGTCTGTTCTTTGGGTACCATTTGGAATTTTTCACCATGTTCTGTATTTTTTCACTTAAAAACTAGCCCTTGAGACCAGAAAGACATTCACTGGTGACTCTCAAGGTGAAATGGCTGGATCATCCACTGGATCAGAGCCCCTGATTGGCAGGGCTCTGCAGGTGGCTCCTGTGCATGTCCAAGTTTGTTAAATCCACTGATACTAGACATGCTTTCATTTCTGTGGCTCAAGGAAGTTATACAGTAGCTCTCCATATCTTCTAGTGGGGGCAGGGAGATGGTAAAAAAAGAGAAAGGTGGTGAAAGTTTTGCATGCAAGCATCTCTCTTATGTGTGACTGTGGCAGGTTACATTGCTTCTTTTCACCCCTTCTTCCTTCTCTGTAAAACAGAGGTAACCTACAATATCCTAGTACTGTAAGTCAAGAATCTGGTACATAGCTGGTATACACTGTACAATGAATAATGTTACCGCTGTCCCCTCCTCTCCTCCCCCCTCCCCAGTCTCTTCTCTTTCTAACCCCCTTAGGAGAACTTCGGAATACAACTAAGGTAAGGTGAGTCATTGTGAGTCTTCTACACCAAACCCCAAATTATACTCGTAATAATGAGGGTTTTACATTTATCATCTACCATGTATTATGTGCTTCTATAGGTAACCTTTAATTCTTAGAAAAATGTGACAAAGTTGATTATTGTGTATCCAAATCAATCGATTTACAGATGAGAACACTGAGAATGAAAGGAACATTTAACTGGCCCATTATCAGTTTAGTAGGTGTTGAAACTAAGATTCAAGTTCAAATAAGTCCAGATACCCAGCTTGTCCCACCAAAAGCACCCAAAATGCAGTTATTTTAATTTTATTTTATTTTTCCAAAAAATAATTTTGGACCATGCTCTTGATTTTTAAAACCCACATTCAAGTGTCTCAAACTCATATGCCTAATAGGACCAGGAAGAAAATGTAAATGAGAGGAAAAGCTGGGTTGTATCCAGCTGACATAAAGACTGATTTATGTAGTTTTCGACCATTTTTCCTGAAACACATAGCCCTCTAAACCTCTCTTTTCTTTTCCTAGTTTTGATAGAAAACATAGTTACAGAGAAAACCAATAGCAGGCGCATGATGAGAAACGGCAGCTGGAGTTTGGCTTCAGGATTGGGGCAAAAGAAGAAAGAGGCAAAACATTGGCAAAGTCAGGGCGAAACCTCACACCTTATCTGAAGAGCACAACTAGCTGTCTAGCCCACACCCACTGTCCTGAAATTCAGGTCGCAAGACTCCAGACCTGGTTTCTAAAGAAAAGTCAGAGATCCAGGTTTTAATCAGAAACCTCACAACTTTTGGTTGTTGGCCTGAAATAATAAAAGAAAACAACCATTGAACATTGTGCTGGCCAAGCAGAGCAGCTCGGCAGCCCACATTTGCCCACTGGCCACCAGCTTGGAACCTCTTCTCTTCATGAACAGTAAGAAACACCTGGGGTTTTAAGACTCCATACTTAGGGAAACTATTTTTATTAAGAATGGTCTCAAGCATGGCCTTTTGTATCAGCAACTCCTGCTTGAAGGGGCCTTCCTCTAAATTTTTGTGTGACTAACTCCTGGTTGCACAGTTTTCACCTCCAAGATGTCTTCCTTGATCCTTCTACCAAATATTTTTCCCACTTGTCTTATTCTGTCCCACTACCTACTACAGTTACTGCTCTCTGAAGTGATCCTCTTTGTTTCTCAGTATGGACCTTGCCCACTGGAGGATGGTTTCCGTTGGGGTAGGAATCTTGCATGTCTTATTCACCATTGTATTCTCAAGACCTAGAGCAGTATCTTGTACCGGGTACATGTTCCACAGTAGTTCATAAGAGAGAGTAGCAATCACTTATTGAGTACTTCCTGTATGTCCACGTGCTAGATGTCTGGAGATCAAGTATTTGATGGCTGCAAAAGCTGGAATAAGCAAAGGAGCTGACTGTACCCTTTCCAGTGCCAAGCACTCAGTAGATGATCAATGAACATTTGTAGAGTTAAGTGAACACTGAGTAAAGCACAAACAATTCAGATTCATTTAATTTACACTTAGCTTCCTAAAATAAGGCATGGTTGGGTTTAATATCCATAGTATTTGAATGTATCAGCACATTATGTGCCACATTATTCCAGAAATTGCTTATCTGATGTGACCACTGTTGCTAATAAAAATGACCTTTTACAAAATGATTTGCATAGCATGCTCATGGGACTCACTTACTTTGTTAGGCAATTAATCCAGCATACTACCCAAAATTACACATTTTATATTTATTAATAAAGGTAATTTAGATGTTTCAGATATACTGTAAAGCTTTTGTAGATTGAGCAAAATATAGCTTTTCATCTATACACAGTCAAATGGTTTCTTAATAACACAATTATCTTTGGCTGATTGATTCTGGGAATTTTGCTCATTTTTTTCTCAAAGTACTGTGATATTTTACATCTCATATTACTTTAATTTTTAAGGAACAAAGCACTTCTCACTTTTTCTAGGTGACATTTTCTCTTTTCTCTCTCAGCTATGAACTGCACATGGCTAATCTTGGATTCCTAGAATTGATAGAAAATTAGCCGGGCCTAATAAATTCCATGCATGTTCTCCCACTGCATGTGCATATTAAAAGAAAAACAAATATAATAATCAGGTTTCTGAAGAGAAGCTTCTATAAAGTACTCTTTTATGCAATCAGGAGTTCACTAATGAAATTATGGATAATATCAGCTACCATTTGTCATAAATCTCACTTTTTAAGAGTTTTACTTTTATTATTGTTAGAAGGGAAAGAGATTATGTTTGTTACCTCTCCTTGTGCCTCCATAGCCTGGGTGTTTCAGAGTCGAGAGGGGAATTACACCTAAATTGGCAATCTTCTGAATATAAGGTTTTGGGTCTTTTCTCTGGAAGTGGCTTCTGGAAGCTTCAGAGTAATCTTACCCCATATGTACAAAAACTCTATGTACTTCTGTGAATCATCAATTTAGACTAATATGTCTGATGATGTCAGAAGAGTTCCACAGAAAAATCTTCTGGCAACTCTAACAGAATTTCCATAGAAGTACAGAAACAACCCTCATAATTTGATAAGTAGAGTTCAAAATAACCCAACCATGTAACATCTGTGAATAGTATTTTTTAGTCAGGTTTTTTTTTTTTTAAGATTTTACTTATTTATGAGAGAAAAAGAGAGAGCAAGGGAAGGAGCAGAGGGAGAGGGACAAGCAGACTCCATGCTGAGTGCCAAGCCCAACACAGGGCTTGATCCCAGGACCCTGAGATCATGACCTGAGCATAAATCAGGAGCCGGATGGATGCTCAACCTACTGAGCTACCCGGGCATCCCGAGTCAGTTTTTACTGAAACACAAGCACGTAAATAAAGATAGTGAAAATTGTATCTAACTATACACACAAAATTAACAAAATCGTATATGATCACAGAACAGTCTTTGATAAGAAGTCTTATCTCCCCCCCCCCCACAAGAAGATAAAATCTTGCGCACTCTCCTGCGCTCTCACATTTAACCCAGTAGAAAGGCTTGTCAAGCCGTGGAAGTCCTATTTGTTCTGCAAGTACCTTCTGCCTCATCTATTCCCGTGTCCCAATCTACGCTAAGCCAGTCATCCCCATCGCTTCCTCTTGCCAGCTTACTGACAAGCATGCTTATAGATGTACGTAGAGTAAAGGAAACAAAACCATGGTATTTTCTAGCATTTTCTTTTTTTATCCAGCTTTACTGAGGTATAATTGACATATAAAAATTATATATATGCAAGGTATATGTGATGATTTGACATAGGTATACATTGTGAAATGATTATCACAATCAAGCCAATGAACACATCCAACATCTGATATAGTTACCCTTTTGTTGTTGTGAGAACACTTAAGATTTACTCTCTTAGTAAATCTCGAGTGTACAATGCAGGATGATTAACTATAGTTGCCACACTGTACATTAGATCGTCAGAACTTACTCATCTTATTATAACTGAAAGTTTGTACCCTTTGACCAACATCTCCTCATGTCCCCACCCCTTAGCCCCTGGCAACTACCAACTGCTCCATTTCTATGAGTTTGACATTGCTTTAGTGAAATAACTCAATCAGAGAAAGACAAATACCATATGATTTCACTCATATGTGGAATTTGAGAAACAAAACAAATGAACAAGGAAAAATGAGACAAACCAAAAAACAGACTCCTAAGTACAGAGAACAAACTGATGCTTACCATATGGGGGTGGGTTGGGCGAAATAGGTGAAGGGGATTAAGAGTGCACTTATCTTGAAGAGCACGGAGTAATGTATAGAGCTGTCGAATCACTATATTGTACACCCGAAACTAATATAAAACTGTATGTTAAGTATACTCAACTAAAAAAAATAATAAACTCAAGTCACTGTGATAAGCATGCCTCAAAAACCCAACAGACCTGGCTTTAGTACAAGAGTACCTCCTTTACAGGGGTTTGGTGTTCCCTTGAGCATCTCCTAATGGCTTCAACATTCTGGGCATAATGAGTGAAAAGACACTTGCAAGATCAGGTCCCTGAGGAAAGAACAAGGGTCCATGCAGACAGGAGGCAGCTGGCCCATGCCATCTCCTGAAGTGACAGAATTTCTGTTGTGAGCTCTGAAGGACATCTGAGTGGCCAGTGATTGTAGAAAGCCCCAGCAAGCTGTGATTTTTATCACCATTTTAATTGTTTAAATTGACATTCTGCTTTATTACACTTTACTCAGAAACCTTCCTTATATATAATTGCATTAACATACTTATAAAAGCATATGTATACTTATAAATAATTTCTAGTCATGAAGGTTTTTGTTTTTTGTTTTTTGTTTTAGTTTGCTTATTTCATACACCTAAGAATCTGAAGAAAAATGTATTATGCTGTGGTTTTGGAAGAAAGAAATGGGAATGTCTATGAACAACTCTATTAACTGTAGCTTTTATAACCATTCTTAAGAGGGCAAGATAACATCACAGGTTTAAATTCAAGGTCTCTAATCCATCTGAAAGATTTATTGTATTGGGGAAAAATTCTGCTTGTTGCTGCATTTTAATAAAATTAATCTCTATAATTTGTATTTGGGCTTATGTATACAATCTCATATTTTGGATGCTGACAGAAAATGAAATTTTTAGTGGACAATAAATTACCTTTACTTTGATTTTATTCTTATATGAGGTGGCCATTACCTGGGAGAAATGCAATAATGGAAGAGTTGCTCCTTGAAAGAAATTTTAAAGCCCAGATAATTAGAGCCAAAGAGTTTACCTAAACTGAAAAAAATATATATATATTTAACTCTTTTCCCTTTAGAATTGACTTTCTTTTTAGAGAATCAAAAATGTTTGGGTGCTTTTTTCTAAACTGAAATTTTCTTGTCTTTAATACACTCATGTTGCCGGAAAGCACTCAAACATTAGTCTCTCATGCAGAAGAATTTGAGAAATGTCATTTTCATCTACAGTTTTTACCTTCTTGTGTAACAAATAAAACTCAATTATATATTAAAGTATGAAGATGTTGTATAGTGCCCAAAATAGGGATGCATTTTTAGCCAAACTAAAAAGTCATGTAGTAACCTTTCTTCTTTCAACACAAACATTGACACATTTAATTTGCAAAATATATACTATATAGAGAATTCGACTATTCTTTAATAGAAATATCTTCCCATTATGTAATGGATTGTATTTTCTTAAAAAAAAAAAAAAAGACCTCTGTAGAGTTTCTGTTTTGCAGAATAATTTCTGTCCCCCAATTTCGATCTCTCAGTAGCTGTCTGGTTTGGAAATAACATTATAGAAATTCCAGAGGATGTGTCTTTCTTTTTTTATTTTTTATCCTTTTACTTTTTTTTCATAATAAATGTACTCTTTAATCCCCATCCCCTATTTCTCCTAGTCCCGCATTCACCTTCCCTCTGGTAGCCATCAGTTTGTTTTCTTTAGTTACGAGTCTGTTTCTTAATTTATCTCTCTCTCTCTTTCTGTTTTTTTTTCCTTTGCTTATTTGTTTCATTTCTTAAATTCTACATATGAGTGGGATCATATGGTATTTATCTTTCTCTGACCAACTTATTTTGCTCAGCATTATACCCTCTAGCTTCATCCCTGTTGTTGCAAATGGCAAGATTTCATTCTTCTTTATGGCTGAATAATATTCCATTGTGTGTGTGTGTGTGTGTGTGTGTGTGTGTGTGTGTGTGTGTATGTATCTATATATATGTATGTATGTATCTATATATATGTATATATGTATCTATATGTATGTATACATATACCACTTCTTCTTTATCCATTCATCTATCGATGGACACTTAGTCCGCTTCCATAGTTTGGCTATTGTAGATAATGCTGCAGTAAACACAGGGGTGCATGTATCCCTTCAAATTAGTGTTTTTGTCTTTTTTGGGTAAATACCCAGTAGTGCAATTCCTGAATCATAGGGTAGTTCTATTTTTAAATTTTGGATGAGCCTCCATACTGTTTCCATAGTGGCAGCACCAGTTTACTTTCTTGTCAACCATGCCCCAGGGTTCCTTTTTCTCCATGTCCTCACCAACACTTGTTATTTCTTGTCTTTTTCATATAAGCCATTCTAACAGGAGTGAGGTGGTAGCTCATTATGGTTTTTATTTGCATTTCTGTGATCATTAGTAATACCCAGCACCTTTTCACGTGCTGTTCTTCTGTTCAACAGATACCCTGTTGGCTGTTTTTTTTTTAGTATACTTAACACACATTACGTTAGTTACATTAGTTACTAGTTACATTAGTTTCAGGTGTACAAAATAATTATTTGACAAGTTTATTCATTATGCTATGTTCACCTCAAGTGTAACTGCAGTATTTCCCAATCATCCTAGGATTTGTCTTTCTTAAATACTGTGTTGCATAAGTGAGGTTCAGATACATGAAAGTTAATATTGCAAGGGAAGTGTCAACCAAATGTGTCTTGTTTATTACCAGACTGAGTGCTTTTCTTGGAAATCTGTCTTCTGTGAAATTCTAGGGCTCTGTGTTGGAAGAACTACAAGGAATCTTAAGCACATAGATTCCCAAGTCAATGTCTGCTGGAAGCTGCCAGCTCCTTATTTCTACCCAATGATTACATCCCTGTTCCTCTTTCTCTTTAAAATCAGAGTGTAGCCTATGTAAATAGCACTCCTAGACAAAGAAGGAAAACAAAAAACATTGGCCAAGATGGCTACATAAGCACTCCAAAAAAGTACAAAAGTCTCTTCGGGCTCACAGTTGCCACATTTCTGCCAACATGCAGCACAGCGCTGCCACGCACAATTATTACCCACCACCTGGCAGATCCTCTTCATGTTTCAGTCTCCTCCTTCTCCTTCAGAGGATCAGTCCCTCAGCCACACATTCAGTTGTGTTCTGCCCCTCAAGTGGAAGAGTCAGGATAAAAATGGGAGTTTGTTTTTCATCTTTCATCTTTCCCCTACCCTACGCCCCTTCTATTAGTTGGCAGGGATGCCATAACAAAATACCACAGACTGGGTGGCTGAAACAACAGCAGTTTGTTTTCTCACAAGTCTGGAGGCTTGAAATTCAAGATCCCAGTGTTGGCAGGTTTGGTATCTTCTGAGGCCTCTTTCCATCACTTGTGGATGGCCGCCCTCTCCCTGTATTCTCAGATGGTTCTCTTTCCATCTCTGTGTTGTCTGCATCTTAATCTCTTCTTCCATAAGGACACCAGTTATGTTGGATTAGTGCCCATCCACATGACCTCGTTATACCTTAATTGCCTCTGTAAAGGCCTTGTCTCCAAATGCAGTCACATTCTGAGGTACTGGTGCTTAGAGCCTCAACCTATGAATTTTGGGGGGGGGGTACATTTAATCCCCTAACACCCTTCTGTCAATTTCCTAGGACTGCTCTAACGAATTCCTGCAAAGTAGGTGGCTTAAAACAATGGAAATTTATTCTCTTACAGAGACTTCTGGAGGCTACAAGCCTGAAAGTAAAGTATTATCAGGCCCATGCTCCCTCTGAAGGCTCTAGGGGAGAATCCATGCTTCCTTTTAGTTCCTGGTGGCTCCTGGCAATCTGTGGTGTGACTTGGCTTGTAGCTGTACCTGTTCAATCTCCGCCCCGTGTCCCCCAGCTCTTCTTCCCTGTCTTCACACGGATATCGTATAAATTCACCAGTCATTGGATTTAGGGTCCATATTAATCTCGTATGATCTTAACTACTTAAATCTGCAAACATCCTGTCTTTGAATCTGGTCACATTCTGAGTGAACATGGGTTTTGGAGGGATGTTATTCAACCCCATAAACCTCCTAATACAAGTAATCTCCAATAAGTAATCTTCCTCCAGTAAGGAATCTCTCACAACTCAGGTTTGTATGTTTTGTTTTGTTTCTCGTTCTGGAAACAGAAAGATTGCAAGTGAGGAGGGGAACAAGTGAATAATTAAGAGCTCGGGAATTGAGGGATGAATTTTCCCACATTCCATCCTTAGCCCTAAGTGTCAAACATTCTTAAAGAGGGATACAGCACGTACTTAGTACACTAAAGTGCTTTTTGGTCTTTCTGCATTTATGGCATTGTTTTGCTTTTATGACAGGCTGATCGTAGTTCCTTATTCTTTGCTCTTTTCTATCTTCATTATTTCAACATGTACCATTTTATTTCTGTACAGCCTTTAGAATTAGAGAAAACTGAACTCCAACAGGCCATTTGTCAAGCCACAGTTTTCCTCACATCCAGAATTAATGTAATAGTATTTAACTCTCAAGTTTGCTGTAAGATAATAATTGCTTGGCATGCTATTTACACCTAGGTCATGAACAAGACATTGCATTTTATTTGTAGCTCTCTCTGGCCACCTGAACCTGCTTTATGTCCTCAGGGACAAACAATGACCAACAGGAGTTAGTATATGAATATCCCAGTTCAGTCACCCCTCCAGTGAAATAACACACGTGCATTCTACACTGGCTCCCAGAATTCCCTTGTGGGATTAAGCTCCAGTTTCCCACAGAGTAACTAACGTGGCATGGCAACCTTCACTGGCTGGCTCCCTTTCCCAGTCTCACTTCTGAATTCTTTTTGTGGCGTGTCCAGGGATTACCTTCAAATTGATGACTTTCAATTGAATTAGTTGCTCAAGATCTGCTTGGGAGAACCCAAATGAAGACAAATACTATTATATCATTATTAAGAATAAGATATGGAGGGGATGCCTGGGTGGCTCAGTTGGTTAAGCGTCTGCCTTCAGCTCAGGTCATGGTCATGGGGTCCTGGGATCGAGCTCCATGTCGGGCTCCTTGCTCAGCGGAGAGTCTGCTTCTCGCTCTCCCTCAGCCCCTCCCCCTGCTTGTGCTCTCTCTCTCTCTCAAATAAATAAGTAAAATCTTTTTTAAAAAAGAATAAAATATGGAGCTTTTAAAATGCTCAAAAGTTTTCTGGGTCCACGCCTTGGGGGAGGTGCCTGTCATGTCTGTTATCCCTTCTCAGTGGATGACTTTTGCTGCAATCTGCTGCCATTTCTCTTCCCATCCAAACTACTTCTTTTGATGGCCAGCCCAAGTCTTTTTCATTCCATAGAGTTTTGCATCGGCTGGCATCATGCAATTTTGTGGGAAATTCCCAGTCTTATTTAAATGCTTGACGCTGGCCCCCAAGCATCACGTATGACTTCATCTCCGGTCTCTATCTATCTACCAGTCTCTTTTTTCATGGTATTCACGCTGAATTACTTTCCCTGACCAGTTCCTAAACCACATTCGTCCTTCGCTTGCTCCTTTGATGCTAATTGCAGACCCACCTTGGCTTCTGGACTTGATGCCTTTTCACTTATTCAGGAATTCAGTATGTGTGCATTGAGTGCCTACTACCCACCAGGAATGGACCTGGTGTTCAGAGGTACCCAAGACGAGGTCTCCATTCACACTCTGGGGTTTCCTTGCTTCATTCTCTCCATAAAGTCTTTTATTTACAAGCAGCAAAAATAAATGGGCTACTTTAAGTAGATGAAAGGAACTTATTCAAGGACATGTAGTAGCTCAGAGAATTCTTGAGAAGGCCAAAGAATTGGGCTTGAAAGCTACTCTGCCAGGAATAGCACCCAAAATCACATCTCAGAAATGTTTCTCAGGACAAAATTGCCATTAGCACTGCAGCTAGAGCTTTGGTATTTTGGGACTTTGAGAGCTCAGTGTAGCTACTGCTTTTGCTGGCGCTCTCACTAGAATGAATTCCATACTTTCCATGGCAGGCAGTTTCTGAAAGGTTGCCAAGGATTCCTTCCTCTTGGTATTCACATCCTTATGTAATACTCTCTCCCTCATGTGAGCAGAACTGAGTGACTTGTTTCTAATGAGCAGAATATGGCAAAGTGATGGGATGTTATTTCTGTGGTAAAGTCGTTAAAAAGGTGACTTCTGCCTTGCTTGAATTCTCTTTCTCTGTCTGTGGTTCTTGTTTGCTTGTTCTGATGAAAGAAGTTGCCATGTTGGGAGTTGCCCCCAGAAGAGGCCCATGTTATAAGGAATTGAGAGCAGCCTCCAGCAAACAGGCAGTGAGGAACTAAGGTTGAGTCCAACAGCCTACGTGGAACCAAATCCTGCCAACATCTAGAAGAGGTAGCTTGGAGGCAGAAACTCCTCAGTTGAACTTTGAGATGGCTCTGGCACCACCAAGGCCCTGATGGCGGCCCCAGGGGAGACTCTGGAGAGAAGACTCAGCTAAGCTGTGCCTGGAGTCTAGACCCACAGAAACTCAGATAGCAAATGTGGTCTGAAGCCACCAAATTGTGGTGTAATTTGTTATGCAGCAATAGATAACTAAGATACCACCCATAGTTATTTCTATTGCCAGCTGCAGATTCAAAATCTGGCAAGATCTGGTAAAATCTGTCTAACCAGTTGGACAAAGAGCATACACTTGTATCCCCACTGCAAGGAGGCGGGGTGGGTGAGCAGCCAGGATTTTCATCTGTTACAGTTGAAGGTGGTTTCCTCCTCACAACAAGGCACATAGGGGGATTTTCCCAAATGTGGAAAAGACTTTCATATTTTGGTCAGTTAAAAACAACAGGTATTGTGCAGTATGTTGACTGCCTCGCCAGATGATCAGCTCAACTCACGGTCTGGGAAGGAGCCAATATCTTGCCTCCCTTTGCACACTTCAGATAGGATTTTCCCTCTGTGCTTGCTCTGGGGCAGGCCACTCTCTCAACCAGTTTTCTCTAGACTCCTGAAATAGCTGGGGTCTGGAAAGAACTAGAGAGGTATTTTGTTCGGGCCGCTTATGGATTTCTAGGGTATGATTTTAGGTGAAACAGTGTGAATCGTTGGAGAGAATTTAATTCTAATGTACTATTTCTTCTAGCCCCCCGGTTATGAGCTAGTTGAGGCAATAACAGGAAAGCTCTGAAAGACCAACAGGCTTTGTTGTTTCCCCTGGAACACTTTCAGATAGAAACCCTTTCAAATAGATATCTCTCATAGTAATAGGAGGTGTTACAAATCCACACAGAAAGCCCCAAATGTCACAATAATCCTACCCACTAGCAAAATCACAGGCCTTCGTGCAGAGAAGAGATGAGCAAAGATACCCTGGAGCTGTGGGTGGCTGCATAGAAGGTTTGGCAGGTTCCTGATCTCCACAGATCCTGGGAGAGAGGATGCCAGCTTGAAGGCATAAATCCATTAGTACATGAAATACTTTAATAATGAAAGATGGGTGCCAGTGTGGAAGGCAGGCTCTTTGCAGAACCCACAGGTCATGGGGAGAAAAACCACATCAACAGAAAAAAAGAGGAATACCAGTGAGCAGGGGAACTGGTACTTTTTCAATATCTGCTCTCATGGCACCAGCCATGGGCCCAGCAATTACAGGGGTGACTTGGGCACCTCCTACATTCAAGAAGTGCACAGGATCTTCTAGAAAACAAAGAGGGAACCAAGGGTAAGACTTAGGGGCAGGAAGACAACAAGCTGGAGAATGCAGAGAGGACATTGTGGTGTGCTCCAATTTTCATTATATGCATGTTGCAGAATGGTGGGGGCCTATTCATTTTTCCTTTCCTTTCTTAAACCTCTTACTAACTCAGTGTGGTCAGAGGATTTGCAGTGATGAGAAATGTCTTGTCCAGAAGGTTGCATGCCCTGATTCTGTTCTTTAGGGGTGTGGGAGGTGTGAGCCAGGCAAGTTACAGCCATCCTCCAAAAGATGGCTCCAGGAGATGCTTTACCCCTTTGACCATATTTCTTCTCTCTGCCCTTGAATAACCTCAGTGAGTTCGTTCATAATGACTTTGTCAATTTATTTTCATTAGTACACATGAAACATAGGAAACGCTATCCTTTCTCCCTAGTCAAAGTCTATACAATTCCTTCTGACAAATTTTAGCATGCCAGTGACAGCAAAACAACTCAGAGAACTGAAAGGAGCCACAAAATTCTTGGTGCATTGGGGAAAATCATGATTGATTGAAAGAAAATTTATTGTCCCTCAGTATGAAATTTAAGAGCGACCTGTGTACAGTTTCCTTCATTACTTGGGAGGCAAGATGGTAATAAGTCTGCAATTAGTGATATTAGTGGGATACATTTTTTTTCAAAGCTGTAGGCATGTTATATTTGTACAGAAATAAAGTTATTTTTAGTAAGGAAGTGGAAGAGTTATGGAATCCAGTATGTTAAGATTTCATACAAGTCAGCCATCATTAAGAGAAATGCTTTCTACATGGTAAGCTGTCATCTTTCTCTTGAGAACTATACTAATAGCAAAAAAAAAAAAATATGTTGAAACATATCTCTTTTAAATTTTATCAGATCTCCTTTTTGAGGCAATGGACCACAAATTGGCTGTGGGTTTTCAGTGTCACCACCATCATTGTGCATGATTCTATTTCCCAGACTAATAAGCCTGTTAAGACTTTATTTCTGTAAATAAAATAGATATCCCTAAAACCTACAATTATCTGTGCAACTGTCCACTTACATTTACTGTCCAAACTAGAACTTTTCCTCTATACCAAATTGGTCATTTCAAATAATACTTGAACCCATTTACTTTTATTTGTACTAACTCATGTGCTTTGTCAGTACTGCCTAACATGTAAGGGGCACCATCCACACCATATTATGAAGGGCTGTGGGTCTCAATCTCGTCATGGCAAGGTAGTAATCAACTCCCTGAGGGGAGGGAATCCATCTTATTTTCTAGCACAGTGTTTCATCGAAAATTTAATGGTCATTTGCAGTTAATTTTCTTGTTGAGTGGTTCTGGATTCATGAAGAATGTAGGAGAATGCTCTAACAGGTACATTTTCCTTCTTGTTATTATGGTTAAATAGACCAGTCTTACGTATTTTTGAAACAAAATCACGACCAACATGAACCATCCGATGGCATGGACTTTTTGTGGGCTTTTGTACCCATGGTATCCATCACAGTATCTACCAACAGTAGATGCTTCAGCAATTCTTTCATTGATCCTATTGATTTTAAGAAAGGTTATCACCCCCCCCCCCCCCCGCACACACATAAAGGTGGCAAAATATTGTATGGAAAGAGAATGTATAGTATGGGGTGCAAAGAAAAAACTTGCACCATTGAGACTTCACAGAAACCTTAAGTTTATTCTATTCATATATTGATGAAGTAGATATTATAATTAAAAAAAGAAATAACCAGGTGTCTGGGTGGCTCAGTTGGTTAAGCAGCTGCCTTCAGCTCAGGTCATGATCCTGGAGTCCCAGGATCGAGTCCCGCATTGGGCTCGCTGCTCAGCGGGGAGTTTGCTTCTCCCTCTGACTCTCCCCCTCTCATGCGCTCTCTCTCTCTCATTCTCTGTTTCTCAAATAAATAAATACAATCTTTAAAAAATATAACCTTCAACAGATTCATTTATGCCAACGATCTAAACATCCACACTTCTCATGGACTTAAACTCAGTTTTTATTTGTCTTTCTCTGATTGACTTATTTCGCTCAGCATAATACCCTCCAGTTCCATCCACGTCGTTGCAAATGGCAAGATTTCATTCCTTTTGATGGCTGCATAATATTCCATTGTGTATATATACCACATCTTCTTTATCCATTCATCTGTCGATGGACATCTTGGCTCTTTCCACAGTTTGGCTACTGTGGACATTGCTGCTATAAACATCGGGGTGCACGTACCCCTTCAGATCCATAAAGAGGGCACGTTCTGAATGGAGCACTGGGTGTTATACACAAACAATGAATCATGGATCACTACATCAAAAACTAATGATGTAATGTATAGTGATTAACATAACATAATGATAAAAAAAGAAAAAAGAAAAAATAAACATATATTGCAGATAAAATTAAAAAAAAACTCAGCTTCTACTGATAAATGAGATATTCTCATAATACCAAGAGAAAAGTGAAAGAAACCCCCTGCCCACTTAGTAACATTAAGAATCCCTCAGTTATTTACTGCTGGCATTAAAGTTTTTCCAGGTACTTCACCTCTATAATTCTTTAGCTCTGGCCTAGACACTGTTTAAAAAGGGGGGGGGGAATGATCCCCAGTTGTTGATTTTTATAAAAGTCAAAGATTTTGTGAATAAAAGAAATCAACAAGTGACCGGAAGTCACAGCAAACTTACTTTCCTATGCAATAAATAGCATCAACATCAAACATCAAAATCAGTGGTTAGGCTAAGAAAATAATATCAAAGAATCAGTTTGCCAATTTAGTTTGCCAGCTATCTCACAGCCTAGTTTGAGTTTATGAATTAGTTTTCTCATTAATAATGAATAGTATTTAACAATATTTAACAATAGACCATATTCATATACAAATCAGAATTAAATCCTCATAAACAGATCTGCAGGAACAGCATGTTTCCCCTTCATTTTACCCTACCTTTACCCCACCCTTTTTTAAAAATCTCTTTTTCTATGTCACTTTCCCCAAGACACTTTGAACAACCTACTGTCCTTCACTCTAGATGCTGTCTCTCTCTTCCCTCAACCCTCCTTGCATTTGATTTTTTCTCTATTGTGCCACTTACCTCTTTTTTCTGGGTTTATATTTCAGTTAACTATTCTTTTTTTTTTTTTTTGACCAACTTGTTCTTTCTTAAGTTGTATATGCTCTGAAACACCTAACACAATAAGTGTTCAATAAGTAAATTTAACTGGTCATCCTCCACCTCTGATACATAACCTAGTACTAGTACTATAAAACTAATGCAGGCTAGAGAAAGTGAATGTCAGTTCAGGTGCACTGCATCTAGCCACATTAGGCCTCATTTGATCTGAGGAGTAACTAGAAAAACTGGTATGATTCAATTCCACAATCAAATTGCATCTTTCAATTGGAAGAGAATTGTTTTCATAAGAGGCTAGCAGGAATAATCATCTGTTCTTGAGCAGTCACAGTAAAGCAACAATTGCAGTAAAAACAAAACAAGATTTCTGCAGACTTTTTAAGTACTGTATTTGTGACCCTGTGGATTAATTACTCAGCTGAGAATTTTTATAATAATTCTGTGTATTACCCTTCTTGCTTATGGACCTTGGTCCATAATTTCCTCAACTTGCCTTATTTATTTATATTTTAAATTTCACACATTTTGGGAAAAAAGTGCCTAGTGAAATCTTTTTTTACTGACTTTAGTGACTAAACATCTCATCTTTAAGAGCAGGGTTTGTTCCCACTGATTTTTAAAGTCAGGTTTTAGGTCACATAAAGGTAATTTTTTTGGCTAAAACTACAATGACATTAACATAAATAATTGCAAAAACTTTACTTTGTGAAAATAAAAATAATATTTAAGATATATACCTTCAGACTGTAGTTAAAGTAACTTTAAGTAAAACCTTGCCCATATATCAGACTTTTTTAGTAACAAGTTCCAGAAAAATAAAAATACAGTGGCACATCTAATTCTTTTTTTATTTTTTTTAATAAAGATTTTATTTATTTATTTGACACAGAGAGAGAGAGAGAGAGAAAGAGAGCCCAAGCAGGGGGAGTGGCAGGCAGAGAGAGAAGCAGACTCCCCGCTGAGCGGGGAGCCCGATGCAGGGCTCAATCCCAGGACCCTGGGATCACGACCTGAGTTGAAGGCACCTGCTTAACCAACTGAGCCACCCAGGCGCCCCTATAATTCTTTTTTTAAACTACTTTATGTTAAGATGATTTTTGGAACATTTTTATGGAACAAATGAAGGTGATTTAAAACTGAAGACTTAAAAGTATCTAGAAAAGGAAGACAAAGTTCCCAAAGTAGAGTCGCTCAGCCATAGGATGCGAACCCAGCAGCATTCAGTGAAGGGTGCATATGCTGAGGGAACCCACATATCATTCTTTGACCCAAGTGAAAGAATCCTATTTACTTGGGGAATCATAACATTACAGTAAATCTTCATGTGGCTATTTATTTGTATATTACTTGTTGCAAATGTGTAGTTCTGCCCAGAGCTCTGTGGTCTATTTTTAATTAAGATAAGTTTTAAGAAATTCTTATTCATTAAAGAACGGTAGTAGAGTTAGTATCGAGCCCATTGAATCATGAGGACTGTGGACTATAAGAAAACAAAAGGATAATTCTGTTGCATTTTCAGCTTTATCTAAAAAAGCCATTTAGATTTTTTTTTCAAAATGTTCAGTTAGTTTTCAAAGAATTTATCCAGGCTTCATAGTCCTTTTTTTTTTTTTCTAAAAGCAGATACAGTACATTTAAACCAAGTCCCTAAAGTATCCCCTTAATATACCATCTATATTTTTAAATGGTTGGAACATTCTGTCTCATGTTAGAATAGTTTACAGTATGAAAGTCCTTCTTTTATGGTGCTACGTGAAGCATAATTTCTTCATAAAACTCCTGACTTTTTCAGTCATACATATATGTGTGGAGACACATTATAGCAGGGTCAAGATGCACAGATTAAGGCTTCATTCCAGTTTCTAACAGGCAATGAGAAGGTGAAGTCATTCCAGCAGCCACATATGTTTTAATTTCACAGTGTGGTTTCTAATACTGTGGTGCAAATGTTGATTCTAGTATTCCTATTTTATTTGTTTAAAGATTTATTCATTTATTTGAGAGAGAGAGCACAGGAGCAGGCGGGAGGGGCAGAGGGAGAGAGAGAATCTCAAGCAGACTCCCCGCTGAGCACAGAGCCCTACACGGGGCTTGATCTCAAGACCCGGAGGTCACAACCTGAGCCGAAACCTCCAGTCAGTAGCTCAACCCACTGAGCCGCCCAGGCGCCCCTAGTATTCTTATTTTAAAAGCTCTGCAGGCAAGCAATCTGCAGTTGTTTATTTATTCGGCACCTTCAAGTTAAGGGTTGTGAAAGGTGAAACAATTTGAAAGTAAGATTCCTGCCAGAAGTCATCCCATAAAATAATAATGAAAAATAAATAAAGTTATATGTGATTAGTCCACAATATATTTGGTTGGGGAAACAATTACAGTGGGAGGTCAGATGATGCCGACTTCTGTGTGCTCTGGAGGGAGAGGAGGAAGCTGCTTTGGGGAAGTGACATTTGAATCTGGAAACAGAAACTTCAGGAACAGAAGTAAGACTTAGATGGTTAGAAAGGACTTGAGAGAGCACTCCAGCTGGGGAAACGGCTGTCAAATGACAGAGGCAGGGGATTTAAATAAACATGTGGGGGATGGTGAGAGGTTAATGAAGAAGAGTAATTGGAAAACAAGGTTGGGAAAATATGTTTGAAGCATATTTTAAGAGACTTAAATAATAACCTAGGAAGTTTGCACTATGGTTTAGAGCTCTCAATGACTACCTGTTTCTCAAAAGTTACAGAGGAACAGAATGATTTGGGAAATGTAATTAGCTGACTCTAAAATCTATATCAAAATCAAAGAGATTTAGAATAGCCAAGGTCACCTGGAATAAGAAAAAACAAAGAGGATTTACACCACCAAGTATCAAGACCTACTATATAGATATTGAAATAAAGTGTTGTATTGGCACAAGAACAAATAGTCAAATGAATTAACATAAAGAGCCCGGAAACAGACCAACACACTGATATACAGCAAAGGCACTAATACTATTTAGTAAATGGTGCTGTATCAAAAGGATAGCTGTGTAGAAATTTTTAAAAACAGGACCCTTGATTTTGAATTCATATCACATGCAAAATTTAAGATGGATGATAGATGGTTAAGGTGAAAGATAAGTAAATAAGTAAACAAACAACACATTTATTTATTTTTTTAAAAAAGATTTTATTTATTTATTTGGGAGAGAGAGAGAGAGCTCAAGCATAAGCAGCGGGAGAGGGCTCAGCAGGGAGCCCACGGTAGGGCTTGATCCCAGGACCCTGGGATCATAACCTGAGCTGAAGGCAGATGCCTAACCAACTGAGCCACCCAGGTACCCCATAAGAACCCATTTTTTTAAATGGGCATAGTCCTTCAACAATCACCTCAGAAAGGATAGCCAAATCACCAAGATGAATATGAAATGGTGGTCAACTTCATAAGTCATCATGGAAATGCAAATTAAAATAAAAATCACATATATATTAAACTACTATCAAATTGGTTAAAACTCAAACAATGACCAGTATCAAGCGTTGGCAAGGGCATGGCACAGTTGGAGTTCTGATATTGCTGGAGAGGAGTGTAAATTGTTTCAAGTACTTAAGAAATTGTTTGGCAATATCTTAATAAGAACTGAACACACATATCCCCCTTAATCCAGCCATTCCACACAAAAAGGAATGTTTATGTCTATTAAAAGACTTGTGGGCAAGTGTTTCTAACAGCTTATAGCAGCTATTTTTATAATAGCCCCCAAATAGAAACAATCTGAAAGTCCATCAACAGAAAGGTGAATAAATTGTGGGATATTCATATAATAGAAGACAGCAATGGGAAAAAGACAAATAATGTGGATAGTTCTCACAGACACTATGTTGAATGAAAGAAGCCAGACAGATACAGAAGGGTGGTATCATTGTGTTGGTATGAAGTTCAAGATAGATGTTCAAATAGTAATACCTTTGAAGGGTGGTTGTTGCCTGGGACCATGAGAGAGCCTACTGGGGGGCTGGAAATGTCTTATGATTTGGTATGTATGGTGGTTAGAGAGGTATAAACACATATAAAAAATTCATTGAGCTCAGCATTTAGAATTTATGCACTTTACTGTGAACAAATTATTCTTCAACTTGAAGTCAGCAAACTAACCAGATGTTAGGAAGTCTGTTGCCTTTTTTCAATTGCTTGTCCACTTTTCTACAGATCCATTAACTCACTGTCTTGGCTGATATCGTCTTACTCATCTCGTCTGTTGACCAAGTCCTTGTGATCTTTTGCCTTGGTTCCCCAAAGATAAACACTCACTTCGATTGGTCTCTGTCACTCATTTCAATCTACACATTAACAGTAATAACAGCTAATACTAATTGTGAGGTATTGGGTTGTTTTACGTGCATCGTCCCACTTAATTCACACAACAAGCTCTTGAATTAGCTATTATTTTATTGTTTCACTGATGAAACTCTGAAGGATTAAGTAACTCACAGAAGAGCTGGCATTTGAACCTAGATCCATCACATTCCAGAATTCATGTTCCTAAACACAATGCTCTGAGAAAGACTGAGACCAAGAGAGAGGCTGACTTTCTGATTTTCTAGGCTATCTTTTCATATCAGCAATACAAGCAGTAAATCACTGAGAATCTTACAGATGGCCAACCCAGGGCAGTCATGGCAGATAGAATGTGTAGAGCATGTCATAAAATCAATGTCTAGGTAGATCCCAGGGCCTCTGGGTGGGACCTGACTACCATTGCTGTGAAATTATTCAAAATTGCATCACTTACTGGTCTCGTTCATTTAAATCAACAGTCAATGAAAATCAAAAATAATTAAAAAAATGAAAAACATCGGGGCACCTGGGCGGCTCAGTCATAAAGCTGCCTTTGGCTCAGGTCATGGTCCCAGGGTCCTGAAATTGAGCCCCGCATCTGGCTCCCTGCTCAGCAGGAAGCCTGCTTCTCCCTCTCCCACTCTCCCTGCTTGTGTTCCCTCTTGCTATGTCTCTATCTGTCAATAAATAAATAAAATCTTTAAAAAATTAAAAAAATACATTCAGATTATCAGTGGAAGGTATAAACAAATATTCATCCTAAATGACAGAAGAGGACCGTTTTAGTACAATCTAGAATGCTATGTGCTATGTTACTAAATGCGCTAGAATTACTTTCTTTTTTTTAAAGATTTTATTTATCTTTTTGAGAGAGAGTGGGCACAAGAGCACGAGTGGAAGGGAGGTGCAGAGGGAGAGGTAGAAGCAGACTCTCAGCTGAGCAGGGAGCCCAACATGGGGCTCGATCCCAGGACCGTGGGATCGTGACCTGAGCTGAAGGCAGCTGCTTAACCAACTGAGCCACCTAGGCACCCCTTGTCCTAGAGTTACACTAAAGAATCTTTTGTCAGCCCCTCACCTGCATCCTCAGACACCATTGTAAGAATTATAAAACATTATCTGGTTTGAAGTTAGGTGCACTTGAAGAGAGGACTCACATGCTTTATTCATTTTTATTCTTCTTTTGGAATAAATGAGCAGACTTTTGCAAAGTGGTTTTGTTCTGAGAAAAGCTGAATATTTCATAGCTATAGCTAAAAAGCATCTACACTATATCTTCTTTTTCTCTGTAGACTAACTCTTTGGTCCTACCAAGGTATATTTTGAAAGATGAGATCTCTCTAACGCTTGGGTATGGCAAAGCCCTGTCTTCCCCATATAAATATATGCACATTTAGTTAAAGGAAATTTTGTTCTGGATGTTGTGTTAATTAAAGTTTTTATTGTCACTGATAACTTTCCCATTGGATACTAGATAAAAATAATTGTTTAATTTATTCCATAGAAATAGATGGGTTGGATACAAATGCATATGTGATGTCAAAGTCCGGCGTCAGCAGTTATGACTTTTTAAATTAATCCTAGTGTGTGATTATTAATGAATGCTCATAAAATGTCTACAGACTTATCTCCAAATGTCATGTTTACTGCCATAATTAGGAGAAAATGTTTATTTTTAATGGGAATTTCCCCAGAGTTTCATGATTAAGTAGAATTAAAACAGTGAATAAAGTTCAGTACAGAAACTAACATTTCTCTCTGAGATACAATTAAACCCAAGATTGAAATGGATTTACTTAAACATAGTAAATTGGTTGTTTTCTTTAAGTTTTTCAGTAAATGTCAGGATAAAATATTTGAGGATGCAAGATATTTTGTGTAGTATTTTCTGTCCTTTAAAAGTAATTTTTCTCATGTGTATTCATAACTGTATTTTTATTTATATATAAAATAAATATAAATATATAAAATAAAAATTGCATATTTAAGATACATAAATGATGATTTAATATACATATGCATAGTGAAATGATTACTACTATTAATATTGTTAGGATGTCAATACTACTCAAAATAATCTACAGATTCAATGTAATCCCTATTAAAATCCCAAAATTTTTTGCAGAAATAGAAAAATCTGTCCTAAAATTCATAAGGAATGTCAAGGGACCCTTCCTTATATCAAAACCTATTACACATCTACAGTAATAAAAACAGTGTAGTACTGGCAAAAGACAGAAATAGCCTCACATATATAGTCAGATAATTATAGACAAAATGCCAAGACCATTCAATGGGGAAATGGCAGTATTTTCAACAAACAGTGTTGGAAAAACATATCCAAATGCAAAAGAATGGAGTTGTAACCCCCCTTTTTTACACCATATACAAAATTATCTCAAGGATCAAAAGTCAAAACGTGATAGCTAAAGCTATAAAACTCTCAGAAGTAAGCATAGTAGAAAAGCTTCATGATATTGTATTTGGCAGTGATCTCTTGGGTTTGACACCAAAAGCATAGGCAACAAAAGAAAAAATAGATAAATTGAACCTCACCGAAGTTAAAAGCTTTATGCATCAAGAACACTGCCAACTAACTGAAAAAGCAATCCATGGATTGGAAAAAAATTATTTGCAAATTTTATGTCTGTCAGCAGAGAATATCAAGAATATATAAAGAACTCCTGTAGCCCAATGATTTTTAAAAACCTGATTTTTAAAAATGGGCAAAGGACTTGAATAGACACTTCTCCAAAGAAGATATATAAATGTCCAGTAAGCACATGAAAAGATGCTCAACATGACCAACCATTAAGGAAATGCAGATCAAACCCACAATGAGCTGCTAGTTCACATTTATTAGAATGGCTCTTATAAGAAAACAAACAAAAAATGACAAATGTTAGTGACAGTGTGGTGAAATGTCCTGTCCACTCGTGGTAGGAATGTAAAATGTGAACAACAGTGTGGTTAAACAGAATTTCCAAAGGATCCGGCCATTTGACTTCTGGCTATGTACCCAAAACAGGTGGAGGCAGAGCTTCAAACAGATTTGTACATCCATGTTAATAGCAGCATTATTCACAATAGTCAAAGGTGAAAACAAGCCAACTGTACATGGAGGAGTAAATGGATAAGCAAAGTGTGGTACATGCACACAACAGAATAAATATTATTCAGCCCTAACAAGGAATGAAATTCTGACACACGCCACACATAGATGAGCCTTGAAGACATCATGCAAAGTGAAATAAGCCAGATGCAAAAGGAAAAATCTTGTATGATTCCACTTTGGCAAGGTACCTAGAGTAGTCAGGTTTGTAGAGACAGAAACCAGAAAGGTAGTTACCAGGACCTGGAGGGAGGGGGCTTGAGGAGTTCTTGTTTAATGAATACAGACTTTCAGTTTGGGAAGATGATAAAGTTCTGGCGATTGGTGGTGGGATTGGTTACACAATATGAATATACTTAATGCCACTGAATGGTGCACTTAAAAAAAAAAGGTTATAATGATAAATTCTGTGTTGTGCATATTTTATCACAATAAAAAGGACACGTGCTTATCATCAACTCCCTTGCCCATATATCCCTCTGCCTAGTAAAACCCCAACCTTACTTAAATCCAAATCAGTCTACTCCATGCACCTTTCTGGTTAAACTCGGCTGAAGCAAAGTGACAAACTTGGTTGACTGATCTTTCTTTAGATTTAAAACCCCAGCAGGTAGAGTGATCCCTTATAATACAGGCCATCGTGTTGGTCCCCTGTACAAAATTCCACAAACACTTTCTCATCACAGAATAAAAGCCACGTTCTTACACAATTTGGCTCATTCATTTCTATTCTGTTTTATTTCTACTATCCTTCCCCTTAATCTTCCTAAGCCACACTGGCCTTCTTGCAGGTCTGTGGAAGTGCCAAGGATATTTCCACACTGCATTTGCCATTCTAGATTTGGAATATCCTTCCCCTAGATATTTGTCAATTCCCTTGCTTTCTTTAACTGTCTAGGCAAAATTCACCTTCTTAGAGAGGCTTTCCTCATCCACTGTCTAAAATAGCAATGACACCACTCTTTTTACCCTTACGCTGCTTTATATAAGTTTTTCTCACGGCGTGTACCATTACATTCTATTATAGGACATAACTCATTTGTCTGTCCATAATCTATTTTCCTCATTAGAGTGGTACCATGAGGCCACTGACTTTTGTTCACGGTTGCGTTCTTAGCACCTTGGAGAGCGCCTGCTAGTTCGTTCTCAATAAATACCGACTGAATGATGGGATTACTTCACATGTCCTCACAAAGGGGTTTAGAATCCAGCCTAGAAGAAGAACTAGTTAAAAGGTGGATCCTGCCATTCTCTTGATATTTTTATGTTTAGGATTTGAACTCCTTTCTTTTTTGAAGAAGAGATCCTTGTTGTCCCATAATGGACTCTTCTTTAGCCTATTTAATAAGCAAAATATGCCTTTTATAGGATTGTAATTAAATAGTATGAACCATGACAGTCCGTTGCTTTGTACACTGAGGACCTTGACTCAAGTATTACTGAATGTGTAGCACATGGAGATATACTAAACAGCCTTGGATTCTTCTCTCTTCCTGAACTCATAAATTTGTGTATAAGCTAAAACCAATACTAGAACATTTTCTACTGTTTTTTTTTTCTAGGATGAGGGCATATTCTCTAAGCAGTTCATGTTTTCCTATTTTAAAATTATGTTTATGATTCTGTTCACTGCTGACCTGTGGGCTTATTAAAGTAAATAATACAAAAGAAAGATGTTTTTAAAAGAAAACAGTTATTTAAGGAAGGTGCTTTAATGAGGGGCATCAAAATATTATTTTACAGTATCATTTATTCCTTTATGAGAGGTAATTTATGTGGGTCCCATTCATATATCGTTATGTATACACTACATATATATATAAACTTTTTGTATATACAATCATATATGTCCTATAAATTATAATGCCCTGAAAAGTCTTGCCATGTTTCTCTACATGATCTCTATTTATAGTTTTCTAAGAAAAATCTTTTAATCAAATCAGTCAGTTCTTTTTCTGCTTAACCATACGCTTATCCCTGATGGAAATAATATATGCAGTGGAAATCCACTGATACTCGTCCACCAAAATGTTTTAGTCAGTTTTCTCTTTGGAACCAGATAAAGTTGAAATTCATTGTAGCTGGCTTAGAGTATATTATTAGGTATTTTATTGCTGTCTGACTTTCTGAAATTCCAAACACTTTTAATGATTAAAACCATTTTACATAATAAGAGGCTTTGTGGTGAAAATGATTGACTAGTTGCTATCTGCAAACAGCAATTTATAACCAAAAGGGGCTTTAAGATCCTGAACATAATTGGTAGCTCATTATTTGGATTAAATTGCTGAGTTTAGCTTTTCATTTAAGTTTTAACAAAACCACATTTACCAACTACTAGTGTGGGCTTGGTAAATGAGTACGGCCCCTCGTATCACTCTTCCAAAATGACAGAATGACAGTAGAGCTGTAAGTGGGTGAAGGTGCCAAGGCTTAATAATGCAATTGACTAAAACAGTACTCAATAACAAGGAGGTTTGCTGTCACCTTCAAAGAGATATCTTTGCCTTAAAGTTTCCTTACAAGTGGTTCAAGAACTTATAAGATAGAAAGGTGTTATTTGTAACTTGGTACTAAATAAGCACCAGGTTTGATACCATCAAAGCCCACTTAACTCTTTAGAGTCCCATGGCCAGAGTCCCTCTATATTTCTCCCAGCCTTTAATAACCACAATCCATAAGCTAAATGCGGGCAAGGATACATAACAGGAGTGGGTCAGTGCTACTGCTTAGAGCATGGGGTTATGCTGCTCGTGTCATTTTCTGTCTTCTAATATGAAGGATGAAGTCTGTAGTTGTGCTTGAAATTTCTGATTCCAGCACAGAAAGACTCACTATGTCCAAACACTCTACTAGACACTTTGCCTAAAACGATTATAATCTTCACACTAACCCCATGAGGAGACCTTTATTATTCCCTCTATGAAGAGCCTGATCTTCATCACTAATAAGTCAGCCAAATTATTGGGATTTTTAATTGGGATTATTAACTCTGGTATTTGCTATCTTCCCATGTATCCATTTTGGCCTTCTTTAAATAATTATTTCCAAACAAAGCAGATCTATCCTCTCTGTGCTTCAAAGGCAACATGTTAGTGGGTGATTTGATGGTCTGGTTTTGCTCCAGTGGTTCCTAACTGAAAGCTGGGATTGCCACATGAATGAGCCGGTAGGCTTGATAGGCTCAGTAGGAAAGTCCCCCTGAGCAGGTGCACAGCCCATGAGGAGTGCAGACAAGCTCCTTGCTGTTATTATGCGATGTGTTATTTCAGGGCAAATTTATGCCTCTCCTAGGGAGTCTTCTAGAGTAATAATCTCTGACAAATGGCGATCCTGTTACACCTAGGCTCCCTGAATAGCTCCACCTGAATTTATTTTGGGTGTAAATTACAGTGCTCATGTGAAAGAAGAATCCCATAGACATAGCTTCATTCCTATTTATTAAGGGTGGAAAGAAAAATGTCACGATTTGTTAAGAACATCTTTCAATCATTCTGCACTTTCCCCACCTATTAATTTTCTTGCAAGTGGATTTTAGGAACCTTTAGGAACCTATGCTCCCCTTCATAAAAAATCAAGCGTCATTGTGAAAGTGTATGTAACCAGGTCCTGCAAATAACCAGAGACAAATTTAAGTGGGCAAGCACAGCATATTAAAATAAAACATTTCCATTTCTTGCATTTTTAAACATTAGTAACAACTTTATTTTTCTTCAATTTGGAGAGGAATAAATTTAGTCACTGGGATTTTATGTATAATTATTAATCACATGTCTTGTACTTTTCCCTTCCCCATGGCCTCATTCATGGTCTCTGTTTTCTCTGAAACCAGCATTTCCCACTGTTGCTACATTTTCTTTTTTTTTTTTAAAGATTTTATTTATTTATTTGAGAGAGAGAGAGAATGAGAGATAGCACGAGAGGGAAGAGGGTCAGAGGGAGAAGCAGACTCCCTGCTGAGCAGGGAGCCCGATGTGGGACTCGATCCCGGGATTCCAGGATCATGATCTGAGCTGAAGGCAGCTGCCCAACCAACTGAGCCACCCAGGCACCCTGTTGCTACATTTTCAATGCTAAATTCAAGATTGACATCTTTTCTCTACCACTAACTGAAATATCTCTGTGAAAATGATCATTTTGTTCCACCTTTTTTCTTGATTAAAGACAAACCAAAATATGGAATTAAGAAAGAAGAAGTTAAAATAAAGCTTTCATTGCCTTCTCTCTGAATTGTTCTCCAAATAGCTTGTAGAGAAGAGGTCATTAAAAGTTTTCTTAGTTGGGCAACACATATTTATCTCCTCTACTCCCAAATTATTATATCACACACTCCTTCTATAGTTAGAATAATAGCAGTAGTTTATAAGTGGTTACATATCGGTCTTATTATAAATCTATGCAAGTAAATATATAAGAAAGCCTTTTACAGAGGGATCATCTCAGTTTTCCTTGCTGTGTATCAGGAGATCTGAGTGTCATTTAGGATGTGCTGCATGTCACTCTTTATTCTTGGAAAAACTCATTGTTTCTTCTGGTAAAAGTCAGCTGTTCTTTCTACGCTTGTGGATTTTGTTTTTGTTTTGTTTTTGCTTTTTTTTTTTTTTAAGGGAATGGGTAATTTTCAGCATCCATTTGAATGCTTGATTATTTATAAAATCAAATAGGGTGTTTTTATTAGGAAAGTAAAATCATTTTTAGTTGATATTTAGTGTTACTGAAAAGTTCAGAGAGGAGGATTCTGTTTAGTTGGCCACATTGCATTCCTTCTTTGAGAAATGCAAAGAAAGCATCTCGTAACTTTTTTAAAAAGTTAATATATAATGTGTTTCTATCTTTCTCATAAGTCTTCTATGTTAGTGGAGGACTCCCTGCCCCTACACAGAAACATGGTTATAACTTAAGGGGAAATAGATAGATGATAGATGGATAGATGGTAGGTAGGTAGGTAGGTAGGTAGATAGTTGGATAGATGAACAGCTGTTAGTGTTCTTTAGTATTGAAAGAATGAATGCTGCCCTCTGGAGGCCACAAATAGAAAATGCAAACCAAGCAATTCTAACATCTAATCACGTGCTTAATGCTGTAAATTTGAAAATAAACTATCTCTTTCCTTTACAGTAAATTGTATCTAAGGTGGCACAACGACGAATGTAGGGTTAGGCTGAATCTGAATTTCACCTCATTACACATATTTTCCTGGGGTGATGCATTATTATACCTTCTCACAACATCTCTCCCAGTGACCAAGAAGCGCAGAAAGAAATCAGTGACAGAAAAATGGAGGATGGAGTTGACAAAAAGCAAATTAATCTTTTTGTCTACTCAACCTCCCCTTGAAATATATATGACTTTGTACTTCAGATAGTACTTTATGCTTTCTTGCATAAGATATGTGCCAAGTCCATGAAGTGAAAAATGTGGTTTAACAAAATAGATGAAAATGGAAGAAAAGCTGTAAGTGTGGATTTACAGTATTTTCTTTCTCTGTCAGGACAGCTTTTCTCTTAAGAAAATGAAAATACCATAATGAAAGAGAATAGCCTTTGCTGCTACTTACTTAAGTGTGTATCCACATATGATCTTGGTCTTGAATAGGAGATATAGATTAGAGTAATAAAAATACACACATTTCCATTTTAAGTATTCCAGAGACTCCAGAAGTAGCCATTAGGAACGCAGATATTTTGAATGTGTCTTCCTAGAAGAGCTCTTCTTTCTTAAAAAATATAAATTTTTATAACCCTTCAAGGGCCATTTAAAGTTTTAAGTCCAAGAAAAGTCTTTCTCTGCTTCATTTCATTTCAGGAACTGACTATTCACTTTATTTCTTTGACATTTTCATACAGTTCTAAGTGTCTTGAAGTACCACCTACATGATAATTTTTTTAATATACACAATACCACTCTTCTAAAATAAGGATATTTACTTTATTTCGTAGATAAGATAATGAGAATCATTTAGGTTATTTGACTCATTTCTTTGCAAGAACATGGTGCAGTCTGAATCAAATACAAAATGTATCACTTCAAAATTGCTTCTCTTTCTACTACACAACATTTCAGAAAAGAATAAGAACTATTTTTTATGGACTCAAACATGACACATTTAAAAGAGATGGGAGTTTGGGAATAAAATGGATACAAAGCTATACTGACAAATAACATATCAAATAATAATTAGGCATTCTGGAAAAATGAAAGAAGGAAGGAAGTGGGGAGGGACAGAGGAAAAGAAGAATTGCAGTGGGAAAGAAAGGAAGAAAAGAAACTGAGCATTTTGCTTAGTCTCATGTATTGCATTTTATTACTTTTTATTTGCCAGAGGAAAGAGCATAAAAATATGATTTCAAATATGGGGATTGCACAGGTATTTCTGGAGTAACAAACTCAGGTATAGAAAAAAAAAAAGAATATTATGGAAGAGAAAAAGAACCTAAGGTGATAATGAGCCACCAGGGCATAGCTGTGGTTGGTTAGAAGCAATAGTTGACTATACAAAGACATTTAATGAGAAAAAAAATAGGACACTCTATTAAAGGGCACATTTTTAAAGCCATTTTCCATCTGTATTCCTGGAAATGTGAGTTCAATCAATGAATAATTCATCCGAGGCTGATAAAGGAAAAATGCAGAATGTATTCACTTGGCCAAGATAGGTAGGACAGTCAACTGGTAACAGCTTCAGTCACCCTGGCATCAAGGTTTAATTGAACCAAAAAGCAATTCTGAAATTTCAAAAGAAAATTATTTCTTTTATGAAATCTGTAAAATTGGATGGAAGCTTTTGAAGGCATAAAACTAAATTGAGGGTAAAATAGGCTTATGAATTCAAACCATAAAGGTTATCAATTTTATCCCTACCTAGTTTAGTTAAGTAGAGAGTCATCATTTTCTTTCCACCCTGCTTCATTTTCTTTGCTTTTATAGTCATATGTCACAAGTTCAATATGCAGATATTATTAAAGAATGTAGAACATGAACAGTAGCAATACCTTGATTCCAACTGTAAGCCATGATACTCTGGTACCATCTTTCTAGGAATATTCTTTATTGGTTGGCTTTTACAGCTTTAAAAAAAGTCATTATAAACACCGTGACTTAAAACAATAGTTACATATTTGGCATCGGAAATACACTTTGGTCTGGGTCAACTAGAAGGTCCTTCAACTTATCTCATCTGGTCTCAGTCATGCACCTATGGCCAGCTCTCTGGTTGACTGAGGATAGTTTGTCAAAGGGGATGTTCAGTAGAATGGCTGATTTTTATTCCATGTGGTCTGTTAACCCCCCAGCAGGCTATCCCACACTTGCCACATGATGGTCTCAAGGTCCCAAGAGTGAAGCATACAAAAGCCTCTTGAGGTCAGGCTCAGAATTTGTATAGTTTCCCTTCCATTGCTTTTTTTATTCAAATCAAGTCACAGGAGCTGCCCAGATTGAAGGAGTATAGGAAGAGATTCTAGCTCCTGAATGAAGGAAAGATTACGTGGCCATTTTTATCACTACTCTACCTTCTTTTGAGAAATTCTCACTAATGATGATATAACCATGAGATTAAAATTCGTATGTAATTTATGACATACATTTAGTCCTCAAATATTTCTGAGTTCAAAGTTTCTACCATGCTTCTCTTCCCATCTTTTCAGTGCTCATTCAGGCACTTAGTCAGACTCCCTCAGAAACTTTTAGAAAATCCCACTGGGATACTAAGCTCTATAACTGATGTCATTTACTAGGTTAATTTCTGGTTTTCTTTCTATGCATGTGGCGGTTCTTCTTCTTTATTTTTCCTTCCATTTCTCCTTCTCCCTACACCTATTTCTTGAATATTAGTGGAACCAAGGTCTCTATTCTTGTTACTCTTTTCTCTCTTTACATTGTCTCCATGGCTTCAGGTATACCACATCCTCCTCACTAGTTATCTGAATTCCTGCAGTAGCCTCTCCTGCATATTTCATATCTTTGACAATCACTTATTTTTTTTCCATGTGGCTTTTATAAAGAGTTCCCGAAATCCTTAGAATAACAACATCAACTGTAATTCTTAATCATCTTCTTTTTTTCTATAATTTTCAGAATAGAAATCAGATTTTCAGAATACAAGGATATGTATGCTCTAATCTGTTTTCTGCTTAAGTTCTCCAGATCATCTCTGCTAAATCCATTTTTGTCATTATTTTTAAATATTTACCATTTTTTCAATACCTTTTGTTTCTGTGATCTAGAAAATAATTTGCTGCTTCCTAGAATGTTCTTCTATCACATCTTTTTAACCAACTTATCTCCTACTCATCCTAACTCAAGATGCCACACATTTCAGTCACTGCCAGGAAGACCATTTGGTATCTGTTTAAGTTGAATAACCCCTATGGGGGCTTCATGAACTCTGTGCTCATCTGACGTAGCACATCACACTCTATTATAAAGTGTTGATAGTGTGTCCTTCTGTCTTTCCCATAAGCATATCAACTGAAAGAAGGGTTGTTGGTACGTGTTTCTGTGCCTTCAATATTTACAACTATATGGGGCTCAACAGATGTTTAAAATACTTAGGTGGGAGAAAACGTGTGCCATAATAGGAAAAAGAAGTACATAGTATTTAGTTCCTTAATACTATAATAGTGCTGTGTGACAAACAAACAAAATACCCTACTGGTAGGAAATGTATACATTTATTTTTGCTCCAAATCTAGGGATCAATCAACTGGTCTGTTGATATGGGTAAGCGCGGCTGATCTTGGCGAGACTCGCCCGTGCACTTGCACCCAGTTTGTTGGTTAGGGACTCACTGGTCTAGGGTAGCCTCAGCTGAGACTCATCACCCCTTCGTGTGCTCTCTGATTCTCTCAATGGGCAGTCGAGGCTTACTGCCCTGGAAGATGCAGGCGTTTATTAGAGTTGCCAAGCTTGGAACCAGGGAGATGTCTTCTGCTCCATTCTATTGGTCAGAACAAGTTATAAGGCCAGCCCAGATTAAAAGAGTGGAGAAATACACTCCACTTCTTGATGAGAGGAGTAGCAAAATCACACTATAAAGAGCATGGATGTAGCGAGACCATTAACTGGGACTATCAATGCAATCAACTTGGCATACCCTACCTATAGCATATCATCCTAATTTACATAATTATGCACATCATGCAATAGTATGCTACTAACTCTACACAAATGTGTAGAGAAATACAATTTCAGAGGAGACATCAGATTTGCTCCAACTACTTTAGTTTGAAATAAAAGTTTCTGATGAAAAAAGAATTTAGAAACAAAACAGTCATTTAAACACTGAGCACCACAGCTCAAACAATAAAGAAATTATAAAATAAAGATGCTAATGAAACAAAGAGAAGGAAGGAAGGAGAGGAACAGATAATGATTCAACAGAGCCAAACAGCTAAACTGTAGCAATCAAAGCAAATAGCAAGAAAACAAAAGGCACTGATTAAATTCAACCTCTCTACTCCCAAAATAATATGTATGCTGCATCGTTTTCGACAAACAGTATGGTAAAGACCTAAGTTAGTGCACAGCAAGCATTATCAATTCTATTTTCATTACTGTTGGAGGATTCATTTTCTTGATCAATTAGGAAAAATTATCCTTATTAAAGTATTATGAGTACAACTATAACGGGCCCCTTGAAGCTATCCTGTGCTTGCTCTGGCCTTGAAGTGTTGGAAGAAAACTGTATTATCATTCACGTTCAGCCTGGCAGAGAGCAAAATGACATACCCTTGAAGCCTCAGTTTTCCAGCTCAAGGGACCAGTTCTCAGCTTAAGGACAATTAAGCAAAGTTTAATTTGGCAAAGCTAAAGGCTCAGTGTCAGAAACATAAAATCATTAGTTAAGGAAGGCAGTGATCAAGGTAACCTCAATATTTCCTTCAGCTTGACCATACTTAAGACAGGCTTCTTGCTGCCTCCAGGCCCCTGACCTCCCTTTCACCCAGGTCGTTAAGAGAATCCAGATGGCCTAACCACAGAGGTCTCTCTGCGCCCTTACCTTAGAGGATTTACTTGAGAAAACTTGTCATTGTAAAATCTTGCTTTGCCCCTTTGAGATGCAAATCTTTTAAAAAGCTCTTTCTAGTTTTACAATCCAAGACTGTCTTTCTCTAGGGCTTGGGGCCATCCCTTTGAAATGACACCACTAAGGAAGATAGTGTCCCTTTCTCCCAGTCTCTGTGAGAGGGTAGGAGCCTCCCTTCCTTTCCTGGGTCCTTTGTTCCATGTGTAAAACTATCTCCCATTATGAAGACACATGAACATTTACTTTTCCTTTGGTTAAGGCCAATTAGCAAACCCAGATAGCCTATGATCCCTCTACCCCAAGTCTTAAAAAGCTCAGACTGAGTTCTGGTCTTTCCTCTATTGCAATAGCCGGGAAAAAGTCTTCTTTCCGTGTTTAATGTTGTCTCGTGCAATTCGGTTTTGAAAGTAGCATCCACACCTGAGAAAAAGTTGATATGTTTGAAAGTCCTTTTGAAAGTTCAAAACTTCTTCACAGAAATTCTAAGAAGCCTGAAGTTCTCTGTGCAGTATTTAAAGAGCAAATACTTCCTCTTTTGGAAAGCCCCATTTATGCAGAAGTGATTTAAGTTTTAGGTCAAAGCTAAAAAATTTACCCTTAATTGAAGGAAGAAGAAATGCCCTATGGTTTTCCACGGGTAACTTGAAGTTTCTCTCTCAAGACTCCTTCTTTATGAGTGTTTTTCTGTAACTGGAACGGCATACGCTGCTGTCCATCTTTCCCCTGAGAGGCTTATAATAGGAAAATATGAGCTATTTCTAAATTAACTAAAGTTGAAAATGATTAAGTTTAACTTCAACTAACTGTGCATTGCCTATCCGTCCCTTAGGTCCTAGGCCTGTTTCAGAGCCCAGAGCACCTAATCAGATGCTGGTGAGCTTCAAGTCTAGTACAAAAGGTTCACACAACTACCTCTAGAATAATGCAAAGAATGAGTGCAAGTCTCTAACAGAGGGACACACAAAAAAATTTAAAAAAGGTTTACAGGCAGGAGCTGTTAACATACAGGAAGTACAAGGAAAAAATTTAAAAAGGAGGATGCTTGATGGTCAGGTCTTAAAAGATGAGTGGGAATTCTAAAGGAACACAGACAAAGGAAGAAGATTCCAGGTGAGGGAGGGCAATAGCTTGATAAAAGGTTAAAGAAGCATGCTTGCTTATGTCACATTCTGTGGAGCTGTAAACAAATTAAGACAGGGTCTGGCAAAGTAGATACAGGCAAAGCCTGCTTAATTACTCTACTTTCTAAGAGTTAACTCTACCAAAAAGTCAGTGAAATATGAGATTTGCCTTTTTAATTATTAATTTATGTTGTTTTGGGTTTACATACATACTTTATTTTTATTAACTTTACTGAGGGGCAATTTATGTAAAATAAGCCACATCCATTCTAGATGTGCAACTTGGTGCCCTCTGACAGATGTATACATCCGTGAAACTGTTGCAGTCTAGATAGTGAATGTATGCATCATTCTGAGAAGCGCAACCCACCTTTGCTCTTAGTCACACACAATTGAACCAGATTTTGTCATTATAGATTAGTTTTTTGTTTTCTAGAATTTTGTATAAATGAACTGTAAAGTATGCACTCGTGTGTCTCGCTTCTTTCACATTATGTAATGAATTGAGGAATGGCATAAGGTAAATGTTAGCTTAACTATTTGAGAAGCTGACAGATAATTTTACAAGTGGTATTACCATTTTACATTTCCACCTGCTGTGTGGAAGGGTTCGGTTGCTCTACACGCTTGCCAGCAATTAGTATTTCAGTCCTGAAAAGAAAAAAAGGCAATTCTAGAGAGTGGGTAGTGATATTTCATTATGGTTTTTTTCCTTGACTTGTTCTGTTAGCTAATAAGTTCAAGCATCTTTTCATGTGCTCATTGGCTACTTTTATACCTTGTGAAATATTTGTTTGAATCCTTTTTATTTATTAAGTGATTTATCTCTTAACATTGAGTTTTAAGTGTTATTTGTATATTTTTGTTAGAAGTTCTTTGTAAGAATCATCCATTTTGAATATTTTTTCCCTTCTGAAACTGACACTTTGGTTTTGTTAATGTTGTCTTTTGAAAAGTCAAATAATATAATTTCAATAAGGTACAATTTTAATCAAATTTTTAATGATTTATGCTTATTTAATAATTTATGTCCTATTTAAGGAAACATTGCTTAATCCAGTGCTGCAAAAAGATCTTCTCCTATATTATCTTTAGGAAATTTCATAGGATTAGCTTTCACATTTAGATTTATCATTCAAGTTAATTCTGAGATATGGTGTAAGGTAAAAGTTGATTCTCACTTTTTTCCTCATAAATATATATTTTTCCCCAGTAATATTAGTGGGAAAGAGCTTCTTTCTATATAAGTGCCCTAAGAACTTTGTAAAAATCAGTTGTCCATAAATTTGTTGTTGTATTTCTGGACTTTCTTCTCTGTTCCATTAATCCATTTATCTATACTTTTGGCTAATTCCATGTCTTGGTATGTAACTAACTTAACAGTAAGTCTGAAGTCAGGTAGACAACATACAAATCTATCGTGCACATAGAAAGAGAGAGAGAAAAGAAAATTACAAATACCCCTCACAAACATAGATGCAAAAATAACAAAATATTAACAAATCAATTCAAGCAATATGTTAAAAAGAATCACATAGGATTTCTCCCAGGAAATCAGTTTATCGTTTGAAAACAATAAATATAATTTACCACATCAAACAAATTTAAAATTGAAAACCATGTGATCATTTTAAACTAGGTATCTAAAGTGCATTTGATTAAATTCAACATTCATTTGGGGTAAAAACTCCCAACATATTACTAACGGAAGAGAATATTCTCAAGTAGAATATTACATCCAACAACTTCAGAATAAAAACACTTTTCAAGTGCTCATAGTACCTTCATGAAAAAGAAATGTATTCTGGGCAATAAAATAAGACTCAATAAATCCAAACTAGTTAAAATTGTGCAAATTATATTTTTAGTAATAGATATCTAAGAAAACCCACTATACTAGGAAATTAAACAGCATAAATTTAAAGTTTTACAAAAGAAAAAGACAATCATAGGGGATATATTTAAGATATATCTCAAAGTAAATAAAAAATATATCAGAATTGGTGAGATACAGACAAAGCATTACTTAATAGAAACTTATTTTAGAAATTTCTTATAATACAAAAGAAAAAAGATTTAACACCAATGCCTTCAGGTTTCACCTTAGGAAATTTTAAAAGACAAGCAAAGTAAACTGAAAGTACATAGAAATAAAAAATAATAGAGAGGAAATTAATTAAATAGAAAAGGGATAGATAATTAGACAATAGCAATCAAGCCAAAAGTCCTCTAAAAACAAAATTAACAAATCTTTTATCTATACTGATAAAGAAAAAGAGAGAATACAAAAAAAAAGAAAAAAGAGAGACTACAAATCACCAAATCAACAATTAAAAAGGAATTATCACCACAGATCATATAAATATTAAACAGATAATGAGAGAATATCATGAAAAACTTAATGCCAACAAATTTTAAAATTTATATGAAATGGACACATTTCCTTGAAAATCCAACTTTCAAAATTGATACAAAAAGAAACAAAGAATCTGCAAGCCCACTACAGATTAAACAAATTGCATTGCTTATAAAAATCATTCCAATAAGAAAACTCAAGAATCATATGGTAAGATCCATCAAACATTCAAGGAAGAAATAACATAAACTCTTTCAGAAAACAGAAGAATAGGGATAATTGGCTAGGACTAACTTGTGTTATGAGGCCAGTATATCTCTATTATCCAAAGCTGATAAAAAAAATTATATGACTAAAGAGAAAATTACCAACCAGTGATTCACAAATAAGATCCAAAATTCCTTAACACAATACTAGTAAACCATAACTAAAATGTTTTTAAAATATATTTTTAAAGTATACTACATTTTAACCAAGTAGAATTTATATCAGGTAGTTTGCATTCAAAAATCAATCAATGGTATACCAATGTTCATAGCAGCATTATTTGCAAAAGTCAGAAGGCAATCAGCAAAATGCAAATTGAGAAACAAGGCACCATTTCTTATCTTTAGGGTAGGCAAGATTTTAAAAGAGTAGCAATACTGAAATATGTGGTACCAAGAAATCATTGTACATGTCTGGTGGGAATGTAAACTGGAGCAACCATTTTAGACACTTTCGTTGTGTTCCAGTAAAGTGTAAAATAACCAAAAACTTTTACTTTTAGGCACATACTCTAGTAAAACTCTTGCCCATGTTCTACAGAGGAAATACATCAGAATATGTACAGCATCTTTTGTAGTAGTGAGAAAACTGGCAACAACTCTGTCCACTGAAGAGGAGGGAGAACGAAATTGTCCTATGTTCATGTGATGGAATATTATGCAACAGTAACAACAAATCAAATATGGCTGCATGTGCAAAATAAATCTCCTCAAGTCTTTTAGAAGATTGTGCAGAAGAACTATTCACAGTGAGACTAATAATTACATAAAGTTTAAAAGCACTTGACAATTGAATAATGCATTTTTGAGAATAGATAAATAAGTCTATAGCAACAAAAGGATAAACCTACAACTCAGGAAGAGAGGCAAGGTAATAGAATCACAGGGCACTCACAGGAAGTTCATAAATTATTAGCAATGTTCTATTTCTTGAGATGGGTAGTGTGTAGATGAATGTTCATTCTATTTACTAGTCTTTTTGACTTAGATAAACCTCATCTCTCAAATATAAGAAAAAATTTCAAGGGGCAGATTCTATGTCTGTTGCGTATTAGCTCAGCTATTAATCATTTTTCCATTCATCATACATCTGCTATTTATTCCATGTAGCAAACACTACGAAAAGTGTTTCTCCTGAGAGAAAGAAAACAATTTAGTATCTCTTTGTTTGCTTTACCATTACTGATGATGCTAATTGTAATATTGTTTTAAAAAATAATGTGCAAAATTCCTGTCTTATTTTACTTCCTCTGGAACTAGGGTAAGGATATTTTTTCTCGTTTCTAGAAATTAATTGCTTACATATCTCCCCACATCAGGTGGACAACAGACGTTGTGCATGTCATTCATAATTTAACATAGGAAAATTTTCATCTTTGAATGTACCTCTCCCTTGTGAGTATCTGCAAATTGGGAATAGTTGGAAACTATCACCATGAAACAAAATAAAATTCAGCTCATTTTGAAATGTTTGAAATGTTGTCTTTGTTTTCCTTTCTAGAGCCTAATTCCCCAATGCTACATCTATGTCATCTTTTTTAATGACAGGAAGATTAATAGTGAACATCATATAAACCTTTTTGCTAGGCCATAGGTTATAGAGGACACATTGTGACCAGGCTTATTTTGTAATCAAGACAGAACTTGACACCAGCAAGATTTATCTGGACGTAAACTTTGTAAGAGGAAAAGTTTACCTGAGTAACCACAGGAAGTATGAATTGCTTTGACTTAAAACTTTGAAAGCGGGGATTTATGACAAGTTCAAAGTGGTTCTCATCAACATCATCCAGTGGCATGCAAGGAAGAAATGTTATACTGTATGGATCAATTTTCTATTTCCCAATATTTATCTGAATTGACAACTAATAAGAAACTTCCTCTAGTAGCTGTTGACAATTTCAAATCAAATACTCTGTTCTTGTCACTGCAAAAAGCTCTGTTGAAATTACTGACAACTGAAATCATATATAGTGTATGCTATAACGGTCTGTCAACATGGGCGGGTATGGCATTGTGGAAAGTTGCTTTGCTTGTTACACAAGTGCTTGACAAATCCATATAACATTGTTCTTGGCTGGTACTGCAATAATATTTTTATGTATTTCTTTGCACATAAAATAGAAAATACAAAAAATTAAAATACCATCTAAAACAAAGTTGGGATGAGAGTTCGCCTACTGTCAAGTAGCACTAAGCCAATGAAATCTCATTTTATCCTGTGTGTAGAATCTGACAATAATTGTATAGTGCTGTGAATGAGAAACACCTTTGGGAAGGTATATGCTTTACATTCTTTAGTTACTTCACAATGATTAATCAATAATGTGATTCTTCTGTCCTTTGCCCATTGATATTAACATCTGAGAACAATGAAAAATGCATATGGCATGATTGTTTATGTTGGAAAATCCTAAGCAATGTACACACAAAAAAAACTCCACTAGAACTAATAATTAAATAATAGCAAGATTGCAGTACACCAGCCAATATTCAAAAATCAATTGTCGTTCCATACACAAGCAACAATTAATTGGAAAATACAATAAAAATATTATTTATAAATGTAGCAAAACCCATTAACTATTTAAAAATAAAGTTAATAAACTATGTGTAAGACCCATATACTGAAAGCTACAAAACATTGCTGAAATAAATAAAACTTAAGTAAATTGATATACTATGTTCATGGATTGAAAGATTCAATACTGATACTCCAACATCAATTCTGCCTAAACTCATCTGTGTTTATTCACTACAATCCCAATGCAAATTCTTTTGGGCTATTTTATAGAAACTAGTAAGTTAACTCTGTGATTTATATGGATATGCAAAGGAAGTAAAACAGCCAAAACCATTATTGATAAAGGAGGTAAAAGTTTGAGAGATTCATCAACCTGGTTTCAAGCCTCAATATAAAGTAACAGGAAACAAGACAGTTTAAATACTGATGTAGATGGAGACAAATAGATCAATGCAGCAGAACTGGGAGGTCAGAAACAGATCCACATGTATATTGATTTTCACAATGACTGAGTTAATTCAGTGGGAGAAAGGATAGGCTTTCAGCCAATGGTTGTAGAGAAACTGGATATCTATTTAAAAAAGAAAAAGAACTTTGACACCAGTCTCACACCATACACAGAAAAAATAATTTAAGGTAAATCACAGATCTAAAAATAAAAGCTGAAATTATAAAGGTGTAAGAAAATAGAAGAGAATATTTTTATAACAGAGTAGGCAATACTCTCTTAAAAAAGGACACAAAAGCACTATAATTAAAGAATAAAAATGATAAACTGGACTTCATTACCATGTTTAATGCATTTACTGTTCAAGAAAAAAAAAATAGGAAAATGAATAGGCAAGCCACAGACTGGGTGACAATTTTTGCAATACAGATACATTGCAAAGGACTTGAATCAAGTATATATAAACAACTTTTAGAACATATGAAACAGAAGACAAAATAAGAAGACAAAATAATTCGACAATTTAGAATAGAAAATGAATGATCGATAAGCACATAGTAAGACATTCAACATCATTAATCATCATAAAAATAAAAATTTAAAACAGAGTATGATACCATTAGACCCCATTAAAATGGCCAAATTTTTAAAAGACTTAAACATCAAATTTGGGGGTGCATGGGTAATGCAGTCAGTTGAGCATCCCACTCTTGGTTTCGGCTCAGGTCATGAGATCAAGCCCTGCCTTGGCCTCTGGCACTCAGCATGGAGTCTGCTTGAGAGTCTCTGTCTCTCTCCCTCTCCCTCTGCCCCTCCTGCTCGTGTTCTCTCTTTCTTAAATAAATAAATAAATAAATAAATAAATAAATAAATAAATATATATATATATTTTTTTTAAAGACTGAAACATCAAATTTGATGAGGGTGTGGAGCAGCAAGAACTCTCATACATTACTGGTGGAAGTTTAAAAGACTACATGTGGGTGCCTGGGTGGCTTAGTCGGTTAAGCATCTGCCTTCAGCTCAGGTCAAGATCCCAGGGTCCTGGGATCAAGTCCTGCATTGGGCTCCCTGCTCAGCAAAGAGTCTGCTTCTCCCTCTACCCCTCCCCTCTGCTTGTGATCTCTCTCTCTCTCTCTCTCTCTCTCATGCTCTCTCTCACGCCTCTCTCTTTCTCTCAAATAAATAAAATCTTCAAAAAAATAAAAGACTACATGCACTTTATTAGACAGTTTTGTGATTTTTTTCTATAACATTAAAACTCACACTTACCATATAACCCAGGAATTCCTTAGGTAATTCCTAGGTATTATTTAAAAGAAATTTAAAAAAAATGATCACAAGTCCACAAAAATACCTGTAGAAAAATATTCAGGGCAGCTTTATTTAGGGTGCATAGATAAACCAATAGCGACATATTTGTTCAGTGGAACACAGATAAATCTCAGTAACATGTTGAGAGAAACAAAAAGCCAGTCACAAAGAGAGTACATCTTATCATTTTATTTATATGTAGTTCTGGAATAGTCAAACTAAGCTATGATGTTAGAAATCTTACTGATGGTTGTCTCAGTTGTGATGATGGTGATTGCCTGCAGAGGAACATTAGAGAACATTCTGGCATGATGAAAATATTCCACATATTGACTGATTGGGATGGTTATACTAATGTATATATTCATCAAAACTCATAATACTGTATATTTAAAATCTGTACCTTTTATTGTACCTTAATTATAGCTCAATAAAGTTATTTTTTAATGTGGAAGAGGAATTGTAATAAATCATAAGACATTTAAAAAGTATAGCAATCAAATATAATATAGAACCTTTTTTGGATCTTGATTCAAATGATTTAACTATAAAAGACATTTTGGAGACAAGTAAACAATTTAATAAGGACTGATTATATTGAGATTCTAATGTTAATTTTGTGAGGCCTGATAATGGCATGTGGTAAAATAATGCCCTTATTTGCACAGATGCACACTGAAGTGTTCATGGGTGAAATGATATGATGTCTTAGAGATGCTTCAAAATACTCAAGGAAAAAGTGAAGGAATAGATAAAATTAAAAGAGTAATAAAATGTTGGGGCACCTGGGTGGCTCAGTTGGTTAAGCATCTGCCTTCGGCTCAGGTCATGATCCCAGGATCCTGGGATCAAGCCCTGCATTGGGCTCCCTGCTCAATGGGGAGTCTGCTTCTCCCTCTCCCTCTGCCTGCCGCTCCCCCGGCTTATGCTCGATCTCTCTCTCTTTGTCAAATAAATAAATAAAATCTATTTTTTTTAAAAAAAGAGTAATAACCACTGACAATTGTTGAAGCTGGTTATGGTTACATAGAGATTCCTTATATTCTGTATATTTCATGTATCTGGGAAGTTTTTCATAATGAAAGTTTAAAAATTCTAGTACTAATGGTGCAGGTGTTAGCAAATAATATTTTTTTCCATCTAGAAATATAAAATTCATCCTGGACTGCATTATCTGAAAAAAAAAACTGTAAAAAGCATCATCAACTAAGATTCTCTTCTATATTTTAATCTCTCATATTTTTTAAGAGTTTATTACCTCTATGTACTTAAGACCACACAAAATGAGTATGAGTTACCATATAATTGACTAATATGTTGTTACTTCCAAAATATTTTTTTCCTAACAAATGATCTGTCCGTCACCTCTTCTACCATATATCTGTTTTCCATCTGTATGAAAGATTTTGTGAAAAGTGGTACCTACTTTCCTATTCAAATTATATATAATATATTTAAGTTATGAGATGTGTGCCTTTTGGGTGTGCCCAGGTCTAAATTACACCTGATATCCATCCCATCTTTGAGAAGTGTCTCGAGGCACCTGGCTGGTGCAGTTAGTTGAGTGTCTGACTCTTGGTTTTGACTTATGTCATGATCTCAGGGTCCTGGGATTGAGCCCCAGGTCGGACTCTGTACTCAGCGTGGAGTCTGCTGGAGACTCTGTCTTCCTCTACCTCTTCCACTCATGCTCTTGCTTGCTCTCTCTCTCTCTAAGATAAATACATCAAAGGAAGGAAGGAAGGAAGGAGGGAGGGAGGGAGGGAGGGAGGGAGGGAGGAAAGTGTCTTAACTTGGGCACCCCTGAAAACAAAGCTTGAAAACAGGAAGTTTTTTTGACAGATAATGCCAGAGATCTCAAAAGGGGCTGGGAGGAGAGGAAGGAAAGGGATGGAAAGCCAGTTGCAGTATAAAGATTCCCCACTGCAGGCAACAAGGGCTCAGCTCAGATGGGGCCTCTGCAAAGCAAGAAGAATGCTTTCCAGAATTTTCCTTCCAACTGACAGGAGGCTGGAGAGATCTTTCCACTGGCTCCTACTCCCCTCAGTTGAAGGTTGCCTGAGACATTGACTGTACCCTCCCACGCCTCTCGTCTTGCAGTTATAGGCTGTGCTTGTGTAGTTTGTGAGGACTGCTGGCTCCTGAGAAAGCTCTGAAGCAAACAAACGCCGAGAGCTATGCAGGTCACTCTTGGGTGGAACAATGTCAGCATGGCAGCACAGCCCACCGGAGCTGTGGCGGAAACCAAAATGAGCTGAGGGAACGAGATGTGGGACAGCGAAAGCAAATGTCACAGGGAGTGTGCCAGTGTTTTCAGTTTGTCTGTTTCATATTGAAAGAAGCATATTCATTCCAATGTCAGGGTTAATTGAAGGTGCAGGTAGAAGGTACAGGGTAATAGAAATCATTGTGGTCTTCAGAATCAAAGATGACTCTATTGACAATATTGTTTCCCACATTTTAGATACTAACTAGAGTATTCTCCCATTAATGATGTGCTGCTTGTCTGCTAATGGATGCTTATTATTATTTATACGGTTTATGTCCTAGCTGCCAAGTAATGAGTGCCTTCTATATATAGGAAACTACTGGAAAAAGAATGCATTTTCTCTGATCATCATGACAACCCTAAAAGGTAGATGTTATTACAGACTTTACATATGTGTGATCTATAGATAATATAGAGAAAAAAAATTGCTTGTTTGAGGTCACTTTATAGTAAGTGGCTGATCATTTCTGACTCTAAAGCTCATCTTCTTTTCCACTCCTTACCTTTCCTGCTTTGACTTCAGGCACAGATGGGTGTTTTGTTTTGTTTTGTTTTGTTTTTTTAAGATTTTATTTATTTATTTACTTGAGGGAGAGAGAGAGACAAAATGGAGCAGGGGGAGAAGCAGAGGGAGAGGGACAGACAGACTCCGCGCTGAGCATGGAGTCTATCCCACGGGTGCGGGACTCTATCCTATGACCCTGAGATCATGACCTGAGCCAAAATCAAAAGTCGGTCACTCAACCAACTGAGCCACCGAGGCGGCCCAGGCACAGCTGTCTTTGCTGGCTCTGTGTACCAGAGACTGGGTGACAAAGAGTAAATATCATGAAATAGACCCCCAAAGAGAGTTTGTTAAGTGTTTCTCAAGCTTGGCTTTGGGTATAATTTCCTTCTCCCCATTGCTGTAATAATACACTATCATGAACATAATCGGGCATGGGTCCTCCCTGTATTCCTAATTTTTCTTAGAGAGATAAAAATACCAGTGGTGGAGCACCTGTAATAAACATCTGCCTAAGTGCAGAGGACTGGCAAATCAGGTCACTCCAGTGTGCATGCTAATAAGCCTCCTGAAATGCTATCCATGGCTTCAGGAGGAAAGAAAAGCATTTAATATTTCCCTTTCCACTCCTTCTCAGCGTGCGATTATTGCTAAACTTTCTCTCTTGGTATTTTTTCCTCCAATAAGCTAAAAATATGCAAATAATCTTTTTAATTGTTCATGAGAACGCATTAAATTTCCCTCTTATGATGAAATTTCATTCTTTTAATCAGCGGTTGTTTGGAACCTAGTAGATAAAAAAGTATCAGTATTAGCACACTGCATTAGGGTTTTTTTTATTATTTAACAAAAGGGAAATTTTAAACTGAAGTGATTGCAGAATTTAATTTAAAAACCATATTCCTTTTCCATCTAATTAGAATTTTAAAATGGTTTCTTGTATCAAAGCTAAACTATCTGAGCCCCCTTTATAATATTCATTGAGAATTCTGATTCTGTAAAGTATTGGACATGAATATATGAAATTGTACCACTATTACTTTGTTTTCTAGTACCTTCTTTTCTCTTTCTAGTAAGAAATGTGAATCCCTGTTTTAAGAGAGGGATGGGGAGGGTGCCTGCGTGGCTCAGTCAGTTAAGTGTCTGCTTTCGGCTCAGGTCATGATCCCGGGGTCCTGGGATCAAGTCCTGCCTCCAACCAGGGAGCCTGCTTCTCCCTCCTCCTCCCTCTCTCTCTGTCTCTCGTGAATGAATAAATAAAGTCTTAAAAAGAAGAGAGAGCAGGGGAAAGAGCAAAGAGCCAAATTCACAGAATCTGCTAATCTGCTGTATTTTGAATTAAAGATAGGTTTGTCAGTCTAATTATCAGAATCCTGTGGATGCTGGAAGGCTGGAGCGAAAAAGGAGAGGTTTTATCAGGAATTCCCTCCATTAGAAGATAAGGAAACTGATTAATGATAGGGCAGTACCCTATAGGGGCGACTGAAGACACTAGATTATTTGACCAACTGTTCACCTCTGAGTAGTGGGAATTAAGGGAGAGATTGGTATGGGTTGAGCAGAAATCTAACAGTAGGACCCTAATTTATTGTAGTTTTCTGAGCTGTAGAGCCATTCCAGAGAATCTTGGTGTCCTCTAAACCAAAAAATTCAAAAGTTCTTCAAGAACAGAATCAGTTTTAGTCTCAATCTATCTTTCAGGTCTTGCTTTGGCAATTGTACCAAGACTGAGATTGTTACATGGATATAGCTAAGATATATTCCTGCAATAATGGCAGAAGTTCTGAGTGACCCAGAACTGATTTCACAAGGGGGCTGGACAAAGGAAATAGGAGAAACACTTCATCATTGGTTTACTCGGGGAAGAGCTATGTGAAAATGCCTTTCTTCAATCTTAAAGCTGAAATTGTTTTTCTCTCTTTTTTTCTGCTTTAGAAAAGGGTATATTTTAATATACCAGTGATGCTGTTAGTTGGACTGTAATTGAACTGAGCTTTAGTGTCAGGCATTGAAGGTTCAAAAGGAATAAACCAAGGTCCTTCCCAGTTTACAGGTTAGGAGAGGACGATAATTGAAGCCAGGCTGTCAGAACACACCAACATGCATTTATTGAATTGCTATAAGGTGCAAGGGGAAAGAGTCATGTGAAAGGATATGAGGGAATCAATTGTGCTTCCCTTTGCTGACCTGGCTTCAGCACCCTGGCCTCCAGTGTATTTCAGCATCAGAACCTTTTCAGTTTTTCATCTATCAGGACTGAGATTTCCCCAGATAATTCCCTCCCTTGCTCTCTGACTTGGTCTAGATCATCACTTCAAAGTCACCCCTCAGTCCTAGCTGAATTCATTTTCCCTATCACTTTAACCACTTACAGTATTTTACTTTTCTTTACTGCTGGGCATTATAAACTTATTTGGTTATTTCTGTGTCCCCTATAGAAGCACTTTGAAGGCAAAGAATTTCTCTATTTTGTTCATTGCGGCAGCCTCATGTCTAAAGACAGCAGATTCTCAAATATTTGTTGAATAAATGAATGAATGATTATGATAGGAGGAAACATGATGAATAAAACATGGATATTTGGGCTGGGTATTGAAGAATTAACAAAATTTCTACAGCAGTGTGGAAAGCATAAGGAAAGGCTGTTTTCCTGGTTCAGCCTCAGTCCACTGGCTCCCTGGTCCTCAGGGTAGGGCTTTCTCAGTGATTTCACCCCTTTCAGTGGGAAGGATTCTCTAAGTTTTGAGTTTAGCATATTTTTCTGCCCCTCCCCTAGGATAGAAGTTTTGTTTTGTTTTGTTTTTTTCTTTCATTCCCACAGCTACAGTGGGTCTTCATGTGTGCCTTGGGGACTACAGAGTTTGCCTCCCTTCAAGGGGGCTTAAGTTTTCTGTTCCACTGGGGAGAAGGATGTGGGTCTTCCAGTAGTGGTTTCTGTCTCTTCCTCCCCAAAGCCTGGACCTGTGGGAGGCATGCTCCAGCTTCCTCATTGTCCCTATCTTTCTCTTGAGCGTCTGAGGAAGTCCATGGAGAAGGGTTTGCTAGCAGGTGCAAATTCCTCTGCACCTGTGGCTTCTACAGCTTCCATACTCTCATACCACACTTGGACTCTAGCAATTTATTTAAAAGTTTAGCCGAATTCTTCTTATCAATTTGTATGGCATTCCCATCCTCTTCCCTTGCTCTGCCCTAGGTAATCTGGTACTCACCTCCATCTCTCCTCGGAGACCCTTGTTTTCCTTCAGATTTAAGGCTAGTTAGTTACTCTGAGACCTCTGCCTTTCAAGGATTTCAAGAGAAGTTATGATTTTAAGGATTATCTGTCGTTAGCTTGTTATTAAGATAGAAATGATTGTTTCACAGATTTCTATAACCTAAGTTAGAGCTTCTATTCCTGGTCCTTTTTATTTTTATTTATTCAGATTGAGTGCATTTATTTTTGATCACTTTTATTTAGGTAAGTTGTTTCTTGTTTCCTATAAATTTGATGGTTGTTTTATTCTTCAAATTCTTGAATATGTCAGAGTATTTGAATGATGCATGGCTAAATATGAAACTCTACTAAATTAAACTTTTGTCTCTTTGGAAATGTGATTCAGTATCAAAATGTGCTATTTGGAATGTTGATATCACTCTGATATTTCCCTTTGATAAGTGACATAATTTTTCTTTTTTGGATACCCCTTGGATTCCTTCTTTATCCTCAGAGATCTTTTTTTTTTTTTTAATGTCACTGTGCTATATATTGTTAGTAATTATTCCATATAATTACTGTGCTTTTTCCAGTTTTCCTAGAATTTTCAGGAAATATCTTTGTTTTTTTAAAATTTTTCATGTGTTTATTTTTATTCTCTTACTTAATAGAACATATATCATATTTCTTCATCTGTCTTCATATATTTTACTTTCCCTATTCATTATTTTACTGTTAACATTTTGTTAATTTCCACCTAATTTTGTGTGATTTTTTTCAAGTCTAGCCTTCTCGCTTTGTCTATACTTTCACCATTATCAATTGTACATTTTGTTGCCTCTAAGGTAGCAATAATTTTAGTTAACAATGTAACATCATCCCATTTATTTTCTAATTCAGCACTCACATTCTATCCCTCTCCTGTTTCTATGTTTTTTGAGCTAATTTAGTTTTGTTTTCTCTAAGAAATTTATGAGGTATGGAAATATCCTAATATGTTCTTTTAAACCCAGGCAATTTTTCTGATATATATTTATCTTCATTTTGTGTATTATGTGTCTCCTGTTTTTTGAGTTATATTTAGTTTTAAATCCTATTTTGCTTCCTTTCTAAATCATTACTAATTTTCTTTACATGGAGCCTTTCTATTTGAAATAGGTTTCACTAAATCATATATTGGAAAAGCAGAGGAGGAAGAGAAGGCTAAGTAGTTAGTACTTTCATTTAGGGTTTTATTCTTCAGACCACAAATACTATGCCCTCTGCCCTGTGAGTATATCTACTCTGGGGTTTTATGCTCTCTCTTTCTTCAAGAAAACAAATGGTTGATGTGATTCACAATAAAACTTCTAAAATGTTACAGGCTATGATGCTCTATCACCCAGATATTTGAATCTTTTTAACCCATGCTTAGATGTGAGGGAGCAAGCGTACAAAGTGCTAGACTCCAGGCTTTGAGTCACCCCAGCTAATGCAAAATTGAGTAGAGATAGCCCAAGGTGCAGACTTGTGGGAATAAAAAAAGTGTTTAACCACTAGGTGTGAGAGTGATTTATTACACAGTATGTAACTGGAAGAATCATATATGGCCAAAGTGAAAGAGCTGTGTTTGGGTTCTGTACACATTCCTCAATTTGGGTCCCCAGGCAACTGAATTTGGTAGATAATCTTCACTTAGTCAACAATAGGAAATAATATATGCTCATTTTTGATGAGATCTTAATTTTATACTTAGCTATACACTTAGGTACAATGTAACTAATATTTAAGTAGTGGTTTGACCCTATGGCCACAATTTTAAGAGAGTTATCACAGTCATTTGGTAAGTTTAAAAAGCCAGAGTGGAATTTAGAAATTAATATTAAGAAATCATAACTAGTAAAAAAAAGAAGAATTAAAATAGAATGAGCCATTTTATTTATTTTTTTTATTTTTTTTTAAGATTTTATTTATTTATTCATGAGAGACAGAGAGAGAGAGAGAGAGGCAGAGGGAGAAGCAGGCTCCCAAGGAGCAGGGAGCCCAATGTGGGACTCGATCCCAGGACCCTGGGATCATGACCTGAGCCAAAGGCAGACGCTTAACCATCTGAGCCACCCAGGCGCCCTAGAATGAGCCATTTTAAAGTTTTTCTCTCACTTTTATTTCTTTGACTATAAATTCACTGGTTTCTTTTCCACATAAATAGAAAAGTTGAGACCTTTCCATATTAGACCTTCCTCATATCTTTTAAACATTTTAGAAAATAGAGAACAACTGTCCTCAACTGTTCAATTATTACAAAGGCCACTTTTTCCCTATCTACCTAAAATATGAGAAAGCTTATCTAAGATGGCTTTAGAAAGATTCAAATTTGCTGGACATAGAAATTTGAAGCAAATTAGAATTAGCCCTAAAGTGGCTAGTATTAATTTTCTGAAGTTCCTGAAGACTCACACCCCACAGGCTGTTTGGGCAAATCAAAACACTATTCATGGACAACATGATTTAACAGCCACACTTTTTATTTTTTTTAACATCTGAGTCATTTAGCATAGTAGTGTTATTTAGCTCTAAGCCTCTAAGCCACAGGTATCTTTTTTATGTTTAAATAACTAATCATGATTTATTTTCTTTGTAATTCCTAACTAGTGACCTCCATAACAGCAGCTCAAAGCAACACCAGGAAAAAGATTCTGAACTTTCAGGAATGTAGTAACCTGCATTACTTTAAGATGAGATTCAAAGAACTGTTGAGGAATAGAGCTTAGAAGGAAACTTCGGTGCATCTTCTCTCTAGCTCTCCTTTCTTCCCTAGATAATAATGAGGATCTGAAGAAAAAAAAAAAGGGCAGGCTAAACAGTATCCTCCAAATTTATTATATTTATCATTCGGTTAACCAGAAATATCTATTATTTAGCATTTTATTTACTTCTAATTAAGTGACATCTAAAGACTCTAATAAAGACTTGAAGTGCCAACTGATTCTTTAGGGTCTTCTGAATCTATCAGAGATCAATTTTAAGCCATCTAACTTTGGTGTAACGGTCTGTTCTTGGGGTTCAGTAAGAGACAGAAGAACAAGAAGCTGCAGGCCTGAATGGTGGCCTGTGATTTGGAAGATGCCCATTTCTTCAACCATTCATCCAGAAATCTTAAGAAACAGTGCAATGCACAAGTTATTATGCTCAAAGCATCACTGGTACTATTCATACAATACCTAGTAGAGTGGATTGCATAAATAATGTAATATTTAGTAGATACTAACTGATGAATAGGGCAATTGGATTAGTTGGTTTCTATGATCCTTTGGGCTTGGACCATGACTTACTGCATGTATGTATGTATGTATGTAACATATTTCTTTGCTTATTCTCTATTTTTAACAACTGATAGAATCCACTCACATTCAGGACCTGGTATCTTTTTATTCTAAACCTCAGAGTTCTCAGAAAACCTAACATTAAGCACAAGCTCTTTCTTACTGTTTTAAGGAGGAAGTTGGAAGGTTATGTTCTATGGCTTCATATTTGAGGAGGACTCTTGCTCAGCAGAGTATGAAGTTGCTCATGCTGTCATCAAGGTACAATAATAATATCCAGATGACATGAAAACACCTAAAGTTTGATACAATGCTCTCCTACTTGGGGCTTCAATGTCCCCCAGCTCTCATGGAGCTGCAGTTACTTATGAGACCCAGGTCTTGGCCCCACCTCTACTCCCTCAGATATAACCTTGCCCTCTAGAGGAAAATGATGCAACCATAATTTAAGATATTGTGATTAGAGTTTTTTAAAAAAAATCTGTTTTTACCAACTCTGCCATGGCTGGAACTCTTGGAAGATCTCTCAACAATAGAAATTGAATGTCCTTTCTAAATGAAAATGATTGCCAGAATCACTGGACCTGGTACCTGCACCTGGTTGGGTTTGTGACCTACCGAGCAGTACAGTCCTGGAGTTCCAGGGATGGAGCAACCATGATCTGTTGTCCTTATCCTAGGAACAACTCAGTGATGCTAGACAAGACTCTGACACAATCATGGCTGTTCTGTGATTCTCGATCTAGTCAAAGATTTCTGCTAACATCTGCCTGGGTCTCTTGGTGATATGCCCTGGCTAGTTCCATCCTCTCTGTGACCCTTGTGCCAAAGTTCTGGCTACTAACAGGGGCCATTATCATAAACATGTGCTTCAAAGCTGCCCTTGAAAGTGGGCAGGATCAGGTGTAATGAAGTGTCTTTCCAAGTCAAAACAAAAGTTCTTTGAAAATATAGTTAATACTAGCCGTTAAAAAGCACCATCTGACCCCACAGAGACTCAGTGACCTCCATAAATTATGAATTACTGGGAATTCTGTTCCATTATTCTCAACATTCAATATTGCTAAATGTGATCCCTCATCAAACTTCACCAGAATTAACTCTTAAGGAGCAATTCTTTGATATATTTTTGATGAATATATTATTCTTGAGATTTATAAGAAAAATATACTTCTAAGAAAAATATATTTACTAAATATATTCAGGGAGAATACAGCTTAAAAATATATTCATAAAAATGTGGAAGTATCTTACTAAATATATAAGTAATTATGTGATATATAAATATGTAATATAAATAAATATCATGAATTTTTAAAATTATATATTTTATGATTAATATATTAATGGTGATATTAGTAAAAACAATGCATATGCAAGATCTTGTATTCTGTGATTATATTTTCAAAGTACTCAGTCTCCTTCCTTCCCTGCTTCTCAATCTCCAGCCACAACAACAGAGAGCTAGGACTAAGAGAAGTAAAAATATTCCATAAAATGCAACCACAAAAACAAAACAAAACAAAGCAAAAAAAAAAAAAAAAAAACAGCAAAACTGGTTGAGTTAAACTAAACAGTTATAAGAAACAAGTAAATCTGAAAAGATTTTCATTCAGCAAATGGGCCAGTTATTAAATTATAGTTTAGAGAATTGATCATGAAGAGAAATGGCCCTCAATTCCTCAGAACATTCCTTCTTTGGTCCTCCAGGTGCTGCCTCCTATTGTTATTAATTTCTTAATCAGTTCACCTTTCATTTCTATCCTTTCAACCCCTCAAATACTTTGTTAAAACATCTCTCCTTTAAATTGCAAGTGTGGTTTCAACTTTTGTAAGTGGAGCCTGCTTGGTAGAGAAAGGAAGAACATTTCAGGGGAAGAGGTTAGGATGTACTAATGTAAAGAATGACCATGTTATTTCAAGGTATTGAAATACCCTGTCATGCAAAAGTGCAAGGTGCTTATGGGAGTGACAAAGTTTCTGAGGCAGGCAGAGGTCACATCAAAACAAAACAAAAAAAAACCCTTGTAGGTCAGTCTAGGACTTTGAAGCTTATCCTATAGGCAGTGGAGATTAATTCAGAATTTTAAATCAGGAGAGGTACAGCCTGGATTTTAATCTGACAAAGCTCTAACAATAGCAGAGAATAGGTTACAAGGGATAGGCTTAAAGTAGGGAAAGTTAAAGTTTTTGGGGACTTCTAGACTGGACAAAATGCGGTGGACTTATTTCTCCCTGTTCCTCCCTAAGTTCAATTATAAACTATGATAAATAATGCAAGAGGCAGGGCACCTGGGTGGCTCAGTCGGTTAAGCGTCTGCCTTCGGTTCAGGTCATGATCCCAGGGGCCTGGCATCGAGTCCCACATCAGGCTCCCCCACTTGGTAAGGGGTCTGCTTCTCCCTCTGCCCCTCCCCCCCTTGTGCTTGCATATGCGCGCTCTCTCTCTCTCACAACAATAAATAAATAAAATCTTTAAAAAAATTTAAATAATAATGCAAGAGGCACCTAAAAGGAAGCCCTGAACTGTGGTCAGAGGAAGGTGAACTGGTTTGGGATAACCAAGACCCTTGGTATCTAGACTACTGTGTTTCTAACAGTATGACTCCTTGCAGTCAGATTACAAATACAGTGTAGTGTTTATCTTTGACCTAGAGGGTATGATGCTGAGTGAAATAAGTCAGACTGAGAAAGACAAATGCCATATGATTTCACTCACACGTAGAATTCTAAAAAAAAAAAAAAAAGCCCAAATGAATAAACAAACAAAAGGCAGAATCAGACATATATATATATATATATATATAGAGAGAGAGAGAGAGAGAGAGAGAGAACAAGCTGACAATTGCCAGAGGGAAGTGGGATGTAGGGAGGGGCAAAATGGGTAAAGGGGAGTAGAAGATACAAGTTTCCAGTTCTGGAATGAAGAAATCACAGGAATAAAAGGAACAGCATTAGGAATATAGTCAGTGATATTGTGATAGTGTTGTATGGGAATGGTAGCTACACTTGTGGTGAATATACCATAATTATATATAGAGAAGCTGATTCACTATGTTGTACACCTAAAAATAATGTAACACTGTGTGTCAACTAGACTCAAATTTGAAAAGGAAAAAAAAAGAATATTGAAAAATAAGATAATATCCAGAAAAGACTAACAATGAATAAGGAACACTGTGGTGTGTCCTTCGAAGAAGAGATGAAGGATCTAGAAATAGTTTAAGAATGCAGGATGGATGGGAATGGTCAATAATAGCTGACTTCTAATATTTGAAGCTCTGCTATACAAACAAGATTTTAGAGTGTTTTCTGTGGTCTAAGAAGGTAAAGTCCTAGATGAACAAGAATAAGCTATAAGAAAACAGGTCTCTATGAAGAGAACTCTGATACAATTAAAAGTATTAAAGATGCAAGTTTCTTTTTTTAGAAGATAATTGATTTCCAATCAATAAATGGATTCACCAGAGGACAGATGACCACTATCCAGGAGTGCTGTAAGGACGGGTTCATATATTGCTACAATCGTCCGACTGCAAAGAAATTCTCAGAGAGATGAGACAATTTTAAGGGAATATCCCATGTTCTTAATCACTATGTTGCCTTGGATCTGAATCTTAGCTTTGCCCTTCACTACATATCCATGTATGTACAATATATGTTAGAACAACACCTGCCACATAGGAAACACTTATTCAATAATAGCCAGGATGATGATGATGATGGAATTATATGTTATAGCATATATTTTATATATTAACATATACATACTAATGATAGTGATGGTATTTTCATCACAGTGCTGAAGGAAAAAATTACATGACAAATAAAAAATTAGGAGGATACTCAGAACTGTTATGTTTATTTATCTTACAAATATATACAATTTGGTCTACAACTGCATTCATTCTTCCTTAATTTCATCTCATGTATAAGTACCTTACAAACTGTCAAGTAGCATTGTCTATTGGCTTGTCTATTCTTGAGTTAAGTTCAAAAGAAGGACAACTGGAAACATGAATTCCACCATCCATTAAACTATCCCAGGAAATAAGTGTATTATATATAGACCTGGCTAACCAATTTTTTACAAATGATTTGATTTGGAACAATAATAGTCACCACTTTTGTTAACGAGTATAGGACTTATAACATAGAATTCTTTCAAATTAAATATTAAGCCTTCTTACACTTAATAGAATAATAATAAAGAAGAATAAAATTGGAGCACCTGGATGGCTCAGTTGGTTAAGCATCTGCCTTCAGCTCAGGTCACAATCTCAGGGTCCTGGGATCGAGCCCACATGGTATCGGGCTCCCTGCTTGGCAGGGAGTCTGCTTGTCCCCCTCCCTCTGCTCCTCTCCGCACCAATTCATGCTCTCTCTCTCTCAAATAAACAAAATATTTTAAAAAAAGAAAAAGAAAATAAAAATTCCAATTTCAAGTGTACCTATTTTATGTTCTCAATTTATGCTACCAATCCCTCCATTTTCAGATGCCAATTTAATCTATTCCTTTTCTGTCTCCAGACACAACCCTGCCATTAACTGTCCCCTCTGCTGCCTCTTTATAAATCTGTCATTCCCCCATTCTGCCTGTGGCTCAGCTCTGTGCCCTAGTGCACAACTTATTAAGAGGTACATCAAGCTCTAATGACACTTGGCAGCAGCTCATTTAAAAAGTAAACTCAATTAAATCAGACAAAAATAACAAAAAAACTATGGGTTATGGAAAAGCAATTGGAGAAGAGTTCACAATTTTCTCTAACAAGGGAAGCCAGTGTGGGTTGGGTGTGATGTCATAGTAAATGGAATTTTGAAAAGAAATATTAGAATTAATGCTTTCCCTGAAAGGTAAGGATATATGACTATCTTTCCAGCTTTTAAAAATCACATTTGTAGTCAAGTGGACTCATTAGGAATAATTTTTAAAAGCACACATATGTTTAAAGACATGCATGTGTATCTAATCGGTATTTACGTCAGTGTTTACTGCACACGTACTACATGCTAGTGCTGTGCCGGATGCTGGTGATTCAAAGATGGGAAGACTTGACCATTGCTCTCAGAGAGCCAGTCTATACAGGGGAGGCAGGCATATAGAGAGATAAAAATGATACATGTAAAAAGCAGGGCTAGGACCAGAGAGGCTAGTGAAGCACTCAGCTCAGGTATACCATTGAAGGGAGTGCCAAAAAAAATCTTAGTAATCAAAATAAATCAAGTTTGATGTGATATTTTTAAAAATCAAAATTGGATGCAAAAATTTCATGATGAAGAAAAATAGCAAAATTTTAAACAAAGCAAGATCACTATTACTGATTTTTCCTTTTGCCTCGAGTTCCAGTACTGCTCAGCATGACACTGGTCAGAAGGACAATGCTGGGATAGGCACAGGGTCGAAGGGGTTCTGAAGAAGGAACCCCTAAAACTGTGAAAAGTGGGAGAAAGTTAGGATCCATGAACATGTTCCTAGAGAATATGAGAATACAAATATGACAAGCCTGAGTTTGCTTGATAAAGATGCGATGTGGGCAGGTATTATAATATAGAGCAGCATTCAACAGAGATGTCTGTAAATACACAGAGATTTTTGCTTTTAGTATGGTTTCTCCAAAAGAAATTATTTAAGTAGGAAAACAATTAGACAAATTCTGTAACATATCAGTAAGACTTCTGAACAAAGATGAGTATACAAAAATATAAAAGTATTAATTCCAGAAAGTGATGTGGGAAACAAAGGCAAAAGAAAACTTAAATTTCTTCACTACCTGTTAGCCCACTGACAAGTCCTTGAAACAGGCAGAGTGACCTTCCTCCAGAACTCCGCTGCCTCGATGTTAATACTTTGCTAAGGGCAAAAGGCCAACCCCCAGGATCCTGTAAGTCTAGTTCAACAAATAAAAGTTCCTTTGGAAACTTCCTTTATCTCTACCCCTAAGATACACGTTGGCAGTCATCCCTCAAGCATATGGCCCACCGATACACATCTGAAGGGTCTCATGACCAAGGTTTTATTAGACGGTAATAAACTACCTTTTCCTAACAATAGCTAGCCCTCCAAGGTCCTGGAAACCTGCTTCCAAAATTCCTTAGAGACTTCAGCAGTCCCTAACCCCCTCCCAACTTGCAAGTATATAATGGGCCCCTCCTCACGACCCCCGTGCTGCTATTTCCGCCCAAGGATCCTGACCCTGTGCTTTAATAAAGTCACTTTTTTGTACCAAAGATGTCTCAAGAATTCTTTCTTGGCCGTGGGCTTCGAACCCTAACATCTTTCCTACATCAAAAGCACTTACAAATTGTCATCTAAAACTTCTAACTTTGTTGGTTTTTTTTTTAAGATTTTATTTAGTTATTTGACAGAGAGATAGAGAGCACAAGTAGGCAGAGCGGCAGGCAGAAGGAGAGGGAGAAGCAGACTCCCCACGGAGCAGGGAGCCTGATGTGGGGCCCAATCCCAGGACCCTGGGATCACGACCTGAGCCGAAGGCAGATGCTTAACCGACTGAGCCACTCAGGCGCCCCTAGAACTTCTAACTTTGTGACTCAAGCCCAAATTAATTATAAGAATAAAAATCTAGATGCATTGCTCTTGCTTTACAATGGAATAACCAGAGGGCCTCAGCGACATAGTTCTATGAGAACTTTATGAATCTTATTTTCTGTATGACTTGCTTCCATCTGTTTCTCTTTTTGATGAGGGAATTGTCTTTTCCTCCATTTGTATAACCTCTTTGTTCCAACGCACCCCAAACATCTGATTTCTATATCTCTACAAACATATAACTCAGTCTGGAGTTAAATACCTAGGCAATTTTTTTTTTAAGATTTTTATTTATTTATTTTGACAGAGAGAAACACAGCGAGAAAGGGAACACAAGCAGGGGGAGTGGGAGAGGGAGAAGCAGGCTTCCTGCTGAGCAGGGAGCCCCATGCGGGGCTCGATCCCAGGACCCTGGGATCATGACCTGAGCTGAAGGCAGACGCTTAATGACTGAGCCACCCAGGCACCCCAATACCTAGGCGATTTTTGTACTTGTAAACATAAAATCGATTCTCTTCAGACTGATGTGACCTGATGGTCATTGACCATGTTGTTGGAAAGCAGAAGAAAGATTTAGCAGGACACATAGATTTGGCATTTTCTGAGGGCATAAAATAGTGTAATTTATAGCGCATTCTTCTGAATTTCTCTTGTATGTAATTGCTGTTGATTGTGCTTTTAAAATACTTATATTGTTTATCAATAAAATAATTTCATAATTCCAGGCCCTAAGAATCTCAAACAAACTGCTGAAGTCATTCTTAGCAAGAGAAACTTGTCCACCCTTGATTTCCTAGTGTCCGGTTAACAGCCAAAATGTCATGTCATGATGGTGTCTTGTTCTGTCTTTGTATATTTTCTGTTTGGAACATGAGGCACAGAAGACCTCGTTGAATGACAATAAAAGAACATTTCAGCTGCATACAGAATCTAGAAAATATTTGTATTTCATTAAAGGAGTAAAGTTACACAGGGAACGTTAGGAAGAGGAACAATCCGTAAGTTAGTGTGCTTGAGGAGGACGCATAGCTCTAAGGAAAGGGCAGAACTATCCACAGGTGTGCGGAAAGGACATGGCTCATTTCCACTTCCATTCATTTTAATCTAACATATGACAATTGGGTTTTACTAATACTTAATGTGTAGACTGATTTTCATGCCCTCCAACATCAACTGCAGTACGTACCCACACCTTCAAGGAAAATTATGAGTTCCATACTTCAGAGCTATAAGCAACAGTGCCCTCCTCTGTTTTCCATACTTTGCAAAGCATAAATATGTACTTGTTGCCAGTTAAGTGGATTGATGGATTATATTATCTAGTTTTAACTAAAACTAATTCTCAGAAAATGAAGTAGTGGCTTTAAATAAATTCTTGAAAAGAAAAGAATTTTAAATAATAGTGATGTCATTCCTCAGAGATTTTATTTTTACTTCTAATATAAGCTCTTCATGAGCCACATTACTTGGTAAAAATAATGGCAAGCTAATTGGATTTGACATTGGCCGAAAATTCAAAATATTAGGAATGTTACTTCCTATAAACATTTGTATTCAGTATTAAGAAATGGCAAACTTGTCCTAGGAATATATTTTCTATTTTACAGAGTGTGTCATTGTGATATATCTTTTTTAAAGATGGTCATTATGCATCATATATCGGATAAACTAAACTTCGAACTAGATTTTTGAATTTCTGTATCTCAAAGTATTTAAACCAGATTTTCCAAAGATAAATATTGAATCACATGGCGTTCACTAAAATAGCATGAATAACATTTTTAGTGAGGTAAAAAAAATTGTAAAAAATGTAAATAGACTTAATACTATATTCATCCCATCCCTTATGAATACCTAATTCCTGTATACTTTATGATATATATATATATATATATAATATTAGTAAAACAATGTTGGTATGTAAGTAACTATATACTGGGTGAATAAAAACTAAATGTCTGGAGAAACAACTGCCCTACCCATTCAGTTCAGGCCTCTTAGAAGAGAACAAAGACAGGACAAAACCTGTTTTATTGCAACATCTGAATGGATTCTTAACAGGTCTGGGGCCCAGCTGGGCCTAGGACAATTCTGAAGCCAGAATAATTAGAAGACCTTATCCCACAGAAAGAAGGTCACGTTGCTGATGTCAGAGATAGGAGACAGGCAGCTAAGGTCAGAACAACAAAAAGTAGTCATTGTTGCTGAGAAGTTCCAGGAATCTTTGCCAGGATGCTTGTTTTGGGTTTTGTTTTACCTTCTATTTTTATGTACATTTTTAGCTGTTTTCAATAGGGACTTTCTAAACAAGATAATAAGGATAATTTTAAGTAGACAGCTTTCCTTAAACTTGGATCGGGTATATATATCTTTGGTGCTGTTGAACAATATAGTGATTGCTAACACAACTATCAGCTCTTTCACTTGTAAAATAGGTATTCAGGGACTAATACTCTGACTTTAGCATTCAATACCTGTGCTATAGGTAATGGTTACAGTCTCCCTGGGAGGTTTTAAAACCATAGCCAGTATCTGAGTTTTTTGTGTGTTTGTTTTATGTAAAAATATATATCATAAAGTGTAAGGAAGCTGGTTTTGATTTTTTTTATTTGAATGTCACATTAAAGTAATAGTTCTCAACCAGAGCAGTTTCCGGGTTGGAATATTTGGCACTGTCTAGAGACATCTGGTTACCACAAGTCAGGGGCTAGAGATGGTACTAACATCAAACGCACAGAGACCAAGGATACCGCGGCTAACCATCCTACAATGAATGTGCAGGACAGTGCCCTCACTCCCCAGCAAAGAGCTGGCCCCAAATAGCGATACTGCTGTGCTGAGAAACGCTGCCTGAAAGGGATCATCCTGTTGATCCATACTTATTTCTTGAGTTCAGGAAAAAAAATTTGATCTAATTATTATATTGGAAAGATATTTTTTAAATAGCCTTTTTCAATTACTTTTTAGGTTACCTTTGCATTTTCTCTCTCTTCTATAACATCTCTGTTCATACGAAGACATTGTGTACAAAGGCATTTTTATTCCTAATTTTATGACCATTTCATTGTTACTCTATTTATTCTCGTTAAATAATTTCTCCTCTTTATCTAGTTTAACTATATAGCAGCTGAACCATTGCTGCTACTTTTCTTTTAACTTACTTTGTTTATTAATATCAGTAAATATTAAACACTGTGGGGACTCATTTAAGAGGAAGTGCTTTATGATACACATTCTCACTTAAAAATTACCGTTCTCCACATGAATAGATAAATTTTCAAGCAAGTGACTGAGTTATTTAGCCTTCTTTGCATTTTTATCTCATGCACTTTCTTTCTCCACTGAAAAGTGGCAATACTCTAACTTATTTGATCAGTTTTAAATTTTTTCCTCACAGCATTAAATCCCCATGCACATGCCTTTGTGAGGCTCTAGCTACTTCAATGACCTATCTTGCTTTTCTTCACGGCTCCTAATAGTTAGCTTTCCACACAGAGTTCCATTCTCTAATTCATATTAACAATTTGATAAAAGTCGGGTAACGGAGGCAAAAAAAATGTTATTTGCATTGTTCAAAAATTCATCTGTAATATGAAATTTTCACTTGAGAAGAAAGCATATTGACAAAGGCTACCTTACATGTAGAAATAATCAATTTAACAGGATAATAAGACAGTACTAAGAAAAGGCATAATAGAAATAACACAAAAATTGGATTTGGAACAGATAAAATTTTTCAACTCATAAAAAACCGGAACTAATATTCTATAACCTTAGATGATAGTATAGAACCATATTTATTTTTGAAATATTCTTAGAACTTGTAGGTAAGTATATAAACACCAGATTTAAAATGAAAATAGCCCTAAAATGTGAAGCTCACTTGAAACCTAACTATTGATGAGATATATGAAGTACTTAGGGGGAAAAAAATCAAAAGAAATGCTTGAATTATTTAGGACAATAAAATGATATAAATAAAGAGAAAACATTTTTGAAGAATGCCACCCCCAATACATACAGACAAACATGAACAGTATGGCTTATAAGAAAATAAAGCAGAAAAATAACAGTAAATGTATAAAAGGCACACAGACTTCTTTAAGGAAATGATAAAATATATAAACAAAAACAAAAGATTCTCAGAAAAAAATTTAATAGAAATTAACCCTTTAGGATAATCCCAAAATGAAAACAATCAAAACCTCCACATGTTAAAGTAGAAATCAAAGTATCACAGGCGTTTCTTTCTAGTGTACTTTAAGTAATCAGTTATACAATAATTTAATATTTGTTTTAGGAGAAACTATGAAAGTTGAGGAAATTGCCCACGTCATTCAGGGATTCAGACCAGGATCTAGTGCTGTGCTGGGTACGTGGAAAATTAACTGTTATGGATACTCAAAGGCATATAAACTCCAAGCTACTGGAGGCTTCCTGGAGGAGCTGGACCTTAACTAACGGATACAACATAGACAGGCAGTGAATAGAGTAGACACTTCAAAGTGGAGGAAATGGAACAGACAAAAGAAAAATCTTGGTAAGAATGTAGTAACAGTGAAAAAAATCCCGTTGGTTTAAGGCATGTAAAGAGGAGTAACAGGAAATAAGATTGGATAGGTATTTCAATTTAGTAGGACATAATTTCTTAAAAGCTACTGAGAGAAGGAAAGTCAACTGAAATCTATGTACTGGTCAATGTTCTAAAGTCTCTTATGCTTCTTATAATATGTAATGACTGTAAGAACTGATTTTTTTTGTCTTCTCTGTCAAAAATTGATACAAAGACCTTATGGCCAAACATCACAGCAAAACAGTTTGATTCTACAAAGGAGGGGGGAAGGGAACATCATGAGGATCCCCCAAAAATAACAGGCTGTTTGGTTCCATGGGAAGATCTCTCATAATTTTACAAGGGGTCATCTAGATGATGTTACATCAAAGAATTCTTTCTGTCTGCACGTATCAGTATAATGATGTCTCCTTCATTTACAGATGAAACCACTGGAGTCAAATTGGTGGGACATGCACTTATAATTCATTTTCACTAGTGGTGTTGAGCTTAGACTAATTCATGCTCACTCTTCTCTCCAGGAGAGAGATTTTGTGATCCAGGATGTTTCATTGTCTACTAAAATATTAATGTAGACACAAAAATTCTAAAAACATTATTAATAAACCAAACCTCTTATGCACAAAAACCATAGTATGTCACAAACAAGCAGAGTTTATTTCAGGAAAAGAAGTGTAGTTTAGCATTCAAAAATGAATTGATGCAATTTATCACATTGATTTAAAATGTGAAAGTATCATTTAATCAATTCTATAGGTGCAAAAATCGCTTTGGAAATCTCAGCATCAGTTTGTGATTTTAAAAGATCCACTAACAACCCAGGAATAAATAGGAACTTCCTTACTTTTATAAGGATAAACACAACAGTTATCATATTTGGTGGTGCTATTTGGGAAACCTTTGAGGTTAGAAATAAGACAAGAGGGCTCACTATTATAACTTCTATTAAACATTATATTAAATCTTCTAGCCAGTTCAATAAGAAGATTTTTGAAAGAAAGAAATAAATACCTATAAATTGAAAAGAAATAGGGGTGCCTGCGTGGCACAGTCGGTTAAGCATCCGACTCTTGGTTTTGACTCTGGTCATGAGATTGAGTCCCATATCAGGCTCTGCGCTCAGTAGGGAGTCTACTTGGGATTCTCTCTCCCTCTCCCTCTGCCCCTCCTGCTTGTGCTCTCTCTCACTCATAAATAAATAAAATCTTAAAAAAGAAAGAAAAGTATTGTAAAACATCATGATTGTATATGAAGAAAATAGGTAAAACAGAAAACTATTAGAATTTATCAGCATATTTAGCAAGTATAGTGTATACAAGGTTAATAATATACAAAAACAATCTGTTAAGCACTTCTCACCCAATTATTGGCATGTGCATATCCTTTATGAACTGTCTTGCCCAGTCTATTTATTTAAAACTTATATTCTGTATTTTTCTTATTGTTTGTAGGAGGTTTTTAAAATTTCTTATGCAAGTAAGTCTTTTGTCACTTATGTAGTCTAATTTTTCAATTATAATTGTTTATGAACTTTTTCCTTCCTCCAAAATCATGAAAATAGTCTTTTTTTTCTAAAAGCTTTTATTGTTACAGTATTCACATTAAAACCACCTTGAGCTGAATTTTGAGTGGGGTGTAGGGATCAAGATTAATTTTGTTCCCATTTGGTTTATCTCAATGACTCAGCAATATTTATTGGAAAAAATAAATTTTCTCTACTATTTAAGTCAATTTTTCCATAAAACAAGTGTGCATAATGCAAAGATCAGCTTTGTGAGTAATTTTGCCAATATCACACTATCTTAATTGCTATAGATTTATGTTTATAATTATACACAGTATATTAAGTCCCACCATAGCGTTCCTCTTCTTAAAAGTTAAGATATTCTTGGTCCATATTCTTTCATTGCAGTTCCATATACATTTCGATGTATATAAAATGTTAGGCATGTTTCAGGTGTAAATTTGAGGAAGGGAGGTAAGCTCTTGGTCCGTTCAGTAAATATGTAAGGAACTTATTAGAGAATATATTTCAGAATCAGGAGCTTGCCATCTCTGATTACTATAGTGTTGGAGACCTTCATCTGCCGTAGAAGTTCGAGTAAGAAAGAAGATAGTGGTATTTTCTGGCTCTACTCAGAAAATAAAATTAGGGGCGCCTGGGTGGCTCAGTCAGTTAAGCGTCAGCCTTCGGCTCAGGTCGTGATCCTGGGGTCCTGGGACAGAGCCCCACATGGGGCTCTCTGCTCCTCGGAGATCCTGCTTCTCCCTCTCCCTCTGCCTGCCACTCCCCCTGCTTGTGCTCTCTCTCTCAAATAAAGAAATAAAATCTTCAAAGAAAAAAAAATTAAATAAATAAGTAAAGGAATGAATGAATCAATGGACAAAAACTAAATAGAGGGGAATGAATAAATAAATTGGCTAAAGTAATAAAGTGGCTGAAGTTGCCCAGTACATTGATAATACAATTAAGTACGACTCTCGTGGTTCTTTAAGTGCGAGGTGCTTGAGTGCAATGCTTTCTTTGGTATCAGAGGAATGTGACATAGGATAAATTATTATTCCTGTACACCCTCGCCTTTTTTAGGCTTTCCCCTGCCCCTGGGTCTGTAAAGGGCTTAAACAGAAGAAAAAGGACTGGCCAAGTTACAAGCAAGCTGTAGCATCAATAGGATGCACACGGTTAAATTTATTTTGAATACAACATTCTCCAGAGGAGTTCCTAGTTGACGGTGATACAAAAAGAGGTCACAAAATACTGAAAAATACACTCTGGGATCTGCACATGAAAGATTGAAAGAAGCAAAATACAGTATTAGGGTGGGCCTTTAAATATCTCATTCTTGTGCCTGCCAAAGGTTCAGCATCTTTTAAGAAAGGTCTCTTGACACGTTCATGATGGTAGAAGATAAAATGTTGCTTTCCAAAAGCATGCACATATGTCTTACTGGAAGACAATGTAACTGTAACCTGGGCTTATGTTCCTTGCTTTAAAAACCTTTCTTGGCTTCTATCTGTGAAGATTTCAAGCTGACAAAGGATTTGGACTTATATCTCTATTCTGTTGTAAAAGAATATCAAGTCCCATTAAATGATTCTTTCTGCATTTGAAAAACACTTGAATATCAGCAGTAAAGCTGTATGTCAGTATATCTTAAATATTCAGATCTTTGCTAACAAGATATCCCTCTCTACAGTATTTCCCCTACAAAGTCTTATTTTATCTTTACTACAGGTTATTCTCCTATTTGAAACATACTCTTATTTTGGCTGTTTGCCTGCTTTTCCTTGGTACTTTATACTTCTGTATTCTTTCTTTTCATTTTTTCATACTTATTTTTGTCTAAATATGATGCATCAAACCTATAATAAATTATGTAGGATAGAAAAAGTACTTAAAAACCATTTTAGCTTTATTTCCATACCAGTAAATACTGTTGTCCTAGAGGCTTCCTTCTCCCCACCCTCTATCCCCTTTGTAAAAATGACTCTCTGCGTTTCAGTGAATACTCACTAAAACAAGCAAGTCATTTTTCCGTTTTGACTATCAAATGAGATTTTTGTTTGTTTGTTTAAATTGGCAACGGGACAATAAGCTTGAAAACCCAGCTTTGTCAAAACAGTGGGGATTTTCTTTAGCATATCAGAACTCAGCCTGGTAGTCTCAGATGGTACAAGTGCCTCCATAGGACTCCCTGTTTTCTGATGACAACTAGTGCTTGAGCCTCGCTGCATAGGGTAGGAGGGACAAAGGCAGCAAATTTCAAACCTGCCTCACCTTGATTGGAGTAGAGAAAGAAAAATAAGGAGAGGTGCAGAGGTATGAGATAAGTGTCCTGAAAGTTTAGGTCTTTTATTTATTTATTTATTTATTTATTTATTTATTTATTTAGGAGAGAGAGAATGAGAGAGAGAGAGAGCATGGTGGGGGGGGGGAGGTCAGTGGGAGTAGCAGACTTCCCACTGAGCAGGGAGCCCGATGCAGGACTCAATCCTGGGACTCTAGGATCATGACCTGAGCTGAAGGCAGTCGCTTAACCAACTGAGCCACCCAGGTGTCGGAGTTTAGGTCGTTTTTAACTGAACTGGCCCAGAATAAGGAGGGATGCTGGAAACCACCTAAATGGTCAAGCATATGAGACAGCTTAAGCAAAAGATGGTACTTCCAAGTGTAATAGTATGGCACTCATTAAGAATGCTGGTAGTAGTTGTGTTTAACACATGATAAAAATAAGCTTGATTAAACATGATGTTTAATATAAAGATGTAAGGAATCTTTGGAATTCAGTTGTAAATGTAACCTGCGCAGTAGAATGGGTTGTTTTCGGATAACTACTCTCCATCTCCCTCTCTCCCTCTCTCCCCTACTGTTTCTGTCCCTCCCTTCCTACATAGTTGATGGTTTCTTTGACTTTGCTTCTCATTGTGTATCTGCTTCATTATTCACACTCTCTCTCTATAATCAGTTTTTCGGTTTGTTTATCTACTTACATATTGTCCTTAAACACTGGCCTCAAATAAAATAAGGTTTAAAAAAAAAAGATTAAAACCAACCAAACAACAACACTGGCCTCAGCCCCCAAGTTTTTCCACTTGATTTCCAAATGAGTGCCTATGTCCAAATACTCATATTTTTGAACAGAGTATCTGATTTGCCCATCTTGGCTCAGAAGTTCATAGCTAACCCAATAAGCAGTAGCTGCAGGGTGTGAGGTCAAAGAGGGCATAAAGTTGCCGGCTTCAGGGTCATGGATAAAACAAGATTTGTATGAGGGGAATGTTTGAGAGGAAATTATATTTCTAGGATAAGCTGATACTATCTGATACCTTATACATAACATTTTTTTCTTTACTTAAGTTTTTGCTTTACAACATGTTGTTCTTCTGTGAACTATACTACTTGAAAAAATAATAAAATAATTTTCTGAACAAAGTCATCTAAGATAGAAAGAAGCTCCAGAAGGAATTCCATTTCTATCACTAGTTACGATATTGATATACCAGAGGCCACTAAGTCAGGGACCAGCCGAAGTTGGATATATGCAAAGGGCAGCTGTTATGAGGCTTATAACCATCATATGAATTTCTCTGGTGTTGAGATATATATATATATATATAGAGAGAGAGAGAGAGAGAGATTATATATTTATTTGTATTCAAATAGTCAAACTGTCTCTTTAAGCCACTCAAATCTACTATATTAAAAATCCTCTCATGTGATTGAGGCTTGACTTCACTGAGAATTAAAGAAAGAGATAGTATTTGTATTTTTACCATTGAAGTGGTCTTTACTTTGAAGAGGGATCAGAAACCTTTTCATTTATAACATGATTAAGGGATTTAAACAACAAAGACTGTTTGCATTATTTTGTTCAGTAGCTGAATTAATCGTTACTCTTCCTACATACATGGAAAGATTGTACTTCCTACACAGTAAAAATTAGGTGAATGTGTGGCCAGCTTTGGCCAGTGATGGCATGGGCAGAAGTGATGGGTGTTACTTCCCTGTTGAAACTTAAGAGCCAGTGTGCAATGGCCGTGTTTGCTCTTTCCCTCAGCCATCAACGGTGACAGTGGGCAGCCTCGTTTCAGATGAAAAGATGTGGAACAGAGCTTTCAGACAACGGGCAGTATTTATGGAGCATGAGCGAAGACTCCTCCTTTGTTATGTTAAACTATTGGGGTTTTAGAAGCTGTACATCACTGTGACATGGCTTTCCCCCTTCATGAATGATGTGATTAATTTTATGTAAGATAATTTTAAATACAGTTTTCATAAAAATAAGAGGACAAACTCAGAATGATACCATATAGGTTCAAATCACAGCTCCATAATTATCTTTTTGTGTGCTGCCTTTGGCAAGTTATGTACACTTTGCTTTGCCTCATTTTCCTCACAGGGGAACCTTTCTTTATAAGGGTGTTGGAGGAGTAAATTTGACACTACCTGTGTGGAAATAAATGAAGACCACCAAATGAGAAAAGGCAAAGGCTCTTTATTCAGAGGTTGTTATAGCAAGGGAGTCAGCCACTATCACTTGCATTTGGCAGAGACTCAATGGCAGGGGAGAGTATAAACACTTTATAGTGAAAAGATGGAAGATTTTAGGTATGCCCTTGGTTGGATATGTTGGCTGGGAAAGCTGGAGGCAGACTAACAAGAAGTAGAGCATCCCATGTGATGAGGGGAGTGTATTTGGCTTTCCCTGATTGTTCCTAAGTTGGAAGCAAAGGTAAAAAATTAGGGAAGCTGGCAGTTACTGATTAAGTCCAAACCATTTGGGACTGATGGCTATAGAGGTTATGATTTGGCATCCTAAACACATTGCTGCAGATTGTGGGTCGGAGTTCTACTCTTGCATAGACTCTCTGGCCATTGTTCATTTGTACATTCAGTCTCTCACATGTAAGATTGGCATTGTAAATTACTTTGCATCACACCTATCTAGAGTAAAATCCTAAAATGCTTGTTAAAATGTATTCTGCTATTAGGTACATATTCCTTTTTGTTTGAACTGACCATGAGCTTCTTCCAACAATAGCTACATTTCTACTTTGTGGTATCTTCACAAAATATTTTATTATAAATTAAAATAAGAATATTCTAAGTAGAAAGGGAAAGTAAGTGAAGCTACTCCCTTCTTGGACATCAGTTTCTTGTTAGCTGGGGTTTTCATCTTCCTAGAAATTGCATGCGATGGCTGTTACTTGGACGTAAGGAGCTAAATTAAATAAAGCTATTACTAATGAAACTCAGGGCTGCTTGATGGTAAATGAACAAGAAGTACACGTTAGGAGGGAATTAGAGCAAGACCAAGATCACAGAAAATCTAACATTGCAGGGTGTAGATTTTGTTCCTGAGCTAGAGGCTATACATTTTAGAAAAATGAACTATTTCAAAAACTGTGTATTAAATTGTCCGTTACCATAAAATGTATAGGAAGTAAAAGAATGATATAACAAACATTCGTGGACTACCACATTTAAGAAAATACTAATATTACACTGTATTTGTTTCAAATATTCTCAAAATAAAAAAAATAAGTCATAGTTCTTGGAATGCATTTTAAAACCCTTCTCAAACGTATTCAGCTTCATTACAGCAGAGATTTAATCACTAATCAGAATGTAACCACTAATCAGTATATATTTTTATACTTTACTACATCTTTATATATTCAAAATGAATGTATAGTATTATTTAATTTACATGAACAATCAATGGCAACCAACATTTCATACCCTGAAATCTTATCTAATTTGCATTTTCTCCACTCACCCTTAAATTAAATGTTGGTATACAGAAATATAATTCATGTTAGTTGCTCTGTGTTCAAGTAACATTTGAATGTTCTAAAATATATCTATCTTTTCAATTAGTAAACAATGCTTCAGAATTTTCATTTTTAGAAACAATCCTCCAATTTAACAACTTAACATTTGTCTGGGCACGTGTGGTAGAATTTCTATAGAATGGAACCTTAGAAATGCTAGATGGTGGGCTTATGCATGTCAGCACTGTCAGATAGGCCGGCCAACATGATTTCCAGAATGGTTGCTCCTATCAACTTCATATAGCGTGATTAGAGACCTCATTATTCTATATCCTTACCAACACTTGGTTAAGCTTCTTATATTTTGCCAATCTAATACATATGTGACAGGATACTGTTAATTCACTTCACATTTTATCAGTTACAATTTTTTATATCTACTTTTTTGTTGCTTTAATTGTATCTTTTCTATTTTTCTGTCTTCAGGTTCACAGAACTGCATTCCTATCATTCTGCTACTAAGTTTCCTTGTTCTTGGTGATTGTATTTTCACTTCGTACCTTCTGTTTGGTCATTCTTTACATCTTCTGTTTCTTTGCTGTAATTTTCTAATTTTTCATCTGTATTTTAAGAATGTTCATAGTTGCTCTTTGGAGCAACTTTATGGTGGCAGCTTTAAAATCCTTGTTTGTCAATTTCAACATCCATGTGATCTCAGGGTTGGCATCTGTTGATCGTAGTTACCCAGATGACTTGAGACTTCCCTGGTTTTCATGTGACAAGTAATTTGGGACTGTATCCTGGACATTTCTGACTACTGTGTTGCAAGATTCTGGTTCCTATTTAAATCTTCTATTTGAGCAGGTAGTCAACCTGTCAGATTCAGAAGCCCTGGTTCATTTGTGTGAGCTCTCGTTCAAATGTCCATTTAGTTCATAAAGCCCCTGCAGTGTGCTTCTGGTTTGCTTCATTTGTGTGTCATCCAGAGATGGGACCTCCCCACAGTCTCTCCAGCACTGGCTGGGGAATGGAGTTGTCAGAGTTCTGCTCTCAGGTACCACTGCTGAGGGCTGCCTCCCTGTTACTGTTGGGGTAGGGGCTGTGAAGGTGAGAATTCCATCCACAGGCTCTGTGAGCAAGAGGCACCCCCCCCTTGATCCGGTAAGGGGGACTAGAAGTCAGAGGTCCACCCCCAGGCTCTGCCAGGAGGGCTGCCTCCTGGTAGCTGGATCGGGGAGGTGAGAGAAGGTGGAAAACAGTTCTATTAATTCAGTGCCCTTTACGGTGGGAGGGGGACACAACGTTTTTCATGGTGCTTGTCTCAAGAGCAGAAAGAACAGAAGGAAGTAGCGTACTGGGCAATACTTTCTTGGTCTTTGTCTAGAGAAAGCCAGCTTTTCTTGAGGCTTTTTTTGGTCTGTCCTCCCTGGCACTTCCAGGCTGTGAGCTTCCCTGGCACTTGGGCTGAGATACATAGCTGCCAAGTGAAAAGCCCACAGAAACTCATCACTGTGCCGAGACTTGAGTTCTAAGCTCACTAGCCAATCTGCCTTGTTTTCTCCACTTTTCAGTCTTGTGTGGGGCCATTTATGGGGTTTTGTCCAGGACTTTTGTTGTCATCAGCAGGACAAGTAGAATGATATGTCTATCCTCCACCTTACCTTGCTCATCACTCACTCTTTATGTGCTGTTTCAACATACAAATTTATCTGTCTTGTCTCTGGAATAAAAGCACTTTTTTCTACCTAGAATCTCTATATTAATCTTCCCCAATTTCTTTAGACAATTACAATTCAAAGAAAGAGTGGGTAATGGTTCTAAATCAAAAAGCTTTCGGAGGCTCTGTTGCTTTAATCACCATTCTGATCTTATCTGTTAAATGTCTTAAATTAGAATCCAGAAATTTCTCGATTCTAGTCTCTCAAACTTAATAGCCATTGAAATGACAAACTGCATACTTTTGGCAAAAGACCTCTTGAAGGTCTTTTGCCAAAAGCAAACATAATACGCTGAAGTATTATTTAGCATGCCATTCCTCATAACCCAAGAGCCAAGTATCAATTTATTTAGGTCATACTCACAATCTGAGCTGTTATTCACTTAACAGGTAAATTGAAAGGAAGTGATACTGTTTTGTCACTGATGATGGATAATCTTACTGTTGTAAATAGAAGAAGAAACTGAAAAAAATGATATGTGTGAACACTTTGTTGTAGAATATTGAACATTTCTCCCTAAATTGTATCTGTATTCTCTGTAGCCATAGAGTCAATTCTACAAAAAGCTGCTATTTCACTTTTCCAAAAACCAAGAGTTACAAATTATTTGCTCTTCAGGAGATTACAATTTTAAGTGTGTGATAAGTTTTATTTTAGTTTCTGGACTGAATGTCATTTAAATATTTTTGATACCAGATAGAAGATTATAACATCTTGGGAGACTATCTATAAAATGATAAACAATATTGGGGCATTAAAGATGAATTCTCTTATGATTCATTTCCAGTTGCAATAAAGAGAAATTAAGGGAATCCAAATGATATGTATATAGAATCTTGAATTTTGATTGCCTCATAAAAGGCAAATGACTAACTTCAGGTATATCAAAATTTTGCTATGATTTGGGATTCCAACAAGCCCAACAAATGTGCATTAACTGGTTTTGCTTCTGAATGTTTGCTTTCACATGGCTTTATAATAGAGCTTGAATGGGACAAGGAGCTGGAGAGCAGATTAAAATATTTGTGGTTTATAATCTCTAGAATTCAGGGTTGTATGTCTAAGGATATACCAGCAAGCTTGTGTAAATACATAAAATAAGTCCTGATGCAAACCTCCTCCAAAAGCTTTATGCCACACACATGAATAGAGAAATTTAAAAACATATTCAGGGGCGCCTGGGTGGCTCAGTCGGTTAAGCATCCAACTCTTGATTTTGGCTCAGGTCACGATCTCAGAGGTGGTAGGATCGAGCCCCTTGTGGGGTTCTGTGCTCACAGCGAGTCTGGGATTCTCTCTCTCTCTCCCTCTGCCCCCCACCCCTGTTCACACTCTCTACCTAAAATAAATAAATAAAATCTTTTTAAAAATTAAATAAATAAAAACAAAAACATATTCAAATTCTAAAAATAGCATAAGAACTCTGAACAGTATGTTCTAATTCCATCTATATGTTTTTCTCTCATAAATACACTTTGTAGCAAATGGACTTTGGAGGGCTAAGAGTCATTGATTTAGTTAGGGCTACCACATGTGTTTTGCCGACTGTGTCCTAGGCTGCCCAGTCAAGTACACAGATGGTGTTAAATTGCAACCATACTTTATGGCCTAAATTGAGAGATTTGTTGGGCTGAGTCTACCTGAAGGAGAGATCTACTTCTAATTCCCGAAGCCTGGTAGAGACTAATGATGACTCTGGATTTAGGGTCTGGCCTAGAAAAAATCGATTTGCTAGGTTACAATACACATCTATATCTTCACTGTTATAATAATCCCTCAACCATGTGTATATTTTGCATTTGTAAGTCCACACACTTAGCTTTGGTTTTCTTTGAAATTTTGTGATTTTTTTTTTTGGAGAATTTCTGAAACCCTTTGCAATAATAATTTAAGTTCCATCAAATATTCAGCATGAGAAATTCCATTCTCACCACGAGATGATCAAGTGATTGTTTTCTAGCTTAAGCTATAATTGCCACCCATATTTTAGTTACAATTAGGTTAGACTTTTAATTAAGATTAGACTAAAACCCAGTTTCTTCTGTATAAAAGTAATGGGAAGAACACTGCACTGGAAGTGAGGAATTATGCGTTAATACTGACTTTGGTGTTGCGTGACATTGGTCCAGTAGCTTAGTTAGCGGGACATCAACTTATTGTTGCTATTTCTGATTCTGTATAATGGGAACATTTTACTGAAAAGTAAGAGTTTAGAGGCAGAATTGAGAACTGGAACTTTTTTTTTTTTTTTTGTCCCTGTGCTAAGCAATTCTGGGACAGATCATGCTCTTCTGACTTTGTGCGAAACAATACTGGCATTAAGCAAAACAACTTAAATACATTCCCCAGGTAAATATTTATTCTTGGCAGACTGTAAACCAACCAAAGTAACCTACTTGTCAAGACAAACAGCTTATTCCATAATATACACTTTTCTGTGCCTAAAGTACAAAGGCTTTATGTCATAAACTGCCCAACCCAACCAGTACTCTGCCTTGCAAGACGCACCTTGAAATCACTTAGCCTGGACCTCCGACCCTATAAATATCCTCTCTCGCCATCCCCTTTCTGAGAGATTTCTAAGACTGTCAAGGTAGTGTGCTCCCTTATGGAAGCAAGCCAAATAGCTTAGCTTTTAGGATAGCTTTTCTTAGCTTTGCTGGTTCAACAGGTTTTTCTGGTCATTTTTGGGGGGAAGTTGATGGTGGATTGTTGATGGAGCACACTGAGAACTAATAATAGATCATCAGCCCTTCTGATACTCAATGCAAGACCTTTGCAATATCATTGCTTAATTTAGTTTGTTGATTTTTTTTTCTCCTTTAGGCCTCTGCCTAAGACGCAACATAAAATATATACTCATACCAGTGTGCTTCTTAGTGGAAGTGTTGACTCCTTCCAGGCTCCACATACTATTTTTTTTTAAAAAGAGTTCATACTAAAAAATATTCTCTCTTACATTTATATCATAATGTTTTCTAGAATTAATCTAAACAGGAATTTGGAGACATTTCAGTAATTTAAAACAAGGTTAGAAAAGGACTCATCATTGTTATTACAAAGTTTCAGAAGTTGGTTTCCACGTGAATACTGATTTCACAAAACTTTCGTGAAAATGCAAGCAGCTGTACTTGACATGGGCTGCTTTAACTGTGTCTTTTCTCCTAAGTTAGGATGCAAATTAAGTTTATCTCCCTCGTACAGATTAAAGATATAATTGCTAAATTTCACATGATTTAATGGTGTTATTTGTTATTGGGAAAAGAAAAACAGACATGAAAGCCACATCACAGGAAGGAGAGCAGGGATTACCAGGGTGACTTTTTGCCAATAGAAAGGCAGGAATAAAGTGGAAATGGGAGCAGGTAATGCAAGACCACTGCAAGAGCAACTCTGCTGTTGCTAAAGTATCACATGGCTAACAGTTGAATCTAAGCTGTTGAGGTTGACTAGGGGTGTCAGATTGATTGTGAGATGTGGAAGCTGGCGTTAGTTTTAGAACTGAAGAAAAAGTCACATTTAACTCCCAACTGGTTAGTAATCAAATCACTATTTCTATGGAGAGAAGGAAAGCAGGAAAGCCTTCTACAACCTTTTCCTGCTTGGGTGCTCATGACCACTGGAAGGTGCAGGAAGAAGGCACAGGAATAAATAGCTAGAGAATTTCTTGATAGTTTAGGGGTTGCTGTAAAGATCTCTGAATTTTAAAGCTGAGGGATGATTGAGTTCCAATATTTTGTGACTTAGAAATGCAAAATTTCCTATTGATGGGCAATATGGAGACATGGCTATTTTCACATAAATATGTTGGATGGAAGTCACAAAGAGTCTGGCTTTTGGGTTGCCAAGAAAACTAAAGGTAAGATCATGAAAGCTTGGGTTCACTTGCTCTGATATGCTCACACTATTCCTCTGTGTGAAAAATGATCATATTTATCAACATAGTGGCTATACAAAATATGACCCCTGCATTTGCAAATGATTTGTTATAGAGCTAAAAAAAAAAGCCGAAAAGAAACTCACTGTTGACCACTTTTATAAGCAAGTTATTTCCTTGCTTATAGATGACAGATTAGAGAATTAAGCCAGCTAAATACATAGAGTGTTTACATCTCACTCTATTACTTGTACATATTTTTAAATGGCCCATACATCCTATCCATGACACTATGGAAATATGTCTGTATTGAGAGCAGCAAGCTATTGGCATGAAAATCCCAGCGGCTCAAAGGCTCACAGATTTGGAAGCTCAAGTAGTTTTGCCAAAAAAAAAAAAAAAAAAAAAGAAGTCCGGGAGAAAGGAGTGCTGCATTCCGGTCTTCACTCTGCTGGTAACTTGCCATGTGATCTTGGGCTTCCCCTTTTCCTATTTTAAAAAATTAATCAGATCATTTTTAAGGCTTCTTTCAGCTCAGTTTATACAATTGTCTCTGCAAACATGCATTTACTATCAGTACTGGGTGAGCTAATATGGCTGCCCCTCCTGATGGGATGACGTTCCTCCCCAGATTTGTTGAATTGGTACCTTTCTGCTGGGCCCCATGGGAGTAGTTGTCCTTTCGGGACAAAGTGGAATTTATCAGTATGAATAGGCAATTTAAAAAAAATAGGACGTGTAGATGCCTCCCCAAAATGCCAGCCACCGCCTCTGCGGCGGTCTCCAGACTCTGGCGGCTCCTTCAGCGCGCCATGGGTCCCGTTTGTGCTTGCGTCACCGGTGGCGTCTGCGCATGCGCCAGCTCCTGCACGCAGAGTGCAGATGCGTCTCCTGCTTCCGCGTGACCTGTGCTCCGCGCCCGGCGCTGACAAGGGGCATCGGTCAAGGGCAGCTGCTGTGCCTGATGTCCCGGAGAAGCCTGCTCCTGATGTAAATGGAGCAACGTGTACGGATATGCAGTTTTTGTGTGTGTGTTGGTGTTGGTTTTGTTTTTTGGGTTTTTTTGTACAACCCTGACCCATTCATTTTTTTCCTATAAAATACATGAATTATAATAAAAGTTGACTTTTTTAAAAAAATAGGACATGTAGGGATGCCTGGGTGGCTCAGTCGGTTAAGTGGCTGCCTTCGACTCAGGTCATGATCCCAGAGTCCTGGGATCCAGTCCCTCATCGGGCTCCTTGCTCGGCAGGGAGCCTGCTTCTCCCACTTTATGCCACTCCCCCTGCTTGTGCTCTCTCTTTCTGGCACATAAATAAATAAAATCTTTAAAAAAAAAATAGGACATGTATTTAAACGTATACAGTCGATTCTCATTATTCATAGATTCTGTATTTGCAAATGTGTCTACTCACTAAAATTTACTAATAACCCCAAAGTCAATATGGTGCTTTTGCAGTTATTCATGGATATGAGCAGAGCAGTGAAAAACCTGTGTCTCCGGCTGTGTGTCCCTGCCGGAGTCAAATGAGAGATTGTCTCCCTTCTTTTTCCAGGCCTAACCCCATAAACTAGTGTCCTGTTCATGACCTACAAAGTGCCATGCTTTTCTCATTTTTGTGCTTTTGGTTGGCAATTTTACTTTAAGTTTTAAAATGGCTCCCAAGCATAGTACTGCAGTACTCTCTACTGTCCTAAACTCAAGAAGGCTGTAATGTACTTTATGGAAAAAAATGTATGTGTTAAATCAGCTTCATTCAGGCATGAATTAATTCCTTTTTTGCAGTACTTTTATAGAACATAACTACCATGGATAACAAGAATCGATTATATAGAGAAAAAAGGATGTCACAGGCACCAAAGCACTGCTGTGTGTGGGTATGTGTGTGTGTCTCTCTAAAGGAGGTCCCTAATTTATTGAGAACTTCCCTCCAGGTGTTTGGGCCAGCATGCATGTACATAAAGGAAGTCATCAAGAAATGTCATATACAGGACCTATGTCATGACACCCAAATGCGATTTGATATCTATCCTCTGCCTGATTCTGAATTAATATTATTATTTACTTTCAGCATATAGAATATTTTAACATAAGCTGACTTTAAATGGCATGATGTGCAATCATAGGTAATGGTCTTCATAATGTCTGAATGGATGCTAAATGGCATTAGAAAGCATAATGTGGAGCATGTTAATTGATACTGAATAATGTATAATTGACAGTCTAGGAACAATTTTCTTGATTTTTCATTATGAAAAAAATTTCCATGACAGCACTAGAATATGCCCACCTGTTTATACCTTTGACATATATTCATATCAGTGATCTGGGATTAGAGATGGTATCTAATTGCCTAATTGAGTTTTTGTCTAAGATTCAAAAAGGGTAAGAAGGTTTGTGCAATTATCAGAGTTATTATTTGAGTCCTGAATCTCACAAAGCTTTACTAACCACGGCAGAGTTTAGGATCAGGATTGGGAATTTGCAACCCAAGCATCTTTCTGCCTGTCCTCTATCCTATAAGTAACATAAGTTGTCTACCAGAGTGGGTAATTTGAGGAGAAACGCAGCCTGGAGAGTGTAGGATGTAGCTGTTGTGTTAGAACATGCTATCAGAATGGTTTGAAATTCTGTTAATTTTTCATCCTATGTTCTGTGACCTGATTCATGGATAAGAGCAAATTTAAGAGAAATGAGGAAAACAAGAGAAAGTGCAAACATGACTAAGGAAGCCAGAGGGATACGGGAAATCCCAGGCCCCAGTGTTAGCTTACACCTTTGATTCATCGATTCATCCAGTACATTTAAACAGCCCCCTCGTAAGATTTTTCCGTGAAAGCCACAGTAGAAATAACCATTCTTTGTTTTGTTTTAGCACCACACCGACTCATTATTAATGAACTCTCAAAAGCACATATGCATAATGCAGGACTGAGCAACGGTAACCCCTTGCCATGCAGTTGGAAAACTAACTGCCGGGCACAGGTCCTTCTGAACTAGCCACACAGTTCTAGCCAAGTGAAATGGCCTCCCTTCATGTGCAGAAGGGCATCTTTAATTACCATTCCCACCTCCATTTTTTTCCTCGTTCATTCTATTATAATAAAATATATGTACTCTTGTATTCAGCTGACAAATTAAAATCTCAATTCTCATTAAACACCTTGAGAAACTAAACACTTTCCATGAAATATTTTTGTTTTGAATTCTTACTGCAAAAATATTTTTTAAAAAAGAATTCAACATCTCATCTGCAGGCACTGCATTTTTGGCATGTGGAGATGTGGAACGAAGAGAAAGCAAGTGAAGTCCTTGCCTCTGGTGCAACACTTAAGGAGATAACCTCCCCGCCCCCACCACTAAAAAAAAAGAAAAACCGTCAACTATTCCAGATAAATAATGTAATACAATATTTTTTAAAAATTAAAATTACTGCAAAAATCTAATATGAACAAAGTATTTAAAAATTAAAGACAAAATCAGTAGGAATATTAATTAATTCACCCATTCATTCCAAAAATATGTGTCAAATGCTAACTAGGGGAAGGAAGCATTTTATGTGCTGGGAACACAGCAGCAAACAAGAATGGCAAGCTCCCTGTCATCAGATAACATAAAACAGGGTGTCTGAGAGGTCTCCCCTTCCCTTTTTTTAAAAACACTATGTATCAATTAGGTAAAAGTCAGTTTCAGAGCTAGTGCCATTTGCAAGGCTTATAACAAAGGCAAAAATCAGGAAAGGGGGAATAAGAGTATCATGAGTACTGTATTTCATTTAAAAAGAAAAAAATGGAGTCTGTCCAAAAGGACCAGGGGACTGGTTGCCACAGACTTGAATGAGGAAGAGTTGCTGCAGTGCTAGAAAGAAGTTCAAGATTCAAAGACAATAAACAACTTTCTTTCTTCATTGTTGGGACAACTAGTGAGTACCTATCACTGCCAAAAAGTTTGCTAGGCCTTGGGATACAGTGTGGAAGAAGATGGGCAAAATAGTTGACAGAACACACATTTTAGTTGTCACTGGGGAGAGGCTGACCTCGTTTTCCAGTGAATTTTCCCAAGATCATGGCCAAAAAAAGAATTTCTGTGCAAGGTGAAAACTGACTGGAGGATTTCCGAGGTAAGAAATCAATGCTTCCTTTCTTTTCTCCCCATTTCTGCCTACCTGAATAATAGAGCCCCCTGATGCGGAAAGTGTGGCCCTCGGATCGACGGTACAGATGCCTCTGGGGAGCTTGTAAAATGCAGAATCTCATAGCCTGCTCACACCTACTGAGTCAGAATTGACATTTTAACAAGATCCCCAGGTGATCCATCTGCACATTAAAGTTGAAAAAGCAACCGTTTAAAAATAATAAGTGAATTTTGGGGCGCCTGGGTGGCTGAGTCAGTTAAGCGTGGGACTCTTGGCTTTAGCTCAGGTCATGATCTCAGGAGCCTAAGATCAAGTCCTGTGTCAGGCTCCTGCGCAGCATGAAATCTGCTTGAGATTATTTCCCACTCCCATTCCTTCTCCCTCTGCTCCTCCCCCTGCTTGCTCTCTCTCTCAAATAAATAAATAAATAAATAAATGAAATAAGTGAATTTCGAAGAGCAAAAGTATTACCCACAATTTCATCTTAAGTAAATCAGTTTGTTTTTTCCACTTTTTAAATTCCTGCCTATATCCACACATACTTTTTATGTAGACCTAGACAGAATTCATAGAAGTTTATTTTTTCAAATGTATTTACTGATAATATTCCAAAATCTTTTTAATTACCATTTTTATTGGTTGCATGGCATTTCCTCATATTTGTATACATGATATACTTTACCTAAATTTAAAAATAGCCCTAATCTTTAATAGTAAAGGACTGATTATTTTAGATAGTGTGGCAATAGTCAACTGTTACAGACTGAAAGTTTGTGTCCCCTCAAAACTCATGTATTGAAGCCTAATCCCCACTCTCATAGTATTCAGAGGGGGGGATCTTTTAGTCATTAGGATGGCACCTCCATGATGGAATTAGTGCCCTTTAAGAAGAGTCAGAGACCAGAACTCTCTCTTTGTCTCCATTATGTGAGGATACAGTAAGAAGGACGAGGCCTGCAGACCCGCAAGGGGGCCTCACCACAACCTGGCCGTCCTGTCACCCTAATCTTGGACTTCCAGCCTCCATAACTGGGAGAAATAAATGTCTGCTCTTTGAGTCACCCCATCTGTGGGATTCTATTACTGCAGCCTGAACCAACTAAGACCCCAACAAAATGTGTGTAGATTCTTGGTTGCTTCGCATTTATTGTCACATGTAAAATTGTGTATCAATGGATACAATCCTGCGTGAATTACTGCTCAGTTTCACCAGATTTGTTCCAGCGTGCCCTGTCTCCAGCATTATGGAAGTTGGTATCAATTTCACCATAATATCCCTGGCATTATATTTTTTTTAAAGTACGTAGATATAATCTAACATCATAATCCTTCTTCACTAAAGTACATTTGTATTTTATAAGTTGATTTCAATTTGAAATATAGATTAATTTTCTAAAAGACATTTATAACTAAAAACAGTCTAGAGATTGGTACCCAACAATACAGATCAAACATTTAAAATGGAAAAACTGAAAACACAGATTGTAATGAAATCCTTCACTAATTAGGTCACTCCTCTTCATTTTTCACCAGTAACATAGACTGCTGGGTCGTAGGCAGGGAGCACTTCAGCTGTGCACCATAAGTGATCAATCGGTAAATAGGGGGGTGAGCATCTCTAGCTGATATCAGGATTGGATGGGAAATAGTGTCCGGCAAGTGTAACCTACGTTTAACAGACTCTGGTGTCATTAACACCTATGTTCGTGGTAAGTGATGATATTTGGAATTTTTTTCCCAGGAGAGTTTTGTTTTACTTCCATGAGACAAAGCTGTAATTAGAAAGACAATCAAGTCCTAGTTTTGCAAGTTTCTATCTGTGTGGTATCAGATCATTTATTTTACTTCCTCGAACTTTGGTTCCCTCCTCTATTTAGAGAGTAAAAAGATGATAGTACTGCACAGGGTGTTATAATATCATGTAAATAATATGTGCTTTTGAACACAATAGCTGTTCAAATGTTAGTTCTTTCCTGATATTCATATACACCGCCCAGAAGCCCCCTGATTTCTACTTTCTGGATTCTGGCAAAGGCCATTAAGAATTTCAAAAAAGCCAGGATTGATTGTTTTTGTTCTCCATGTATACCAGAGACAGGAAAGACACACTCTTCTAGAATAATCTGGGATACTTCAGCTTTGAATGGAGGTTAACTTTGATGACCAGCCACATCCTTGCTGCCTGACTCTAAAGAAAATGCACCTGAGCATAGGTCAGACACATGTAGAACTCACAGCCTGGCCTCACTGAGAGTTTATTTATGTCAGTGAAGATTGGTCAGAAGGCGATATCCCAACAGGCATGGCCATCAGCCCAACGATGTGGTTACCAGTTCACTAAAGTTCCTTTTCAACAGATGCATGTTTTCAAGTGTGACCTAAAGATATTAAAGTAAATACACTAGAAGACATAATGAAATACTATACATCCACTTTTTTTAAGTAACTAGAAAACTGTGATTATTGTTAAATTTTGCTTTGTTTCTTTTATTAGTAACTGAATTATATGACATTTTAAGAGCAAATAATTACACTATCTTCTACAAAGCCAGATGAGTTTCAAATTACAAAAATCCTGCCATTCGGCTCCATGAGAAAAGTAATTGTCAGCGTACCATGAGTCTTTTCTCTCATATGTGTTTTTATCCATTCCCACTGACTGATAGGAATCGCTAGCTTCACTGGATTAAAATATGGGATATCTCATTCTTTTCAGTGGATTATGATTCATATTTCCATTTGTCCTGTTTCTGCCTTTGTAACAGTGGGATAGGGCAAACTGTTCGCATTCATAGATTGCAATCTTTGGCATTCTACTTGAAGATGATGACTTTTCTAAAAAACAGAGTGTAATGTAGAGGTGTACTGTTCAGTATACTGAAGCTACTGTTAAAATGGTTTATGTCTTAATAATTTTAAATACAAGAGAATCAAGCAATGTGATAGGCACATAACATCTTTTTAGCCATCTGGCATTCTATTAAATTATACTCTTTATATAAATGTGTAATTCAATAGGGAAATTCATAAAACATTTGTAAAATCATTTTTGTGTCATATTAACTTAAATTTAGAAAGCTATAATTTTCATATATTTCTGTGGTCTGAGATCAAACAAAAGAAACTGTGACATGGTAAAAGCCAAAATATTTTAAGATGCCAGCGGTTTTAATGGTTATGTGCGCCGGGAATGTTCAGATGAACACAAAGAACACTGTATTGTCAGGTCTCTAAGCAAAAGTGCAAATAGATTGCTTAACTACCTCACTACAAAGCACCTTAAAACATTCCCCAAAGCTTAATTTGTTTTAATATTATAAAAATTGATAAAGGCTTACCTTAGGGGAAAAGGTAATGGCAATAAATACTTAAGGTATTAAATGATTTTAGGAAACTGAAATTAAACATAATCCAAACAAATTCAATAATTTGGTATTTTGTAACATATGTCCTATTTTAATAGATTTCATTAAGTTACAACTGAAGCTTTCAAAGCCTAAGAGAAGGGAAATTTTCATTTATGTGACACTGGGACTTGTATCTTTCCTTGAGTCGGATGGCAACATTTTATTTTATTTTATTTATTTTTTTAAAGATTTTATTTATTTATTTGACAGAGAGAGTCACAGCGAGGCAGGGAACACAAGCAGGGGGAGTGGGAGAGGGAGAAGCAGACTTCCCGCTGAGCAGGGAGCCCGATGCGGGGCTTGATCCCAGGACCCTGGGATCATGACATGAGCCGAAGGCAGACGCTTAACGACTGAGCCACCCAGGTGCCCCAAATGGCAACATTTTAAACTTAGCTGGGCTCTTTAGGGGACAGACGATGTCATTATTTGCTATTAAAAATAGTGTACTGAATTAACTATAAAAGAAATGAAACAAAAATACTTTGAAATATTAGTCTCTTGATGTGCAGGTCGGGAGTAGAAATGGATAAAAATCTTAGGGAGTAAAAAGGCTACATAAAGACTGAATGTATTACATTCAGTGCCATCTATACATTCATATCAACCAAAGATTCATTTTTTTTTTTTTTTTAGAAATTGTATACTGTATGCCAGCTGGAAAACAGAATTGGAGTTTCATATGGCATCTTAGAAATATATCAGTCTCTGTCCTGGAAATGCATGCTATCTGAGTAGCTAGTTGCTTTCATTGAGATTGTATTTGAAAACACTTCATCAGTGTAAGTAGGCTTTTTATAATACATTCTCCGAAGAACTCTGGAATATTAACACTTGGCTTTGAGTCCTCTTTGCAAAACCAACAGAACTAAAAGGAGAAATAGACAGTTCACAATAATAATTGAAGATTTCAAAACCCATCTCTCAGAAATTGATAGAACAGATAGCCATAAAATCAGTAAGGATCTAGAAAACCTTAAAACACCATCAGTAAAATTAATCTATGTGATATTTATATAATACACAGCCCATCAATAATAGAATCACAATCTTTTCAGCTGTACACGATACATTCATCAAGAAATACCACACTTCCCCCACCCACTTTTGGACAGTTCTGCTTTGTGCAGACAATAAAGGCTCACCTTACAGCTGAAGTTATTGTTAAGTTTGCCTTGTTTCATTTATTATGGACTGAATTATAGGACATTTGAATAGCAAAAGGGAGGTATACCGCCACCTGCAGGGACGGGCTGTGGCTACACAGAGGCCGTGTCAACACAGGCTCTCCTTAAGCTCTGCTTCTGCAGCATGGCTGTGTGCACAGGACCCTCACACCGCACACGAGGGGACAGAGGAAGGACACAGGGAGGCTGGGGGAGGGTATGGAACACGTGCTGTAGTGAGTGGTGTGTGGGACCAGCAAGACCAAAGCGATGCTCACCCACTTCTAGTAACACATGTCCACAAAGTTTTCATTCCGGATGGCGCATTCAGCTGTTTCAAGGGCAGTCACGTTCAAATAATTATTTACAGCTGCAGACAGGAGGCAAGACAGAAGCAAGTGTCTAATTACAGCAACTTGATTTGAGGGTTTTGTTTATTAAAGGTCAACACAGAAGCCAACTTTAGTCACACAGGTGGTGAAAAACTTAATTTTATAAGATCAGCACTACCCTAATACCAAAACCCCAAAAAAGGTATTGCAAGAAAAGAAAACTGCAGACCATATCCCTAATAAAGACTGACACAAAATCTTCAACAAAATATTAGCAAATATTAAATATGACAATATATAAAATGGAATATGCATCAGTTGGGTTCAACATGCAAAAATCAAGTCACATAACTCATTATATCAGCAAACTAAAGAAGAAAAACATTTGAACATATGATCATTTCAATATATGAAGAAAAAGCATTTGGAAAAATTTCACATCCATTCATGAAAAAATTTTTCTCGCTAACTAGGAAAATAAGGAAAACTCTTTAATCTGATAAAAGGCATCTATAACAGTTATAGCTGATAGCATATTAAATGGTAATAGACTGAATGTTTCCCCCCAACATTTGGGAACAAGGAAAGGATGTGCAATCTCACCTCTCCTTCAAATATCGCTCTAGGATCTAGATAGTGCAATAGGGCAAGAAAAATAAAAGTCAGACAGAATGGGAAGGAAGAAGAATGACTGTCTCTATTACAGATGACCTGATTACCTATGTAGAAAATCATATAAATCTGCAACAACAAAGAAAGCCACTTTAATAAAGGAGTTTAGGAAGGTTACAGAACAAAAGATTGATGTACAAAATTTAATTGTGTTTGTTTATACTAGCAATGAACAATTAAAAACTGAAATTAGTAGATTAGTTCCATTCAAATTTACACACAAAAAAGAGAATTACTTAGGTATGTAGATATTGCAAAAACTATAAACATTAATTATTAACGAAAGAAGACCAAATAAATGGAGAGATACATGTTCATGGATTAGAAGATGCAATATTGTTAAGATGTAATTTTTTTTTCTAATTGGTCTATAAAGTCAAAGCATTCCTAACAGAAATCCTAGGAGGAGTTTTTGGTTTTGTTTTTATAGAAATGGATGTGCTGACTCTAAATTTATACTGGAACATATAGGAACCTGAGGAGCCAAAATGATTCTGAAAAAGAAGATAGATGGAGAACTCACACTTCCTCATTTTAAGACTACTATATACCTACCGTATTTAAGATGTGATACTTACAGAAGGATAGACCTATATATCAAAGAATCAAAATAGAGATTCCAAAAATAGACCCTGCACATATGGCCAAAAGATTTTTGAGAAATATGCAAAGGCAATTCAATGGAGATGAACTTTTTAACAAGTAGTGATGTAACAATTTGACATTCATACACAAAATAATGAATCTCAATCTACACATTGCATCATATGCTAAAATTAATTCAAAATGGATCATAAATCTAAATGGAAAACCTAAAACTACACTTTCCAGTGGAAAACATAAGAGAAGATCTTTTTATCTAGGATACACTAAAGTTCCTTAGATACAACACTGAAAGCATAATCCTTAAAGGAAATCTTTCAAGATAGTTTTTGTTGAACAAAAGTCCTCAAAATCAAAAGGAAGCAAAGAACTTAGGTCTTCAAGTCCCACTAACAAACACACATGAGTTAGAACTCTAAGAATATGGTCATTGTTACTCAAGTTCTTGTTTTTCCCAAAGATTCGCATTCTCTCAAGGGATACCACCAACTGAAATACAGGACTGCTAAACCTCCTGCAGCTTTCTAAAGACCAGATGCTCTCTCAACATCAAATATTTTTATAAATACTGCCCTCTGATGCACTGCCTCCTCCTTCAAAGAGTTAATTCACTCAACTTTGTATTCCAGCTCATACTTCAGCTCCTCCAGACGGCTCCACTGACCAATTCTATCTCATCCTCAGTAGTGCCATGCTATGGGCTGAATTGTAGCTCTCCAAAAATTCGTATGTTCAAGTCCTAAACCCCTGTACCTCATAATATAACCAGTTTGAAGATAGGTCTTTACAGATCTACATTTAGGGTCCTTCCTACTTAAGTTAAAACAAAGCCAGGAACTTTATAAATCTTAGATCATTCCATTCCCATTTTGTTTAGTAGAAAAATAAAACTTAATAAATGATCTGAGAGCTCACAAGCTATCACAGAATGAGGTCTGAATCCATCTAAAGTAGGGGTCAGCAAACTTTTTCTATAAAGGACCAGAGAGTAATTGCTTTAGGCTTGGCAGGTCATACAGTTTTTGTCACAACTACTCAACTATGCCCTCATGGTGTAAAAGCAGGCACAGACAATGAGTAAAGGAATGGATATGGATGTGTTCCAATAAAACTTTATATATAAAAACAGGTAGTAGAATGGATTTGGTGGTGGTTTGTCAAGCCCTGAAATAAAGTCTTGTCTCTTAAATCTATACCACACATCTTGACAAAACCATTTAAAATTGAAACACAATCTTTATTCCTCTTTTTAAAGCCTGTACAAGAATTCCAAATAAGACCTATCTGTCTGTGTATTTTTAACACATGATGATGTATCCCTCCCTGTGATGGTTTAATTAATATACAATCCATGCCTAGTTGAATGTAAATGAAGTGCTTACTTCATGATAATTTAAAACGTTCTGTTGTATCATGAGCAGTTATTAAAAGCCTCATTGACATGATTGCTTATTTTGTTTTAAAATTTATTGTCAAGATGCAAGTTGGCAGGTTTTATCCATTCTTTTTCTAAATACCAAACAATGCTAGGCATGGAAGAAAATGTCAACTAGAATATTTTCTTTGGGGCTTATATGATGAAAACTGGCACAATAGTATTAATACAATAGATTATGTATTCATTCAATAATATACATGATATACTAGAGACCCAGAAAGCTGCTACATGATCCCAACCCTATGGCTACTTAGTACTTTTAGTAGAGTTAAGAGCATACTCTTTTTTTTTTTAAGATTTTATTTATTTATTTGACAGAGAGAGACACAGTGAGAGAGAGGGAACACAAGCAGGGGAGTGGGAGAGGGAGAAGCAGGCTTCCCGCTGAGCAGGGATCCCGACGTGGGGCTCGATCCCAGGACCCTGGGATCATGACCTGAGCCCAAGGCAGATGCCTAACGACTGAGCCACCCAGATGCCCAAGAGCATACTCTTAATATCTCTATTACATTGTTTTTCACCTTGCAAACTAATTTTTTTTCCTGAAGATCATGATGGAGAAGGTGATTGTCTTTTTATGGGAAAGAGGATTCTAGAATCTTCAGAACAGTTTCTTTCACCGAATACCTTTGGCAAATACATTTATGTGGGCTTCATTAGGCAACACATATTATAAAGTTATCTCAACTAAATAAATGCTTTTAATCTGTTTTGCATTTAAAAGTCATGTGGGGTTTATTTTTATTTTGAAAGTATGGTTCTTATGGCCATACATGGATATTGTGATTCAGCTGATCTGAGGTGAAGCCAGGGACTGCATTTTAAGTCAATAATCCAAATCTGCATTTTAAAGTCAGACAAGTTACCTGGAGATCACAATTCAGGAGAAATCACCTAACTTCTTAGATCAGTTTGAATTATCAGTTAGCTGGGTTTACTTACGCATGATCTAAAACTCAACAGAACTAGGTTATAATACATCATACAACGGTGTCTTAGAACACTGGAGGAATTTCTGTGGATTACAGCAAGGATGAAGATGGATTGGGAGACTCTTAGTGGACTTGGTCCATGTTGGGCCTCTTAAAGTAGAGCAGTAGGATCAGACAGAAACAGTGTAGAAGGAGGACTTATACCCACAAAGGATATGAGGGTTTACTCCCACCTCATAATATAGGAAAATTGTATTCTGGTCAAGAAAACCTGGTTTTCTTTTGGGGTGATGAAAATGTTTTGGAAATAGAAGTGCCACTGAATCGTTCACTTGAAAATGGTCACTTTTGGGGCACCTGGGTGGCTCAGTCGGTTGAGCATTCAGTTCTTGGTTTCAGCTCGGTCATGATCTCATGGGTCATGATCTCACGGGTCATGAGTACAAGCCCCCTCAATGGGCTCCATGCTCAGCCGAGAGTCTGCCCAAAAGATTCATTCTCACTGCCCTTCCCCACTCGCACACACACTCTCTCTCTAAAATAAATAAATAAATCTTAAAATGGTCCCTTTTATGATTTGTGAATTTCATCTCAAAAAATTTAACTTCTCCAGTAAATAATTTAGCTTGAATTACAATTTTAATCATGATAATCTTTAAGAGAAAGTTTAAATAACCCCAATATCACAGATTTATGTGGGAAAAATATTATTTCAGGTGTTGAAAGTAGAGCTTGCTACTCTCTCATCTCATGGAAGCTAAAAGGCTCTCAATACCAGAGACACGTGTGGGCGCCATAATTTTTTTAGTATCAAAATACAAATACTGGGAAAAGACAGGTGCCTATGTGCTGTGATGTCAAGAATACCAGAGTTCTTTTTTTCTATCATACCATTTCTCTCACAGATAAAATTTGCTGATTGTTCCACCCAGTTCCTTACTAATAATCAAAGGCTTTCATGACTCAAAAAGAAAATAATTTATAATGTCATATGTCCTAAATTAACATCAAAGTGAAATGACAAACAGAAGTATTTATTTTCCTAAAAATAAAATAAATACTACAGGAAAAAATAGTAGTACAGACATCTGTAATAAGGTTGGGGAGAAAGGCACAAACTTGCAAGACAAAAAAAATCAAAAAAAGGAAGCTGGGATCATTGTGGATATACTTAGTATTTGCTGACCTAAAGCTAACTCTGCAAAACACTTCAGGAAATTCTATGTGAGGGGAGGCATTGACAAATCAAACAAGTGATATATTAATAGAAGTAAAACAAGAGCCACATTATTGGATCATCACGCGTTAATCCAAATAAAAAATTAGCACCAGCATGTCATGTCCAGGGATCTCCTGAGAACATTCATCTTGGTGATTTATATAATGAATTATCTAATGTGAGAGTTTGGATCCACTTTTGCATGTACACTATGGATTTCCTATTTGCCCTGAGACTAATAAAAAATGTTTATGAATCTCTGATTACATGGAGAATTCTTTAAGAACCAATGAGAAAAAAAAATCAAAACTGTTTGCTCTCAATAACATTTTCCGTGCTTCCATTCAAATACTTATCAATAAATGCTAGAAAATAATGGACTAGAGAGTTTAGTAAATTTTAGAAAATTAATTTTAAACATTGAATAATAGTAATTTATAATATTTTTCTGGAATAGTTCCATATTTTTAAAATGGTGAGTGAAGATACAAACTAAATACAGTTAAAATTTGTAGATATATTTTAGAGTTTTAAAAATACACTATGGTTGAACTGTAAATAAAATTTTTATTTAAAATTCAGAATGGCTTTTTTTGGAGACAGTTTATTAAAGCAATTAATTTGGTTGTTTTACTTGAGCACTGAATGTTTCGCAATTGAGTAGTTACTATAATTATGTCATTATAATAATTATGCAATTACTCTCTGTAATTATATCATTTAATTATATATGTATGCTTACAGGAATTAGTTATATAATTAGAACATGTAATTACATAGTAAAATAGAAAACTATATTTTAAAACACACTAACTTAGATATATTGGCCTATTCCAAATTATAATATTCAAAGTATTAAGATTGCTTTATCTTGTATAAAATTTCTTAAAATGTTTAAAAACTTTTTATTTTGAAATAGTTATAATTTTTCAGAAAATCTTTATTCCTTTCATCCAGATACTCCATTCAAGTTTTGCCAATTGTCCAATTATGTCTATTTTTGCAAAATGATCCAATCTAGGATCATGCATTGCACTTAGCTGTCATGTCTTATTCAACTTCTTCAACATGTATGCATGTATGTATGTATGTGTCTTTCTATCTATCGATAGGTCTATTGATCTCTGTATCTATCTGTTGATTTATCTGTGTATCTATCTATCCATCCATCTATCACCTTTCTATTTCTCAATCTATCCATCTATCCTTCTATTCAAAACTATGACTCCACATATGGATCACACCACCAATTCCAATTAAAAACTCATTCTAGCTTTCCCCCTTTTTCCAATTTGTAAATAACTTCTCAACTTGAGAAATTTGGTTCTCACCATCCTCAGTGTATTTACTTATTTGTTCACCTCTAGAACAGTCCTTTAGTCCTTTCTTGGCCTCTATGATCTTATTATGTTGAAGGTTACAGATCGATTATTCTGTAGAATGAACCTCAGTTTGGGTTTGTCTGGTTTTCTCATGGTTAGATTCAGGCTTTGCACTTTTGGTAGGGATATCCCAGAATGATTTTGTACTCTTCTTCTTATGCCTCTTTGGAGATGTAGGGATTTCATTGTGTTCCATAGCCGCTGATGATAACTTTAAGCAGTGGTGTCTGCCAGTTTCTTTACTGTAAATAAGGTGGTGTCTGCCAGTTTCTTTACTGTAAAATTTATCTTTTTCCATGTGTAATTAATAAGTATGTGGAGATACTTGGCACTTGTAAATATCTTACTCTGTGAGATATCCTGATTTCACCTACTAGCTCATCAAAGTTCACCCAATAAATAGTTCATCAAAGAACCTTGCCTGAAAATTTTATTATTAAGATGGCTACTAGGTGGTGATTTTTATAACTATCTCAATCTTTCTACATTTATTCCTTACCACTATAAGAAAGAGTTTTATTCACTCATTCCTTTATCTCTTTGTATCAATATAATGTCATAGATTACTAAATATTGTTAGAACCTACTATAATAAAATCCATCATCATTATTATTTATTTTCATGCTCAAATTATCTCAGATTTTGGCAACTGAGAGTTCATTCAAGCTGAGTTCTGTTCTTTTCAACAGATTTCTATCAGCTTTTGAGCATTTCCCTACTATTTGCCATAATAACGTGTTTTAGGTTCATTATCTACTTTGCCTACCTACCCCAAGACTCAGTCATCTCTCTAAGGAGCCTTGTTTCCTTCTCATAGAGAATGGTATTTCGAAATGAAGACCTTGATGCTAGGTGTGCTCATTGTTACTGGGGTGTTGCTATTCTCAAATTCTCTCAATAAACAAAGCCAAGAAAAAAATACACACAAGCACACACATACATATATACAAATTCATACAAATATATTTTACATATATACATACTATACATATATAGTATATCGATATATTACATATTGATAACTGTTAGTTTACAGTGATTCTTCCAATTCCAATCCAACATATCAAAGTTTATTATCCCTTCTTCAACTTAAGAAACTTGGCTCTTATTATCCTCAATATGTGTGCTAATATACTCAATCACATGTATATAACCAATCTCTGACCCTTCCTAGGCACTGCCTTGCTTGATTGCCATTGACCATTGCTGGACTGGCACCCCCTCAGCTGCTTTTTCTGATTTTGGAACTTCTTCTTGGAAGTCTGTCCCCTTGGCCATCTTTCTCCTTCAATCCCAACACTTTAAATAATCTGTCCAAAGTTGTACATTGTTCTCTTAAATTTCGGCACATAAACTGCCACACTATACCTTGACTATTGGTATAAATGTCTGTGTTATCAAATGGGCCATAAACTCCCCTGTTCCTAGCAACTATTAGATGTGTAATAAAATGTTAATGTAAATATGTTTTAATTGCATGTATTATTCAATATGTTTCTACCTAACAAGCAATAGAAGGTTTTGGAAAATCCAAGGACTTCTATGACACTTTTATCTTTATCCTGATACTTTGAGCAGATGTAGCAACAATTTAAAATATTCTGATATCCCTAGAAAGAATGAATGAAAATGAAAATGGATGGCTTCAAGAGTGAAGGGGAGGAAGTACAAAGAAATTAATAGTTAGGAATTTATCTGTTTGGAGAGATCAACAAAATATATGACTCTCAGTTGTAGGTGGTATCAATTGAATGGCAAAGTATTAAAGAACTGGAGAAAAAGTTGTATGCACCCAAATTTGTGTAACGGACCTGTGTAATGAGAAGGTACTACATGTATGTAATTCATCCCATAAATGTGTCCCATAGATTAAATAACTCTTTGACATTTTGGAATCATCTGATATCTAATAACCTTTCTTTTTTGTACAAATATATTTATTCCAAACATCTATGTGTCATAAAAATGCTAAATTTCAGCTTTTCCCCTTTATTTCTTTTTAACCAGGAAGTCACAAATATAGTAAGGGTCTGTATTCTTTTCCATCAGTTTATTTTGCCTTTTACTAATAAATAACTTTGAAACTTGCATTTACTTACAGTTTCCTAAATTGTTTTAAAGTCTTATTTATATGATTTTTTTTACAAAGTACAAAACAGATTACCTACACTAGCTTCACAAAACCCTTGTGATATAGGTCAATTATTACATCTCTTTTGCATAATAGGCATTCCCACTTACGTGGTATTTGGATACAGGTATGCATCTGTATAAAACATATGGATTATGTCCTTTTAGACACGCTTTTTTCTTTCCAAAAAAAAAAAAGAAAATCAATATACTATAGAGGCAAGAGCACAGGGTCTAGATTCAAAGTGAACTAGATTCAATGTCTAGTTCTGACTCATGGAGCTGTATGATCTAGGGAAAGTGACTTAATTTTTTGAACCTCTGTTTCTTTGTAGATAAAAAGGGGGCTGGTAGCGCTTACTTTGTTTACTTGTTAGGAAGACTTAAGATACTTCATGTGTAGTGACAAGCATAACAGAAATGCTCAATAAACACTTCTTTTATAACTAAAAATCCTATGGTTGGTTGTAATCAGGGTCATAAGGACATGACTTTACGTAAATAAAAGGTGAGAATAATTAAGCAAGTGAAACTCATGCCCGCTTTCTCAGGATTCAGGAGAAAAAATGTTATCAACACTATATTAATTCCATAAAATAGTGTCATCAGTGGTTAGAAACATCAAAAATACTTGTTTAGGTCATTAATGTATCCCTTTCAAACAGGTGACTTAAATCAAAATGTTTCCTGCAGTCTTAGGAAATAACTTTAATAACATTTCATCACATATCAGTTTGTAAATGGGGGAAAAATGGTATCCACTTTGGGAAAAATTAAATAGGAAAATCTAAGAAATTAAACACTGAATCAGAAGTTATCCCCCATAGTGTTTTGTCAGTGCTATTATTGAAGTTTTTCTCCAAATAGCTCTTTTCTAACAATTGGTGATAAATGGATTTGAAATTGTTGCAGTTAATGACAGAAACCAAGACAGCAAAATTACTGGTGACATTTTATATAATTACACATAAATTCCATATGTATAAATTAACTAACTCCTGGGGTGCCCGGCTGGCTCCATTAGTAGAGAGAGCATGCAACTCTGGATCTTCGGTGTTGTGAGTTTGAGCCCCATGTTAGATGTAGAGATTACTTAAAAATAAAATCTTTAAATAAATAAATTCATTAATTAACTAACTCCTCATTTATCCAGAAGTAATTTATCTGGTAGGGTAAAGTCTTCCGAATGCACAAAGAGAAAACAAATTAAGTAAAATATATTTCTGAACAACCCAGATATGTGTCATAGAGTCCATCATAAAAACACACAAAACAAAACAAAACAAACAAACAAAAAAAAACTCCTTTGCCCTGTCACTAGAGGTCCATTAATGAACCCACTTAATTTTCCCCAACATTTTAGTAATTGAATTTCCCTGACTACAGGAGATTTACACTGAAGGTAAATAAGAGAGAGTTCATAGAAGCCGACTTAATGATGGCAGCCAAAATTGTAGATGACTGTTTGTTACTGATGGAATGAAAAGAAAGTAATTGTTAAAAGTAGCATTGAGGTCATTAAAATGCATATTAAGAAACCAATCTGCAATGAATAGTAAAATTGTAAGTTTAATTATACATGCTTAGATCCTGTTTTTAGATGTTCATGTATTGTAGAAAAGCTGAGATCAGCCAATGTGTCATTTCCCGGGACGTTATAAGTACTTCTTGGCCAGCTTACGTATCGCTTATTTGCTGTTCCTCTTTTCAGTGAGTTTCTAAGCAGCTGTGTAGAAATAGTTCTTAACTGAATAATTTCACCCACCTTGACTTTATTTCAGATGTCCTTTTTCATTATCGATTGGTAAGGGAAAATGACTAGATGATCCCCTGGAGGCATCAACGACTATAGCCCAGAAGTGCGACTGAAATAATGACACCCTCGTTAAACAATGATTAATTTTTATGAGTTAATGGGGTAACCTCGATATATCTGGATTGTTTCCTTAGGTGGAACACCTCCTTTTCTGTGTCTCTGTTTAAATGAAGTCCTGTTACTCTTTGCAGTACTCTTAGGCATGTTCAGGATTATAGAAACAGGCAAACAGTACATACACATCTTGTTTTTTCAAAGTGCTTTTTGACATTCTTTTCAAACATTCAATATTTGAAAGTTTTCTTGACCACAGATAGGGTAAAATAGAGGAAAATCAACTGTAAATGTGTGTAAGGAAGATATGGTGAATCTTTAGACATTAGGGTGGATTTGTACTATGTCAAATGAACACTGTTGAAAGTCTTCTTCATAGTATTCCTTTCTTTTATGATTCTGGGTTAAGGTTAGCCACAGGGGCATCTGTTTGATCAGGTAAGGCAGAAGTGACCCAAACTGATGCACAGCTAAAGCAATACGACCAGTAAAATATAAGCATGATGGTGGCAGAGAACTAACTTGTATTTTTTGTTATTTTTTTAGTGACTAGAACACTGTCTGGCATATGGTAGCTGCTCAAGAAGGATTGTGGTATGACCTGTGACCTCAGTGGGCAGGACTAGAGAAAGAAAACCAAGAAGGACAGAAAACTGAACATGTTGAGGACCATATTGACATTGCCCTCGCTACAGGACAAGGTAATGCTAATGCCCCTCAGTGTCTAAGTCCACACTATGCATTATTAGCTACTGGTCACACACAGGGCTGTTGAGAGCATGCAATGTGGCTAGTGCAAATTAAGATGTATGGTAAGCATAAAATACACACTAAGTTTCAAAGCTTAATGGAAAAAACCAAGAATGTAAAATATCAAATTAATAATTTGAATGTTGATTATAGGTTGAAGTGATAATATTTTGGATATATTGAGTTAAATTAAATATATTACTAAAATTAATTTCTCCAGGTTCTTCTTAGTTTTTAATGTTGCTACTAGAAAATTTAAAATTAAATATTTGGCTGACATTATGTTTCTACTGGACAGTGGCTTGTCTAAGTAGTTCTTTAGTAGAAATTTTAAAATCATTGCCAATTTAGAGCAGCCTCCTTTATTGACAGGTAAAAGTTGATGTCTTACAAACATGTCTCATGTAATATCCACGAGACTTTTTTGGTTTCGCTACTGTTTACTGATAAGGAATCAGATCTATAATGGGCAGAAGCACTTTGGAAGATACATATATTGTAACAGAAAAAGAAAAAGCCTTTGGAATCATGAACCATGTCTTTTAACAACTTTTGCAGCTGATTTTGCCCATGAAAGTAGCATTCTTTTTGTATAAAACAAAAAGAGTAGACTTCCATGAGCATTAAGATTTTTGTGTCCATTGTCTAAGTAAAACTATCACTTTCAAACTTACTTTTGGCTACAATGATCTATTTCAGTGATTCTCTAGGAATTCTTGAAATATCGAATTCTCACTGCCTCCTAAAATCACACACACAAAAAAAAAATAGAAAAAATTGGCCTTTGATTGCATCCTAAGGGATATGCATTCTCCCATCCTCTCAAACCCCATACAAGGTAGTTATGTTTGCTTTAATTAAACTTTATTTTCTCTGGCATTCCTTTACTGCTCTCTCTCTCTCTCTCTCTCTCTCTCTGGTCACTCCCTTGGGAAAGGATACTATCCTCTGGCTCTTTGATATTTGCAGTTTTCCAAATGAATGACCTCTCCACCTCTGGGCTTACTCTGTCTAATCCATTGTCCAAACCACAACCAGTGTGATAATTATAAGCAAATTCTGACCGCCACTTTACTCCTTACGAACTTTTTGTTGGTACACCATGATCTCCAGGAAAAAGACACATTAGTCAGTGTTACTAAAAAGGCCCTACATGACTTTGTTACCCGTGGGAAGGTCTGCCTTGTGTGAATGGAGGTCTCAGTCCTTGGATTTCCCATGAAAAGAATCACGTGGGGATCTACGCTCGAATAAAGACAGGCAGTGAGAAAGTAGCAAGCACAAAGCAGTTTTTAAAAGCAAAAACACACTCTCAGGGTGAGGGAACAGGCAGGTTCTGGAAGGTGGAAAAAGCCCCTGTGTTGTGTTTTGATTGGATATCATTGCATCTCTCTGGGCTGAGGAGGAGCTGTGATCTATAGTGAGGTGGTCCCTAATGGAAGCTGCTTCCAAACATTTGGAAATCTCCTCCCACAGATTGGGAGGAATTTTTGATCCTACGAGGTTTGTAGGGGGAGCCATCGTGGCAACCTTTCTCTCCATTGGTGGCAGGGGAGGGACTGTACTGGCAATGCAAATGCATTATAATGAGTCTAGGGGTTATCCTGGGCAGAGGTGAAAAAGGAGAGCGCAAGCTCTGCACCTTTGGCTCCTCATCTGTTGGCCCCAAGGTCTTCGAAGCCACCAGGCCAGGATGTTTTGCTCCCAGGCTTTTAATGTGTAACTTATTTTTCACTGTTCTTGCCCCCAGCTCAAGTCTCTATCATTCCCCTTGAAGGACTTGGGACTCTGACTCGGGGGCGTTCCTTCGGCCGCTCATGTCTAGCTTCTACCTAACAATTTGACCAGAGTATTCCTCACAGCCTCCTGTCTTACTATAGGCACAACTTCCACTGGAGTCTGCTGCAGACATTGTTAACTACCTGTCACCCCTCCTGACCATCCCCTCCATCCTGCGTTCACAGCCCTTAGGCAGGCACCTTGCTAATTCTCATTTACTCTTTGGGCCTCCTCAGGCAGTCCCTGAACACTTCTCCCTCATGTTCTCCCTACTCCTCCAGTGAGGCTACAGAAGATATTTATGACATGTTCATCCCCATATGACAGCATTTGCAAGCAACATTATAATCTTCTGCTTACTTGTTTATGTAGATTATAAGTGCCTTGAAAGACTGGGATTGTGATTTATTCCCGAGTATATTTCTTCATAACCACATGGTATGTGTGGTCTGGTTATTATTATTCAATACTTATTTTTAATTCATGGAAATAAAATTCTGTCTCACTCATTTAATAAAATAGAGAAAATAATTTGCCTCAAAAAATGTTTGGAGATGTGTTTATGGTGTTTTTTCAGGTTTAAAATATGTCCTCCTCCCTCTTTCTGATCTTTCATGTTTGAGACATCAGACTGTTTATGTCTTTCAATGTCCACTTCAAATTTTATCTTTGCAAGAAGATGATAGTACTTTCAAATCACTTTATTTTGTACTAGAATTATGAACAATTTATACTTCCAGCTAGCACTTCAGCCCTTATTTCTATTATGTAGCCAACTTCTTTTTTTTTTAAATTTGATTTATTTGAGATAGAACGAGAGTAAGTGAGAGAGAGAGAGCGAGAGAGCACAAGCAGGGGGAGCAGCAGAGGAGGAGGAAGAAGCAGGCTCTCCACTGAGCAGGGAGTCTGATGCAGGGCTTGATCCCAGGACACGATCCCAGAACCCTGGGATCATGACCTGAGCTGAAGGCAGACACTTAACCGACTGAGCCACCCAGGTGCCCCAGTGTAGCCAACTTCTGATCACAAAACTTGTGGATGTGGTCTGTGGGAAGATGCACACACACGGTTATTATGCGTTCATCATTTACCCCTCGTGCTGAGCTCAGGATATTTCCTATAATATTTGGTTATAAATTACATGCTGGATTAAAAATACATTGGAATACTATTTAGTACTCATACTGATAAACATATAAGCAGAATATTGCAAACAGAGGTTCTTTTTTGTGTTAATCTGACTTGTAATTATTCAGTGAATTCAACAATTTTCCCTAACATATATTTGTCAGAGTGTCACAGGGTTTTGGTTAATTTCTAGAGTTCTAAAAAAGTTTATTTTAAAATTTTCCCCAGGGTTCTCATTGCTTTCATGGAGGAGGAGAGTTTTCCAGGTCCTTCCTTCACCACTCCGGACATGCTGTCCATATTTCTTTTCAGACAAACTTTGGTACTTTTGGCCTTTCAGGTAATTTGCCCATTTTTCATAAAGTTGTTTATAAGATGGCCTCATTAATTCTTTTGGTTATCTGTAGAATTTGTAGTGATGTCACCTCTTTCAATCCCAATATTGCTGATTTGTGTTTGCTCTCCTGTTCTTTTTTTCCTGATCAGCCCAATTAGAAGTTTCTTAATTGAACTGGTATTTTCAATGAACAACCTTGTTATTTCATCAATTTTCTCAATTGTTTTTGTGTTTCCTATTTCATTGATTTCCATGGTAATATGTATTCTTTTATTCTACTTACTCTAGGTTTTCTTTGCTCTACTTTTTCCCCTATTATATTAAGGCAGAAGTAGGGGTTATTGATTTGAAATTTTTCTTCTTTTGAATATAAGCATTTTGTGTTTTGAATTCCTCTCTGACTAGTGGCATCCCACAAATTTTGATATGTAGTGTTTCATTTTTGTCCAATTTAAAAGTTTCAAAGTTCTCTTTTGATTTCTTCTTTGAACCATGGCTTATTTGAAATGTGCTACTTAGCTTCCAAATATTTGATTATTTTCTACATATCTTTATACAATTGATTTCTAACTTAATTCCATTTGAACAGAAACATACTCTGTATCATTTGAATCAATTTAAGTTTATTGAGTCTTGTTTTACACCCAGATTATGGTCAATCTTTGTAAACATTTCATGTGCACTTGAGAAGAATGTGCATTCTGCTGTCTTTGGGCAGAGTGGTCTATAAATGTCAGTTAGGACACGTTACTAGTCAGTGCTGTATGGTCTTTATCCTAACTGATTTTGTCTAATTGTCCTATCAGTTATTGAAAAGGGGGTATTGGAATCTATCAGCTGTCTCTTCTTGAATTTTGTAGTTCTGTTATTAGATGTATAAATGTTTATCATTGTTATATTCCCCTGGTAAATTTACCCTTTTGTAACTATGAAATAACCCTCTTAATTCCTTTTAATAATTGCCTAAAATCTACATTGGCTGGTATTAATACAGTTACTTCAGGTTTCTTTTGATTTGTGTTATCATGCTATATCTTTTCTTACTACTTGATCTTTAATATATTTTTGTTTTCATATTTAAAGTGGGTTTCTTGAAGAGAGACTTTAGCTGAATTTTTATCCAATCTGAAAATCTCTACCTTTTAAATTAGAGTGTTGAGGCAATTTACATTTAATGTGATTATCAGTATGGTTGAGTTTATTTTATTTTTTTTAAAGATTTTATTTATTTTTTTGACAGAGAGAGACACAGTGAGAGAGGGAACACAAGCAGGGGGAGTGGGAGTGGGAGAGGGAGAAGCAGGCTTCCTGCGGAGCAAGGAGCCCACTGCGGGGCTCGATCCCAGGACCCCGGGATCATGACCTGAGCCAAAGGCAGACGCTTAATGACTGAACCACCCAGGCGCCCCATCAGTATGGTTGAGTTTAAATGTACATCTTGCTATTTGTTTTATGTCTTACCTAATTTTCTTTGGTACTTTTTTTCTTCTTTGTTTGGATTGAGTGCTAAAAGAAAAAGCTGTCAAACCACAATTCTATAGCTAATAACAATGTCTTTCAAAAATGAGGGTAAATTAAAGACATTTTCAAATAATTAAAAGTTGACAGAATTCATCATAGAATTCCATTAAAATACTAACTGAAGATTTTTCAGAATGAAAGAAAATGATTCCTAAAATACATTTATATCTGCAAGAAGGATTTAAAAGCATCAAAATGTTGAATATGTAAGTAAATATACTATTTTTTCTTCTTTAAACTCTTTGAAAAGAGATAACTATATTTTTCATGTCAAACATATAACACCACATTTTGGGGTTTATAACATGTATAGATGTAAAATATGTGACATTAGTATTAACAGTTGGGTAATAAATGAAATTATATTGTTGCAAAGGTGCTTATCTTCTTGGAGAGCAGTAAAATATGAACTCTCCGTCCATTGCAATATAGATATGCACTCTAATCCAAGAGCTGCCATTTAAAATGAGACAGGACAAAAATAGATATTTCACAAAGGATAATATAGAAATGGCCAATAAAAAATGTTGAATATCATTAGATAATTAGGAAAATGTACATTAAGCTTATAATGAGATAGCCTTTCACGCCCACTAGAAAGGCTAAAGTTATCTGGATGAAGTCCCAATAGTTCATTTTTGCCCTTGCTTCCCTTGCCTTTGGCTATGTTTCGAGGAAGAAGTTGCTGAGGCTGAGGTCGAAGAGGTTGCTGCCTGTGTTCTCCTTTAGGATTCTGATGGACTCCTGTCTCACATTTAGGTCTTTCAACCATTTGGAGTCTATTTTTGTGTGTGGTGTAAGGAAATGGTACAGTTTCATTCTCCTGCACATGGCTGTCCAATTTTCCCAACACCATTTGTTGAAGAGACTGTCTTTTTTCCATTGGACATTCTTTCCTGCTTTGTGGAAGATTAGTTGACCATAGAGTTGAGGGTCCATTTCTGGGCTCTCTCTTCTGTTCCATTGATCTATGTGTCTGTTTTTATGCCAGTACCATACTGTCTTGATTACAGCTTTGTAATAGAACTTGAAGTCTGGAATTGTGATGCCAGCAGCTTTGCTTCTCTTTTTCAACATTCCTCTGGCTATTCGGGGTCTTTTCTGGTTCCATACAAATTTTAGGATTATTTGTTCCATGTCTTTGAAGAAAGTGGATGGCATTTTGATGGGGATTACATTAAATGTGTCGATTGCTCTAGGTAGCATTGACATCTTCACAATGTTTGTTCTTCCAATCCATGAGCGTGGAATGTTTTTCCATTTCTTTGTGTCCTCCTCAATTTCTTTCATGAGTATTTTATAGTTTTCTGACTACAGATTCTTTGCCTCTTTGGTTAGATTTATTCCTAGGTATCTTATGGTTTTGGGTGCAATTGTAAATGGGATTGACTCCTTGATTTGTCTCTCTTCTGTCTTGTTGTTGGTGTATAGGAAGGCCACTGATTTCTGTGCATTGATTTTATATCCTGCCACTTGACTGAATTCCTGTATGAGTTCTAGCAGTTTTGGGGTGGAGTCTTTTGGGTTTTCCACATAAAGTATCATATCATCTACAAAGAGTGAGAGTTTGACTCCTTCTTTGCCAATTCGGATGCCTTTGATTTCTTTTTGTTGTCTGATTGCTGTGGCTAGGACTTCTAGTACTATGTTGAACAGCAGTGGTGATAGTAGACATCCCTGCCATATTCCTGACCTTAGGGGGAAAGCTCTCAGTTTTTCCCCATTGAGAATGATATTCGCTGTGGGTTTTTCATAGATGGCTTTTATGATATTGAGGTATGTACCCTCTGTCCCTATACTCTGAAGAGTTTTGATCAAGAAAGGATGCTGTACTTTGTCAAATGCTTTTTCTGCATCTATTGAGAGGATCATATGGTTCTTGTTCTTTCTTTTGTTAATGTATTGTATCACGTTGATTGATTTGCGGATGTTGTACCAACCTTGCAGCCCAGGGATAAATCCCACTTGGTCGTGGTGAATAATCCTTTTAATGTACTGTTCGATCCTATTGGCTAGAATTTTGGTGAGAATTTTTGCATCCATGTTCATCAAGGATATTGGTCTGTAATTCTCCTTTTTGATGGGATCTTTGTCTGGTTTTGGGATCAAGGAAGGTAATGGTTACCTCATAAAATGAGTTTGGAAGTTTTCCTTCCATTTCTATTTTTTTGGAACAGTTTCAGAAGAATAGGTATTAATTCTTCTTGAAATATTTGGTAGAATTCCCCTGGGAAGCCATCTGGCCCCGGGCTTTTGTTTGTCGGGAGATTTTTGATGACTGCTTCAATTTCCTTAGTGGTTACAGGTCTGTTCAAGTTTTCTATTTCTTCCAGGGTAAATAAAAGTTCTTTTCACCATCAAAAAAAAAAAAAAAAGAAAGAGAGAGAGAAAGAAAGAAAAGAAAAAGGCTAAAGTTAAAAAAACTGACAAGGGGAGTTCATCTTCCAGCTAAGATGGACTAACAGGAACCACATAAACCATCCCATGTGAAACAACTAAAACACAAACAAAATATTGAAACAGGTATTTCAGGACACTAGACATTGGGTAGCAGAGGACAGAGATCACTGAGAAAAGGGAAATAAAGAAGGTGAGCCTATGATTGCTAACACATACTAACCAGAGAAGGTTTCTAGACCTCAGCTCAGAGACGAGAAATCAGGAGGACGATGGCAGTCACCTCAGCTGAGAAGATAAACAGGAATATGGAGAAACCCAAGTGGCTAATATACATGTTATTGGGAGCCTCAAATAGTGGGAGAGAAATTATATTTGAAGAGATAATCGCCAAGTATCCTTAAAAATTGATGTTATAATTCTACATATCCAAGGAGCTCAATGTCCCTGAGCACAGGAACATGAAGGAAAGTATACGAAATCACACTGCAATCGAATTGTTTAAGACAATGGATACAAAGAGAAGTTTGTTGTTTTGTTGTTGTTGTTGTTGTTTTAAATAACACAAATGTACACAGAAAAAGAGATCAGAATTAAAGTAGACATCCAGTTGGAAGCAGTGGAAGCCAGGAGACGGTGGCACATGGTCTATAAAGTACTAAAGAGAAAAATTGTCACCCTAGAATTCTATACTCAACAAAGATAGCTTCCAAGAATATAAGTGAAATAAAGATTTTAATCATACAAAAGCTGAGAGACTTCAGCACCAGAAGACATGCACTAGAAAATATAAAGAAAGTTCTTCAGGAAGAAGAAAGAGATACCTAATGGCAATCTAGATCTGCACAAAGGAACGAAGAGCACTGGAAATGCTAACTACAGTAGTGAATACTTTTTTAAATGTTGTTATTTAAATACCTTTAAGATCCAATTGACTTTTTAGTACAAGAAATTATAACAACATGTCATGAAGCTTACACTATATGGTGTTTGCTGAACTTCTTGGATCTGTAATTTAGTTTCCAAATTTGGGAAATTTGGGGGTAATATTCCTTTCAATATATTTTTTGGCCCATATGCTCTCTCTTTGGAGACTTCAGTTACACATGCACTGACCCCTTGACACTATGTCACAGGTCACTTAGCCTCTGTTCAGTTTATTTTTAATATTTTCCCCTCTGGTTCTTCAGGATAAATGATTTCTATTCTTTTGTTTTCTTAGGTCTATAGTCTTAAGTCCATCTAATAGACATCCTGCTTCAGATATTATACATTCCAATTATAAAATTTCCAGTTTTATAGTTCTAACTTGCCTGATATAGTTCTTTATATGTTCACAAATCATGACCACCCCCTTCTTTAAGACCTTCAATATATTTATAATCACCCCTTTAAGGTTCCTATCTGTTCATTTTAATGGCATGGTCATCTCAAGGGTAACTTTTATTACCTGACTTTTCTCTTGACATTGCATCTCACTTTCCTGTCTCTTCTCATCTCTAGTTTTTTGGGTTTTTTGCTTTGTTTTGTTTTTTATATACTGAACGGTTTTAAGTGCTAGCTGAAAGTAAGGGAAATCTAGAATCAGTAGTGGTGAAGGAAGATGAGGCAAACCTACTCTGATCTGAAGACTAGCTGTAGCAATGAAGACTAGAGCTTATTTCACTAATTCTCTCGCATGAAATCTTTTGTAAAGGCTGTGTCAGGCAACCACCATGATGTCTAAGTTACAGTAGAGCATGAGGAAGTCATGAGGAAGCATGAACCACTGACTTCCAGCCCTACTTACACCTTCTCCATCTAATCTCAGACTACAGCTGTGGCTATCAGGGACAGGTCGAGGAGTGCTCCACCTCCCTGACAGTGTGACAGAGTATATCCCCCACTGTGTACCAGGCATCTTCACTAAAGATCTGGGGAGAATTTTATTCACGCTACATTCGTGTGCTGCTCAGATGTACAAGGGATTAATGCTCCCAAGGAAGATCTCAAATAATCAGATATGGGAAGTATTAGATAACATTCGTGTTTCCCATATTTTGGGTAAATAATTCAGTGAAGGATCTTGCTTGCTTCTTAGGAGGTCCCATAAGAACTAAGTCCCCATTTGTAATTTGCTCTGATACTGAATTTTCCTCCTGACTATCTTACTCTCTGTGTTTCTTCAATTCTCCTTTAGATAACCTCCCTGGTAAAATCCGGTGCATAAATCCTTGTTTCAGATTGTATTTATTCTCCAATAGGATAACAAATAACAGAACTACTGAGTTCAAAATGTTTTCCCATGTAAAAAACAAGATTGAAATAAAACATATTCAAGAGGATATCATAAGATTGGCAGTAGTTATTTTAATACTGAAAAAGTCTGAGCATTTTCAGAGCAAAAAAAAGTTAAGTTTCCCATTTAAAAAATTATTTTTTAAAAAGATGTAATTTTTGATTTATTTTACAGAGAGAGCATGAGGGGGTTAAGGAGCAGAGGGAGAGGGACAAACAGACTTTGTGAGGCTCAGTCTCACACTGGAGATCATGACCTGAGCCAAAATCAAGAGCCCGGTGCGCAACCAACTGAGCCACCCAGACACCCCTAAAAAAATTCTTGTGGGTTAACTATTCTTAAGTGCACCATTTATGTAAATTAGTGTGTCTAAATGGCTTGTAAACATAATATTCCCTCAAGTGTTTAATTTATACATTTACTCTGTGGAAGAAAGAATTTATTCATCAAAAGTAAACATTAATGCATTCCATTCAAATAATGATAAATTTTGATGGGTATGACCAAATTAATGAGACTTTAATGATGTTTTATGTTTGCTTATGTTTAGGTAATCCCTTCCACATCTATTAATGTAAGAATTACCAATCTCAGACTACTACCTAGCAGAAGATTCAGACCTAATTGAATCCTTTTTATGTCACCAAGAACATTACCCTCTGCCTACAGGAACATAATAAATTCAAATCAAAATCAATAGCAATAAGTACCATTACAATGAGAATTCTGAAATAGCAAAAACTCTTAGAAATGCTAAATTATGGATCCTTTTATTCAAGCAGTAGTCAGGATATCCATGTTACGGTAAAGAAGAGGTCTTGGCACTTCTTTTAAGCAGAACTCCATGATGCCATGGAAACAGTGCCCTTAAACCCATACATAAGACTTTGGCCTAATCAGTCTTTTATTTGGGATATATCAGTTTTTGTTGTTTAAAAATAAAAGAATTTTAAAATTTTGTAGTATTTAGATAATAGGATTTGTTTTTCAAAACACCATTTCTCCAGATTATTCAGGCAAAGGGAATTCATGCTTCAGTGGGAATACATTTAAACACCTGCTAGCTCTGAGTTCATCCTACTGAGAGCAGGAAGGCTGTTCTTATAAAGACAGGGTAGGTGTAGAATATTTACAAATTGAATAATAAAAATAGGTTGAATCAGCTCCCAACCTAAATTGAACATGCAAATTGTTTCAGCCTCTAATCCAGAAAAATCCTCCAAGAATTCTCAAGATAATGCTTCCCCTCTATTTTCAGTTCTGGATCCACTCGAAGGATTTTCTCTTCTAAAATCACGATGACTCTAACTATATGTCTTGCCTTTTACTCTGACTTTCTTCTTGGTGCCCTAACCTTTTCAGCTGTTCATAACTGGTTGTCTTTTAGATTAGGTTTATTGTCTAGCATAGGAAGTAATCGCTATTAAGCATTTATTTTCATTAATTAATTGAAGAATCTCTTAGTCTTACAAGGAAAAGAATGACTTGACAATCCTCATTTAGCAAAATTACATTCTGAAATTTGTTCATGAATTGTGAATGACAGTATATCCAAATAAGATATTATACATTTACACACATAGAGGAAGTATATTTGGAAGAAAACCAACCTAGAAATGGTTTTGTTAAATGTCCTAACAACATTCCCTTATTTTTGATAGTTCTTTATCTGGTTACTTGATTATTTCTCATTTCAAATTTCTTTCCACATTAATATGTACAAAATATAATGCAACTAATAGAAAATGCTCACAGTTGAGAAAATGTGCTTCATGACTGATAAATTAGATACCAGATTCCAAAAGAACTGCTAACAATTTGAGGTATAACTAAATTAGGGAATAAAAGTGATAATGACACCAACATAAAATATTTTATTATCTTTTTTATGATTTATATATATTTAAAATGCATTATCTTCTACTTGCCATAAATAATAGTTCTAATGCAAATGGGGAAAGTGATAAAGATAAATATCTTTGCTTGGTTCTTCAGATAAGAAAACTATGTCTCAGTGACTTCCAAGCATCATTTGTTATTATTCGTGCAGCACAATTTCCCTTAATTGTTGATTACCAATGTATTTTTCTGCAGCGGTTTCAAGCTTTCAATTAATAAAATGCAATTTTAATAAAATTTAATTTATATAAGTGTAATTTTGTTAGTTAAAAGCTTGAAACCATTGAGGAAAAGTAAAAATAATAAGGGAATTAAACAGTAAGTTATTCCAAAAGTCAGAAAGCCATTGTGTCAACTTAACCATATTTCTGTAATGGTTTGTTTGTTTGTTTGGGGTTTTTTTGCTCTGTTTTCTGGAGGTTTTGTTGGTTTGATTTATTATAGGTCACTAAATTAGCATGCAGCACCATAAGATGGAGAAATAAACATATATGTTTATGTGATGCACAATTGGTATAGCCTAATTGAATAAATGCCTATATAGAACTGTGCTTTAAAAGATTAGCCTAGGGGCGCCTGGGTGGCTCAGTTGTTAAGCGTCTGCCTTCAGCTCAGGTCATGATCCCAGGGTCCTGGGATCGAGCCCCGCATCGGGCTCCCAGCTGAGCTGGGAGCCTGCTTCTCCTTCTCCCACTCCCCCTGCTTGTGTTCCCTCTCTCACTGTGTCTCTCTCTGTCAAATAAATAATAAAATCTTAAAAAAGAATAAAAGATTAGCCTAGCCTCAAGAAAGGTTTGGCCCTTTGTTCCCAGCTTCTGGGAGATAGCTTCTAGTCCCTTGGAATATCCTGATTGAGAGGTATGTCATTGTTTATCTGGGGGGTCATAGGCCACACCAGATTGTCTATGTTAACAATGTGATTTATGGTGGGAACCTGGGCCACGTGGTTTTAGCTTGACTTCTGAAGGAGCTGGAACTGAGGTCAGTCCTGGGTGCAGTCAGCTATGTCTCTGTGACCAACCTCCAATAAAATCTCTGGACAATGAGGATCAGGGGAACTTCCCTGGTTGGCAGTACTCCAATCAGTGTGGCACATTGTCACACATTATTGCTGGGAGAAATAAGCACTGTCCATTGTCCATGTGAGCCCACTGAAAGAGGACAATGGGAGTCTCCACACTCAGTCTCTGCTAGACCCTGCCCTTAGGTACCTTTTTCATTACTGATCTTAATGTGTTTCCTCTTGCTGTAATAAACTGTAACCATGAATATAACAGCTTTGCTGAGTTCTGAGTCCTTCTGGTGAATTACTAAACCTGAGGGTGGTTTTAGAGACCTTCCAACATGTAATAACCATAGCTATTGGCATGTATATCATACACTGTATCATTATATGCATGTATAGGGGTATGTGGAAAGGGTACATTTCAAAAACCAACTCTGAGTGAATATCCAATTCCATTCTAAATCCAAATTTCAGAAATAAATAATAGTATCCTTTAGGAGAATATTCACATTAAAAGATAAGCATTTTTTATGCTAAGAAAAATAATTTACATTCTATGATGTTTTCAGTATTTATTTTCCTTGTTATTAGAATAGTTGGTGACTACTTTAGAAAAATTTAAAAATTTTTAAATTAAAAGAATGAAAATTTCCTAAACTATTTGTTAAAATTTAAGTGTATAGAGTTCAATTTATGTATTTTTAAACTTTTACTTAAACATCTATGGTCATCTGATTTTTCACAAAAATAACACTGCAGAGAAATAAGGAAATACCAGTATTTTCAATAAATGTTGTTGGATCAGATGGATATGCACATAGGAAATATTATTCTTGATGCCTCCTGCTGACTGTATACATAAATCAATTCTAAGTGGACTATGGATGTAAATGAGAAAGCTAAAACAATAAAGCTTTTAGAAGAATAGGAGAAAAATCATCATTCATGAAAGGCAAATATTTCTGAAATAGAAAACAAATGAGAAAGAAAACATTGATAAATTTGTCTACATTAAAATTAAAAATGTCTCTTAATCTAAAGACCACACTTAGGAGTGGCGAAAGGCAAGCCAAGAGAAGGCAAAGATATCTGTGATATATTTAACAAAGAACAAATATGAAGAAAATATAGAGCTATCAGTCAATAGGAGAAAAGCAGAAAACCCAACAGCAAAATGGCAAAACCCTTGAAATAGCACTTCCAAAGACCCAAATGGCCAGTAAAATAAGAGGTACTTGATAGGGACTGAACTGTGTCCCTTCCAAAAGTCCTCACTCCCAATGTTGACTGTATTTAGAAATCAGGCCTTTGAGGAGGCAATTACATTTAAATAAGGTCATAAAGGGGGCCCCTAATTCAATAGGACTGCTGTCCTTACAAGAAGAGAAAGAGACACCAGGCGTGGGCAAGCACAGAGAAAAGGCCAGGCCGTGTAAGGATACAAAGAGAAGAAGTTGAGTGCAAACCAAGGAGAGAGGACTCAGGAAGAAAACAAACTTGCCAGTACACTGATCTTGGATTTCCACTCAATTTACAGATCAACTAATAATAGATGATAATATGTCATTCTCTGCAAACATGATGACACTGGCCAACATAGATTTTTAATGCCAACTTGAAAGGCAGCAAATAATATCATCTTGATGTTGTCTTCTTCATTTACTAAATAATTGACAATTTAAAATTTTTTATCATAATAAAAGAGCTGCCAACATAAACAATCCAAGTTCCTGCCCTCGTGGAGATTATACTCTGGGGGAGAAATTTAGACAATAAACAAGTAGGTAACTATGTAAAGAACATGATTTCACACAGTGAGAAGACTAAGAGGAAAAAATTGTTTAAACAGCAGAGTAATGGAATATGGAAAGTGAAGAGTAGTAACTGCACTGTGGTTGGGGGTGGAGAATAATGTAAGGGTCACCACTTCATAATAACAGAATATTACTTTTTAGTAAATATTATAGATTATAAAGATCTAGTGAAAAGAAGCTATCCAAACTAAACAGCAAAAACAAGAGATGGGAGCAACAGTTTGCTGCGGCCTCAAAGAAACCTAAAAGAACTCAATCCCCCCAAAATTAGAGGAGATTGAAGACCCATGGCTGAGCTTATCCCTGGGTAAAGAGCAGGTGGAAGAGGAATCCGCTGAAGATGATGATAACATGGAAACAGCTAAAATATGGAAACCTTTTCACATCAAACATGGGGGCCAGCAAGTCATATCAGAATTACAAGCAGCCCGACTCCAGAGCAAGTCTGCTCTCAAACACCAACATCTTCCTGTGCATCTTCACCAGAAACGTGGGGGTCGTGTATCAACAGCTGGGGCACAGAAGGAGAACTGAGAAGGATTCTCCCTAGGGCACATGCGCTCCCCCACCCAGTGCAAAGCAGTCACCTTTAGAGAGTGGTGGGGAGGGCAGGAGATCAGATGGAAATCTACCCAAAAAGTTCTGGCTTTTGCCTACGAAAAGAGTACAGAAAGGATATTCCGAAAAGAGCTTCCCACACTCCTCAGATTTTCAATGACCAAAAACTGAGAGTTGGACATGCAGACAGAGGGGGCCACCTGAGGGGATCAGGGCTTTTTAATCACCGAAGTCTGGAGGTGGGGTGACAGAACTGTGAGAAATTCCACGGAGACGCTCCAGTATTGGGGATACCAGAGCCTGAAGGCATCTAAGTAGAACTGAGAGAAATTCTGAGACATTCTGGGTCACCCCAGAGTGTAGGGAGGCCCCTTCTGAAGGCTGAAGAACAAACAGGATTACAGAGTTCTCTTGAAGGCACAGAAATTAAAGGGAAGCACTGGAGAGCAAAGAGAGGTCTCTGGGGACCCAGACACTTACCAGCCAGGCTGGGAAGTACGATGAGATCTCTCTGGGGGCTCAGCTCTGAAGCACAGGCAGATTATCGAATCCTACCAGTTCTTAGCCACATGCCCTGCTGATAGGACAGTATCTCTCCAGTTCTCAAAATATCTCATCAGTGGAGAACTGGATCAAACTCCATGTGTAACAAAGCCCAGACCCAGATAACCTACAGTTCAAATAGATTATCCTTTCTCTCAGCACCCACAGCTTCACAAAAGATTGATGTGCAGAAAGTATCTGTCATTTGATTTATTATCTACATTTTTTGTGTGTGAAAACATTGGCATATAATCACAAATTAGGAAACACCCACACAAAAAATTAGAAAATGTGATGTACAGACAAAACAAGAAATAGTCTGTAGAAGGAGACCCAATGGTGACTCTGTTGTTGCAATTATGACAGTGATTTTGAACGATTATGGAAAAAAAAAAAAGAAACCCAAGGACCTATTTGAAGAAGTGGATAAAATCCAGGAAGAGACAGTAACTCCAGAAGAAGTGTGGCAACTCTAAAAAGCTAAGAACTATATAGAAATGCTAGAAATAAAAACATAATAGCAAATATGAAAAATTTATCTAGTGGATTAAATAGAAGACTGTTTAGAATCAGTGTACTTCAGGATTGGTCAATCCAAATAGAAACACAGGGGTGCCTAAGTGGCTCAGTTGGCTGAGCGACTAACTCTTTGGTTTCAGCTCAGGTCATGATCTCAGGGTCCTGAGATCGAGCCCTGTGTCGGGCTCTGCACTCACTGCGGAGTCTGCTTGAGATTCTCTCTCTCCCTCTTCCTCTACCCTTCCCCTGAGCTCTCTCTCTCTCTAAAATAAAACAAATAAAATCTTTTTTAAAAAATCTAAATGGAAACACAAAGTGAAGAGTTAAAAACATAGAAAAAACATCTAATGTCTGTTGTACAATACTTTTCTGTCCAACATTATTGTAATCCATTCCCAGAAGAAGAAAGTTATACAGAAAAAATACATAGTTGGGGGAAAAAAGTGGTGAGAACTTCCTAAAATTGAGGAAAAACATTGATGCAAAGATCCAAGAATCTCAGCAAATTCTAAGCAGAATTAAAAACAAAACAAAAACACAAAACACCTTGACATAGAGTCAAACTGCTGGAAACTGAAGACCACGGGAATTAAAATCAGCCAGAAATACAGTACATACAGAATTCCAATTCACTTGCATCAGGACTTGACCTGGGTTTGGGTTTCACTGTTGCTTCTGTTTTTATTCAGTGTATTTCAGATGCTGCTTTTCCCCGCGCTGAGAGCAGGGCCTGGTTCACAGGGTTTCCTGCTCCAGGATCTGCTCTCCCGGTCCCTGCACCTACATCCGGGCCTTCGAGGGCAGCCTGGCTCCGTCCCCAGTGGGAGCTTCCGCTGTGCTCCGAGGCACTTTGCCTGTGGCGTCACCCTGGGCTGACCCTTGCTCTGGGCAGCCTCCACCACAGGTGGGCCCTGTGTGCCTGGTCCTTGGGGATGAGCGTTCTAACCATGCTTCGACACCCATCTGTGATTTGTCTTGGGCAGGAGAGTGTTTCCTGCTCCTTCTTCAGTGGTAGCTCAACCCTGCTTGAAATGGATGCAGACTCCTGAGTCCATGATGTCATCCTGTCTCTCTCGGGAGCAGAAGGTTTTCTCCAGACACAACCCATCTTTGCCTTTAGCCCGAGTAAGACAGAGGGAATTTTGCTTCTATTCTTTCCTCAGAATTAATTATCTTTTAATTGGCCCTGGGTGTTGAGTGATTGCTGCCTCTAGCCACCCTCCCCCTCCCCGAGTTTGGGGGGTTTTGCTTCATAGCGGAGAATGATCAGGGCAGCCTGGCAGGGCTGTGTGTCTGTGCCCCAGCAGCAGCGACCTCCTCCATCCCTGCACCACCAAAAGGGTCTCTTGTCTCCCACCACATCCCTGACCTCTCTCGTGAGCACCTAGTGGGGAGCAATGACAAAGGATGAAACGTGAACATAAACCCCCGTTGGGTCTGGGATTTTAGTTATTCTAACCTGTTGCTAGCCCACATTAGTTCTTCCGTAATGCGTTTCAATTCCAGCCAGTTCTTCCTTACATGTTTGTATGGCATTCACATCTTTCTTCTCTTCGCTGAAAAAGAACAGTTCCTGTGTCTGTCTGTCTCTTACTGAAGGGGATTATCTCCCTCTGGAATAGAGTTTACTTGATGTGTGACTTTAACTCTCTGTTGAGCTCAAGAAAAAGTTACGATTTTATAAATTATCTGGCCTTTTTTGGTCATTGTTAGTTCGGAAATGATTTTTTTCTGGAAGCTTTCTTTATCCTGAGCAGAAGCAGAACTCAAGGGTATTTTGATATGTTGACTGATTCTAGATTAAGAAGGAATCCGTTGAGATGTGGTACATTCAGGGTGTATAAATTCCCCTGTCACTGCTCATCCCCACTGGGTGTTGCTAGATTTGAAGAGCAAGCATTTTATAACAGAAGGAAGGATGTTTGTGAATTTGGTCTAGTTTTTATTTGTAATGGTAAGAGCTATACTCTCTGGGTTTCTCACACAGGTGGCCTGAATTAGATGAGCAAGTATACAATTTATTATGCATTACCGGACAGAAATATTATCTCCTATTATCAAATGTTTATATTAATGCTTGTTTTTAAAATGATATGAGATAGGTCGGGGGGGGAGGGATGGGGTGGCTGGGTGATAGACATTGGGGAAGATATGTGCTACGGTGAGCGCTGTGAATTGTGTAAGACTGTTGAATCACAGATCTGTACTTCTGAAACAAATAACGCAACATATTTTAAGAAAAAAGAAAAAGAAGAAGATTGCAGGAGAGGAAGAATGAAGGGGAGTAAGTCAGAGGGGGAGACGAACCAGGAGAGATGATGGACTCTGAAAAACAAACTGAGGGTTTTATAGGGGAGGAGGGTAGGGGGATAGGTTAGCCTGGTGATGGGTATTGAGGAGGGCACATTCTGCGTGGAGCACTGGGTGTTATGAACAAACAATGAATCATGGAACACTACACCAAAACAAATTATGTAATATATGGTGATTAACATAACAATAAAAAATTAAAAAAAAAAAGAAACAAACCAAGGAATGCCCCACTCTTTCTTCTGCTTCCACTCACCCTACTTCTGGAATGACTGCTTCCACGTTGGATTAATGCCCATACCTTCACTCCCCACTCCCACGAACATAAGCACACATGAATAATCTTTGCCCTTCTGTTTTTGGGTTGTGGCAGTATCTGGGAAATTAAAAATGATTGTATTCATATTGACCATCTCAGAAAGAAGTACTAGTTGCCCCATCTTATGCTCAGCATAGATATTTCTTTTTTGCAAACTAGATCCAAAACAGTAGGAATAAAAAGCTAAATCCTATCACCACCTCTCTTTCAATAAAGAACAAAATGTCTGGCTCACAGCAAACATTTAATAATGAATGAATGAATGATAACTTCTGATTATGATTGTTAATTGGGATTCACACATCTTGTAATTAATGAATTTCTCCTCCAACCCCAGATGTTGGCAACAGCTAATTGCCACTCTTAGATGAATGTTTGTCTCTTCTCCATTTCTTAATTGTTTTTTGTTTGTTTGTTTGTTTGTTTTTTAGTGGGGAATTGGGAGAAGCTGCATTAGGGACCATTATCCAGATAAATTTTTAACTAAAAATTCTATATATTATTCTGATTTTTGGACCTAATTCAAGTGGTTTTTATTTAGCCTCGTGAGTTCTTGTCATCTGTGGCCACATAGTCTACTCCTATAATTTACAAAATGCATGGTAATTTACCCGCTCCCTTTAAAATTAATGTGATAAAAATACTTTTCTTATTTATCTTAAAAGGATCAAATGAGATGACAGATACAAGAGATGTTGCTCATTCCTGAACTACATATATAATCATTATGTGTCCAACTTCCTCTCTAAATTGTGGACTCTTTGTGGACTGGGTTAGGGCTTGAATTCTTTCTATGCTTGGGGTCTAGCACACAGTAGGTACAATCTAATTGCTGATAAAAATAAATTAACATAATTGTAATGTAAAGTTAATCATTATAATAAGTGGAATGTACATAAAACGGTTTGTAACTCATTTTTAGTTTCTTATAAAACAATATAGAACCATGCACATAGTGAAAATTCTGTACATGTACAATATTTGCATTGTTCATTATATTATAAATTTATAATATATAATTTATAATCTGTATAAATCATATATAAGTGTATGTTATGTATGAATATTTATAAAAATAATAACATTTGTCATTGTGTATTTTATCCTGATACTGAAGTCTTGCTGCCGAATAATTACTTTTTAAATGTTTTGGTTCCTTCTCCGTTTCTGTTACATACTTGTAATAAGTGAGAATTTTGCTCAATTTGTATTCTATTTAGAAAGAATGATACATTCTTCAAACTTCAGACATTTTTATCATGTTTAATTGGTGAATTCAAAAAATACAAAAGTATTATTTACACTATGAGTATTATTAAGTAAGCTAGATAGTAGTTTAACCTAAACATAAAGTAATGGCAACTTTTGATCGAATACATTGTAAAAATCAACTAAGCCAAGGAAGCAAGAGTAAAATAAGTATTTTTTTCTTGCACTTCTAATCCTTCAGGTTTTAACTTACATTTAATATCCTTGGAGAAAATTTAAAGGACATCTGGACAAGCCCAGGTCATTCTTCTCGATATTTTCAAAGTATCCCATTCCTCTGAGAGTAAAAATACTGCTTCTTCTCCTTTCCTTGTTAAAGTGTGAGTTTTGTAAGGGAAGTGACCATTTTGGTTTTACTCATCTTTGGTTTTTCAGCCCTTTGAATAGCGTCTGAAACACAGTAGGCCAGCTCGGTGCATCTATTTAACAAGTATTTCTTGATTTTAAATGTAATTAAATTTGCATTTTTCCCTTATAAGTAGCCCCCATATCATGATGCTATTTTATCCTGATACCAAAACACTGTCATCCTTGATTCCAAGGTCATGCTGCTAAAGCTAATTTCTTGTAATGAACTTCTTCCCACCTCAGTCTGTCAACAAGGAAAGAATTCACCGATGTCAATGATTCCAAGTATTCCAGCGCCTTGACAAATAGATCTATTACTGGAAAATTGCCATACTTTTATTTTTTTTGTTTCATGTTTTTATTTAAATTCTAGTTAGTTCACATATATGGTAAAATTGGTTTCGGGTATAGAATTTAGTGATTTACCTCTCACATCCAACACCCAGGGCTCATCACAACAAGTGCCCTCCTTCATACCCATTCCCATTTAACTCATCCCCCACCCACCTCCTTCCACCAACCCTCAGTTTGTTCTCGATAGTGAAGATTCTCTCATGGTTTGCTTCCCTCTCTCTCTCTTTTTATCCCCCTTCTCCTTTGTTCAATCTGTCTTGTTTCTTAAACTCCACAGAGGAGTGAAATCATACTTTTAAAAGCATGTAAAACTTTTGGTTTGGAGAAGTAGATGATTGAGGAAGAGTTACCATCCACAAAAGATTTGAATCACCTGAACATGATATGATGATTGAAAACTGAACAGATTAATATTTTGTTAGGGGAATAGTATTAGTTTGTTTATCATGGGAATAAACAAATTTCATAAGAACTTTGTTTTAGAATGAAACAAAAATAATAATCCACATCCAGAAATGAAGATAGAAATACAGAATACACACCTAAATTTACCCCTCTTTTTAAACTTTTCATATGTTCTCATAAATTGGTAGATTTTTGCTGCTGGGCCCCCAGATGTTTTAATAATAGTACAATTCTAGTATCAACAGAATTCTTCCAATTACTTCAAATACGTTTCATATCACTTGAAAAAATTAAAGATCTGTCATTGGCATTAATTATGTCAACAAAATAACATTTATTGTTGCATATTATATTTGTTCTTTATTATACCGAAAAGTAAAGGATTTATAAGTATGTATATGTGATATTTATTTTTATTTCTAAAAATTTTGTTGAATTAACCACAAGATGTTACATGTAAAAACCATTTTCAATTTACCCATATTTTTATTAACTTTGCCAATAAGCATAAATATCATAATAATTATGAATAAAGGAGCTCTGGATAAGATAATGGCATATTTGCTCTAAAAGCAGATTGTATTTTGCTATGAAAACATGACACCAGGATGGTTCTAATTACCTCCTATATTTTGGAGAGTGGCAGCCGGCCAATGGACTGCATTTTTTTCTCCTAAAAGGATATAATCAAATAAATGGTAGATGAAGCTTTTGTTGACTCTTGGATATGTATATTAAGCATGCTATTTAACAAGTTATTTTGTCATCCTGATGAGTGGAAACATTGATTTGCAAGACTAATTATACTCACTATTTTTAGAATAAGCAAAGGGCTTTGCATTATGTAGTTTTGCAGAGCATTACAATTAGACAGGCAGGTTCCCTGCAGGTCAGGCCCTCTCAGAAGATGCCCCAGACTTTTACATAAAATTTATCTTAGTGGAAGAGGTGAAGTTTATAAATCAGTAATTCACTGTGGGGCCATTTCATGTTTAGAAGTCAATTAGAAGTGGCTGCTTAGACACACCTTCCCAAATGTCAATGAAGGTCTTCACCTGCAAAAAGGCCACTAATTACTAATATATCTTTAATGGTAAAATAAGTCTAGACCTTTACTAGTCCTCAGAAAAACAGTGTTCCTCTAGCATAAAAATATTATTTTTCTGTTGACCTAGTAAAACATCTTGTAAGTCAATTGAGATTCATTGAACACATCTGTTCTATGCTATAGGGGTTCAAAGAGAGTCCCAAGAGAAGAGTTAGCACTTAGGTTTTGGAGTTACCCAAATATATATAGAAGTAACAATCCTTTCCAAGGAAAGAAGCATATTAAGTAGATATTATAAGACAAAATTACATTTTAGGTTTCTGATTTTCAACTGCGAGGAAATTGAGGATTTTCATGGAGTACAGGAATATATCACCTAGACTAACATTTTTGAAAAACTGTCTCCTCTTAAGCACCTTTAGGATGGAGATCTGCGAATTGGAATTTAGTGTCAAGAATAAGTGGAAAACACCCTTCCATTTGTTTGTGTCATCTTCAATTTCTTTCATCAGTGTTTTGTAGTTTTCGGAGTACAGGTCTTTTACCTCCTTGGTTAAGTTTATTCCTGGGTATTTTATTCTTTTTGGTACAATTGTAAATGGGATTGTTCTCTTAATTTCTCTTTCTGCTACCTTATTATTAGTGTCTAGAAATGCTACCAATTTCTGGGTATTAATTTTATATCCTGCAATATTACTGAATTCATTTATTACTTCTAATAGTTTTTTGGTGTAGTCTTTAGGGTTTTCTAGTATAGTATCATGTCATGTAGTACCATGTCATCTGCATTAATAGATGAGTAGATAAGGAACACAGTGGAATATATGTGTACACACACACACACACACACACACACACACACACACACACACACACAGAGGAATATTACACAGCCACAAAAAAGGTGAGATCTTGCCATTTACAACAACATGGATGGACCTAGAGGTTATTATGCTAAGTGAAATAAGTCAGACTGAGAAAGACAAATGCCATATGATTTCACTCATATGTGGAATCTAAAAACCAAAACAAATGAATAAACAAATAAAAAGCAGAATCAGACCTATAAATATGGAGAACAAACTGATGGCTGCCAGGGGGAAGGGGGTGGGAGATGGGTCAAGTGGGTGAAGGGGAGTGGGAGATCCAGGCTTCCAGTTATGAAATGAGTAAGTCAGGGGAATAAAAGCCATAGTCAATGATACTATAATAGTGCATGGTGACAGGTGGTAGCTCACACTTGTGAGCATGACATAACATAGAAGTTGAATTGGTAGGTTGTACACCTGAAAATTCATGTAACATTGTGTGTCAACTATACTCAAATTCAAAAAGCTATTGAAAAAAATAGGTGGAATATACTTATAACCTGAAAATTTGTGTTCAAGTCTCACATTTGTGGGTGTCAGAGGATGCTGAGAGCACTAAATTTATTAGGTAACAGAAAACTGTCTTCTTTCAGTGTTCCTTACTCAGAAATACGCCCAAGAAATATCTTTTTGATTTAAGAAGAGAAAGTTGGATCGCTCTCCTAGGGTTAATTCCCCTAGGGTAGGGACAATCACAGTGCTGTTCACCTGTGCTCTCTTCCTGAGAATCAGTTTGCCTTTACTAAAGGTGACATATTCCTGCTGGAGACGAAGTTAAATCAGGGGAGGAATGTGTGTCCACATCAGCACCCGCCCAGGTCTTGAAAGACTCAATGACAAGCCCATTCTGGAGTTGACAGTAATATTATTGCTAGTGGCAGTGGCTAAGCTTGCAAGATTCAAAGCTGTACTATTTATATGAAGCTATAACTGTAAATCTTTGTTCTCATCTCCTTGTCTCCCCGGTCTTGGGATATACGTGGACATTCGGCCATCAAATTAAAAGTCACATTTGGAAAAGTAAAGCTCTAGTTTAACACCGTCTGGATCATTTTTATTTTTTCCATCCTCATTACTAAAGACATATTTTACCTGTACACTTCAAAACCTGAATTAAACCTCCCTGAGTGACATGTTACATAACGACATAGACAGGTGAAACACCATTTGTCGAAAGTAAATTTCATGAGCCAGGCACTACATTGGGAACTTCATACGAATGATCTTTAATCCACACAGCAATCCTGTGAGATTGGAATTATTGTCCTCGCTTTACCAAAGAAGCTGAGGGTTACAGATGTTAGTGACTCGCCTGGCAGATAGGACCCTCAGCTACTAACCTGCAGAAGTGGAATTCAAACCAGATTTGTCTCAGTGAAAGTCTGTGCTTACTTTATAATCTGAGCAAAAGAATTTCAGGATTTTAACTATGAAACAATTCAGTCACCCAGTGCAATTATTCACTTGATGCTTGGATTGCCTCTAAAGTAACACTTTTAATTAGTCATCGGCTAATGCTTAAAGATTGCTAATAATGATGAGAACTTTTAAGATCTTCTCTCTTAGCAACTTTCAAATATGCAATACAGTATTGTTAACAATAGTCACCATGCTGTACATCATACACCCATGGCTTACTTATTTTATATTATGGTGATTATTTCACAATATATACAAATATTGAATCATTATGTTGGAAACCTGAAACTGTATTATGTCGTATGACAGCTGTGTCTCAATTTTTTTTATTTATTTTGTATTTTTATTTTTTAAAAGATTTATTTATTTATTTTAGAGAGAGCAAGCACAAGGGGGAGGGGCAGAGGGAGAGGGAGAGAATCCCAAGCAGACTCCCTACTGAGCGTGGAGCTTGACACAAGGCTAGATCCCATGACCCTGAGATCATGACCTGAGCTGAAATCAAGAGTGAGACACTCAATCAACTGAGCCACCCAGGCACCCCTTATATCTTAATCTTAAAATAATAAATAAAACATAAATACAAAAATTGGGGACTAAAATTAAGAAAAAAAGGATTACTAATAATGAGAAATTGAGGCAGGTTATTGAGCTCAAAAATTTCTAGTTTCCTGTCCAACATCTTAGAAACTAGCCACAGGAACTGCTTAAATTAAAATTAAATAAAACTAAAAATTCAGTTCCTCAGTCTCACTGACTGCATTTCAAGTGCTCAATAGCCTCCTGTGGCTGGTGGCTACCATATTGGACAGCATTTAAATATATAAATGAACTCACACACAGATGTCTAATATATTAAATTCAAGAGGAACTGTTCTAGTTAGTATCTGAATGCTTAAAGCCAGTCTGAAATACAGTGCATTGATTAACAACCTTGTGATAACTCTTAAGCACCTCCTAATACCCTTATGGTTTGAAGAGCACAATTTGAAGGTGGCTATTCTGGAGAAATTATCAACATCATTATAATTGTGGTGTATAATTATAGAATGTCAGAGGTGGAATGGATTCCAAGATCAGCCCATTCAATCACCTCATTTTGCCGAAGAGGAGACAGAGTGCAGGCAGGTGAAGCCATCATCACGCTTCAAAATTAATAGCTCAATTGTCTTTCCTGTTTGCTTATTCTAAATTCCCATTCACCACACATGGGGCAAAAAATAAACTGGAGTTCCTCAAATGAAGTTCATGAACTCTAAAAGGACACAGATCCACTGCAATTGCATATATTATTTTTGTCATTCATTGTATATGATCAAGGGAAATGACCCATAGTTCCACACAGATTTCATCAAAATCTCAAAGCAGTTTTGTGATACTCAAAGCCATGAGACTACTGTGACCCTAATAGTATGTGCAACATACGTTTCCTACAGAATGACTGCCCTTCAGGCTTTAAAAGACTTTCCTTGCAGTACATATTGAGACCCAAAGTAATAAGAAATGGGCAGGCATCAGAATTAATTCATAGAACAATTCACCCTTGCAGGAAACTCTTAATTGAATTGGAAACATCACATTAAATTAAAATAAACATTTGCATATTTGACAAAGAGACTAGACCACTTTGTTGTGAACACTGTTGAGAACAACTTTGACGATTTAAGAAACAAAACAGACTCATTTCACTTGCTTAATATAAAAGCAATAAGAGAATTGGAAATCCTAAAGCAATTCTTGACAATGATCAGAAATATTCTTGACTTTTTACTCTGAATTTGATGACATATAAAGCCCAGAGGACAAAGAATGTTGTGGGAAAAAATATGTAAAAATAACTTTGATTTTAATTCCCATTATTGTGGATATGTAATAGTTCTTTTCACGTTTTCAAGCTCAGTCATTCATAATTTGTTATTTTGATTTTTGTAATATTTTGAAATATTGATACAACAAAAGCTGTTATACCAAATCTGACATTTTTCATTATTTTAATGCCATTTAGATCCTGTCCATCTATTTATTATCAAAAGAGTGACACTTGTTTAATGATTGCTGGATTTTTTTTTTCAGTGTTTTGGATAATTACCATTTTTGAGCTATTTTCCTACAGGAAATTAAATGCTATTTACAATGCATTTATTTAATTTTTTTTTCTTGTAAAATGCTGCTTTGAAATAACTTCTCATGATGTGGATGGTCTTGGAAAAAATAAAGCAGCTGAAACACAGAAAGGGACATTTTTGCCTTGACACCTTATATATAAACCTTCTGTCTAGCAATGCAGTGCAGTCGGCAAACCTGTAATAAGCCCATCAGTTCTCCAGGATACTTGCCTCATAGTGCACGAGAAAAATGTTGCCAAAACCTTGGTATCCAAAAGTGTTAATGCACTGCTTCGCTGTGCATGATGTTGTGAAATGGCTTTCTCCCAGGAAAACAAACAAACCAAAAAAAGCAACACAATTATTGAATTTCATTGAGACCTAGATGGGAGCTGTGTCTACACAGGAGGATTATTGTATGTGGAGTTAAGCAGAGGACTGGCTTTTCACGAGCTTGATGGAATTGGGTACTGATCCTCTGTGTCTAGCAGCGATGGACAATTGAGGGTCCACAGATGGGCAGCATGACACGAATGATAAATCTATCTTTGGATAAAATGGGAGACTTGGGTATTTTATCCACCCAAATATCTAATTAACAATTTTTTATAATCTGATCATACAGAAGAAATATGTGTGTACACAGTCTATTCTCCGGAGTCCCCAGTGGCGGCTGGGTAGAATATGCCTTTACTGGCTCTTCCCTCTTCCCTGAATCCTTTCTCTACTCTCTTCCCAGCATTTCCTGGGACCATCTCCCAAATATGTAGTGTGCACTCAAGAACTAAAGTTTGTGTCCTCCTATCATTAGGATAACTAGACAATCTACAATCCCCATATCCTAATCTGTACAGCACTGGCCCAAGAATTACCCCTGTCAAATCTTTAAGGAAAACGTTCTCAGGTTCCTCCGTGGCTAAAGACAGTGAACAGAATTCTAGGTTGTAGAATTTTTATTACCTGATACTCTCTCAGTGTTTTCAAATAGGAACCAAGGCAATTAAATGAAGTACGTTTTGAATCTATTGTCTTTTGAGGATCAGCCAAGCTGAGATATGTACCAATTATAATGAGCAGGGGAGGAGGGAGAAAGATCTTTATAGTTTGATAAATGAAAATGACATCTCACGTTCAAAATTCTTTCATAAATAAAGAGATGAAGCATCTTACCCCATTTATTTGAAGTCTACATGAATTTCCTCTTTCTTAACTACCCATGTTTGGAGTAGTTAAGTGGGGGCAGGCAGAAAGGTAGAAGAGGAAGTTTCAAGGTCATGCCTGGCACTGGCTGGGAGGGGCTCTGTCACCTGCTTGTCTTGGGACTTATGGCACTTAACCTCTGTGAATCAGTGTACTCATTCTTGAAACTGTAATACCAATATCGAATGAAGCATTAAAATTAGGATAACGGGGGGACGCCTGGGTGGCTCAGTTGGTTAAGTGTCTGCCTTCGGCTCAGGTCATGATCCCAGGGTCCTGGGATCAAGCCCCGCATTGGGCTCCCTGCTCAGCGGGAAGCCTGCTTCTCCTTCTCCCTCTGCCCCTCCCTCCCCCCAATCCTTCTCTCTCTCTCTCTCTCTCAAATGAATAAATAAAATCTTTAAAAAATAGTAACGTAAAATAAAACTAGGATAATGGATATAAATCACTGAGCCCATTGACGTATGAGTAAACATTCAGGAAATGGTAGGGATGGTGAATTTATGCCCCCTTCAGGTATTTTACTCTGTTTTTTTGTTTTAAAGACTATTTTTCACTTACTATACGATGAGTTCATGTGAAACTACTAACCCCCTACCTATTTACTATACATGTTTATCAAACATGAACTTTAGTTTCATAAAGAATGTTTATATACATGTAAAGTTTGCCTGTTGTATCTTTTCATCTGATATTTCTAACCTTAAAAAATTTTGCATCTCCCTCTCCAAGGTTTGATAAATATTTAAAGTATTTAATTACAAATGATGTATTCTCAACCCATACACTCTCCTAAAGCCTTTATCTCATTTTGGAGGAAAAACAAAGCATCCAGGTAAGCTTCTCTTTATGTATCTTAAGGAATATTTTTATTTATAAATATTCCCTTTTGTGCTTAAGAGTCTGTAGGAAACATAAAGAAATTTCTCTGCTCCACAAAGTTATGGACATCCCTATGGATTAGCTGCCTGTGTAATCCCCTCCCCTTGGGCACAGAGAGAACCTGCAATCTGATGAGACATCACTCCCTTAATTATGTTATGTTATGTTATGTTGTTATGTTATGTTATGTTATGTTATGTTATGTTATGTTATGTTATGTTATGTTATCGGGTGAAAGAGATTTTGCAGATGGAATTAAGGTCCCTCATCAGTTGACTTCGAGTTAATCAAAAGAGATTCTCTTGGGTAGGACCTAATCTATTAGGTGCTTAATGAGTGCTTAAAGCAGTGAAGACACAGCAGCAGATACTTCTGGCGGCCTGGAAGAAAGCACAGCCTTGTGAACTATGTCTGTAGGGGGCCCCAGGGGCAGCCTCAGGACCTATCCTGCTGGGGCTCTGCTCACAACCAACAAGAAGAGAGAGACCTTAGCTCTACACCACAAGGAACGGAATTCTGCAGCAACCTCAGTCAAGTTTGGGAAAGAACCCAGAACTCCAGATAAGATCATAGTGCTAACCAAAATCCTGATTTGGTCCCTCAAAACCCTGAGGAGAAGACCCAGCTTTGCAGTGCCTGGACGCCTGACCTACAGAAACCGAAAGATGATAAATGGTTGTTGTTTCAAGATGCAAAATTTGGGATAATGCATCAATAGAAAATGAACACACTCCTGCAAAATTTTACGATTGTTTTCTGGATCTTTTTCATTTTGATCAACTTGAATTTACAGAGATGTGCTCGACGTTATACCCTATGTAGACTTTATCCCTTCCCACAGTGAAAGTAAGGCAGTCATTTGAGACATGAATGTACTTACAGTTAAAACATACCCATCCAATTGTAAAGATTTGTGGCCAGCTTACTAATGTCGAATCACAGTTTGATGGAACTAGATAGCTAATAATAAGAGTGAACATAATAGTAATACTGATAATTGTAATGATGTAATAGCAAACAAATATTTCATTTCATAGTTAAATATGCGATACACTTAATATATACAAAGTTTTATTTAAGCCTCACTTTTTTTTTAAATTTGAACTCATTTAACAAATGAGGAAATATCCTTAGAAAAATTGAGTGACTTGCTGAAGTTCACAGTCACTAAGTGGTGGAATGCAGTGTTAAGTCAAGGCCACCTAACTCTAGAGATTGGCTTTTGATCAGTCACAGTTTTGTGATTTCTTTTAATAAAGGAAGAGTCTTTTTTTTTTTAAAGTAAAGCCAAGAAGATTATTACATTTGGGATGTAAAAAGTGAAATTCATCCAAGAACAACCAAATCCAATATTCTTAAATATTTGAGAACATGATGCATTAAGATTCAGCCAAACTCAAATATTTATCAACAAGTTACCTAAGTGCTTCACAGATACCAAACGGCTTACAACCACAGGAAATCCCAGGTCACGATGAAATTTGATTGAACTATTAATATTGTTAGAGTTTCTACAGATTAGTAGAACTTAGAAAATTTAAATCAAGATCATTATACAAATTAGTGATATGAATCTTAGGAGATGAAGTGACTTGCTCAAGCTTAGCATTTTCCTTCCCTATTACACTTTTCTCAAGAAACCAGAAAAATCACAGGAGCTACAGAAATGAAGGCATGATGGGGTCCCAGAATCAGCTTTAGGTGTTTTTCTTGAAGATGGAATGTATGTTTTCTTTTCTGCCCTGTGGAAAATCATGGGAAGTTGTAAAAATCAGGTTCACATGGACATCAGACAGACATAACCAGGAGAAGCTGTGATAAACCAGCAGAAAACAAGGAAAAACCAAACAGGGAAAAACCAAAAAATATTAGGTTCAAGGCCACAGAAAACAGGGAAAACCAAACAGGGAAAACCAAAACAGGGGAAAAAACAGGGAAAAACCAAAAAATATTAGGTTCAAGGCCACAGAATGAAGTACAGTTTTGAGACAAGATAAAAAGCTACATCAGAAAGTCTGAGGTCAGGCTGGTATGAATATAAAGGTCTAGTTAGAACAGGGATAACTTTTTGAGAATTTATGAGGTGTGGTATCTCTGCTTTCTGGATCTGAACTCCTCTGAACATGGGGTTATTTCAAAATAATTGATAAAATTATTATTTGTTAAAAAATAGGAAATAGACCATATCAACCCATAAGCTCTTAGGTCTATAAATGTTGAATTTCGCACTTAGTCACATGTTCACTACTGCCTGTATTGTCATTACTTCTATGGTTGACTGTATGAATCCAGAAAGTCTCTTATACTCTAATGCTCTTAGTGTCTTGGGAATTTTCTTACAAATTCCAGATACTTCCACGATAATATTTCAGATACCATAGCTTCTGCTATATATGCTTTGCAAGACATCCACATATCTATGTACAATTTCCCTCCAGCCCCTCTAGAAGTCCATCAGAAAATAACCAGCAAGGACACATGGTCTACAAGCCACTTCTAATATACCCATCCACTGTATCTTTTTGCATGCTTTTTGATGGGTATGCATAAAGTGCAATATTATGAATGTCTGTTCAATAAGTCATGTATTGACTACAAGTCAAGGCAAGCAAGTGCTAAATCCATCCCAATATTTTTTCTGCTCAAATCAATGGGCATTGGGCATTTAAAACAGGAATCGATAATAGTGACAGATTTCAATGCTACTGCTAGGAATTTATATTAATACAAACAGCATCCACATTATACTTGACACTGTGACATAAAAGACAGAAAATCAATACCCTTATATCCCTGCTTGGATTAAATTCTCTTCTTGGAATATGCTACTTAAAAGTCAACCATAGTGCTAACATTTTCTGCATAATTAAGATAACTTCATAAAAGGTAAAATAAATTATAACATAGCAAGCACTTTTGTTGGAAAATTAGTATCAAATTAAATAACATTCAAAAACCCAATGGCAATAACATCCCTGATCACAAGAATTACTTATTGTAACCCAAGATGCCAAAACTCTAAGTCAAGTTGTTCTCTACTTTTTGTTGCTATTATCTATTAATAATGAAGTGGTGTAAGTGTGTGAATGTGTGTGTGTCTGTCTATTTAAAGCACACAAGCTCAAAATACAGAAGACTGTGAGGTGTTTTTGTACCTGGATAATGCGTAGGTAGGAAAGCAATTTAAAGCAATAGAATGCATTATTATTTATTTATTTATTTATTTTTAGAATGCATTATTTAATGTCAGTACAACTTTCAGTGTGACTCAAACTTAATGATTTTTTGAGGGGAGAAATAAATGGGTTGAGCTCCATCAGATGTCTACTCAATTTCACACTGCAGATAGTGTTTTAAAAGAAAATTTACTGTGCAAGTTGGAAAAGTAATTACTCTTCAACTACAGAGCTATTGTCTTTTAAAAGATGCATGTATAATTTGGCCTTGGCATCAGAAAAGAGCAGTCATGATGTTCAGAGAAAGATCCACTAGTACAAAAATATCTAGAAGAAATGGGAAAAACAGACATTTAAGATATCCTGAATGAAGTATAAAATATCATCATAGATGATTTAAGAAATCGAAGGGATGGGGGGCCTAGGTGTCTCAGTAGGTTAAGTGTCCAACTCATGGTTTAGTTTCAGTTCGTGATCCCCAGGTCATAAGATGGAGCCCCACTTTGGGCTCCAGGCCCAGTGCAGAGTCTACTTAAGTTTCTCTCTCCCTCTCCTCTCCATCCCTCTGCTCTCTTCCAAATAAATAAATCTTGAAAGAAAGAAGAAAGAAAGAAAGAAAGAAAGAAAGAAAGAAAGAAAGAAAGAAAGAAAGAAAGAAAAAGAAAAAGAAAGAAAGAAAAAGAAAGAAAGAAAAGATAGAAAGAAAAGATAGAAAATAGAAAGAAAAGAAAGAAATCCAGGGAAGTTACATTAGAAATACAAACATTCCATCCCGTTCTTTCTTGGATATTCCCAATTGCCTGACTTCCTTGATGGGCCCTTTATTATTTAAAAAATGTGCTCACAGACAAACTAACCTTCCTCCTACCCCTTTCATTACTTCTCTTACCACTTTGCCAATGACTTTCAAACTACGGACTCAATCATTTGTTTTGGGGATAGAGTCTTCTATCTCTCTTTATAAGATTTCTAAGATAAGCGCCATTTGCCATATATGTGCAGCCTCTCAAACATTCATCTTCAATTTCTTTTAAACTTATTATTGTTGTATACGTACCACATACTTTGTTGCACTGTTCCAGGCACTGGGGAAACAAAAAGAAACCAAACATTCAAGCACCTCTTGTAAAGGAAATTAATGTTCAACTCTTTTAGTAGATCGGAGTCTAATCTAAATTCAAATCTTTTATCAAATTTTGCACCAGCTCAACTATCTTTATTAGAGCTGACAGTATCTGAGAATCACTCTTCTGTTACACTGTCGCTTCCAAAGTCTATACTTTTCACTCTCTACACACTATTTTTTTTAAGATTTATTTATTTGAGAGAGAGAGAGAGATAAAAATGGGGGGAGGGGCTGAAGGAGAGACTCCCCCAGACATGGGGCTGGATCTCAGGACCCATGAGATCACAACCTGAGCTGAAACCAAGAGTCAGACGCTTAACTGACTAAGTCACCCAGCACCCCTCCACACAATATTTTTGTATGTAATTTGAAGCTACATACATTTTCCTCTTGAGAATTTCCTGGGACTCAACCTTAATTTTTTTTTTTTTTGCTTCCTTCAAAACAGCAATCTATAGACAAATGAAATTGGTTCTAATGCACTCAATGAAACAAATGTATTGATGATCTAACAGGGCCATTCACAATTCTGAACAATGCAGATAAGAAATGAACAAAATAAACAAGCATCCTTGCCTCAAAAAGCTTATGTAGTGTTCATTATGTATACATGATTTTCTTTGTCATTTGAGTAACTACAACTGCAGCAAGATGGTCTGCCTGTGTCTAGAAAATCTTCTATGCTCATTAAGAATTAAGAAAGCATTGTCAGCATAGATTTGGCCGTCACAGAAAAATACAATCTATGTGATCTCAGATCACCAGGTAACTAAATATAAAAGGTAAAATAAAAATCTTAACCAGAACCAAAATCTATAAATATAATCATGGTGAACTATTTTAAATGACTTTAAAATTTCAATATTTAACTGCAAATTGTGAGACATGATTAAAAAGTGAAGGTGGGAAAATGTTAGAAATAAGGTGGAAATCTATGCTGAAAATTAAATATGCAAAAAGATGCTGTCTTTGGACTCTTCTCTACATATTCTTTACGTGCCTTTTCTTCCTGGAGTTTGGGCACTCCAGTAAGGTTTCTCCTATGCTTATCTCTTACAAGACAATTAATTATACTTTATTCTCAGTGCAATGCTTTTACTGTTCTCAAAATTAAATAAACAGAACTGCTTTTTTTGATATTTGTAACTACCTCTTCTCAGTTTTTCTTTCCCAGTGATCATTCCTATTCCCAACTAAAAATTGGCTGTGCAACTCTAGGACACGACACTGATCAGGGTCCTTTTCTTTTTTCAGTGATAATTCAATGTTGATATTTTATCCACATCCCATTTCTTTCCCTAGAAAAATCAATATCCATATATTCTTTTATTCCTTCAACCTACGTTCATTACCCATTGTATGCCATGTAATATCTAGGGAAATATAAAATAATGAACATTTTCTTTTTAGGAGTTGGTAGCCTAGTGGAGACCATAGTCATAAAGACATATATTTATCACAAAATGTAATAACTTTTAATAGAGGTGAATAAGGAGGTAGAGAGCTGTAGAAGAGTGGCTTTTAGAGTCTAGATGGAGAACGGGAGAGGCGCTAACAGAATGAGGGCTGCAAAACTATTTCGTTTCCCTCTGTCTGAAAGCTCGAGGGGGCTGTAAATAGATGCCATCACACAAATCTATGCAATTTATCCCCAAATCAGTTATTCTACTTGTAAAACATGAGATGTTTAATTTAGAGAAACGTGAATCCCGATTTCACCTTTGTCCCAAACTCGTTAAAAAGGAAGGAATCTGAATGTTATCATAACACTAGAAAAGCTGGGCATTTTGTATATTTTAAGATGCTTCCACATGTTTCTACTTAACTTGTCTCCCGGAATTGGGGAATTGGCCATCCAATCATTCTACTTGGGTTTGTCTTCCTGCTTCTGGATGGCCCACTTTCTTACTTGTAAGCTGTGTTTTCTCTTATCTATGATTTTCTTGATATCATTTTGTTCTCTCTAGCTTACTTTATTGTAAGAATACAGTATATAATACATTTAACATATAAAATATGTGTGTTAATTGACTGTTTATGTTATCAGTAGGGCTTCTGGTCAACAGTCAGCTATTAGTAGTTCAATTTTGGGGAGGTCAAAAGTTATACTTGGATTTTCAAATGCATGCGGGTCTGGGGCCCCTAACCCCCGCATTGTTCAGAGGTCAACCATATGTTTTTCTTGTCTTTTCATCCCATATTGAACGGACCAGTCTGCCTGACTGACAGGCTTCAGGCAAATCCATGAGCAGTATTCCTGAGAACTGCTGTAGGAAGGGCTTCTCTGGCCTGAGGGACCTTGGATGGCCTGAATCTCAGGTGGGTATAAATTTGAATGCTCCCCCTCAGCACTTCTTCACCGTGATAGTGACAGTTGGAGTGGAAAGTCTTTGGAAGCGGGCTTCTTGCCTGGAGATTCTTTACTTCTGAGTGGGAGTAGGGGCCCTTTCTGCTTTTAGGGGTCGTGAGGAAGGGCTGGGGGTTGTTAAAACTTGAGCAGCTGCCTCTGGGCTTCTCATTTTTAAATTTTACTATCTGTGCCCCTTTTGGCTGAAATTATACTTTCCATATGAATTGTATGCCCCCCCCCCACTTTTTAATCATTTTGCTACCAGGATCCATAATATTTGCTTTTTATTATGTAATACATGGCTATTTCATTGACTTCCACTAACCATAAACTGTGTGGTTTTCTCCACCATTGTTTCAGGTTCTTCTGTAAAGTCCTATGCATCAAACTAACTAAATGCCTTCGCTATTTAGTTCAACCTTTTTAATTTTAGACACAAGGAATATAAGATGTAAGTAAATATAGACGTAAGTACTCACATTAAATGGGTCCAAAGGCAACCCCAAGCAGTGAAACTCCCAGGCTTACCTCTCCCATTCCCAATCTGCTGCTGAACGGAGGGGGCTACCCATTCTCTGCCAGACTTCCTCAGGAATTTAGGAATAAATGAAGAGTCTCAAGTTTTAACAAGATAGAAAGTTCCAAATGACTATCAACTAATATGAAGTATGAATAGACTTGCCACAAAATTTAAAGGATACTTCTATCACTCTGTGTGGGTGGGTGGGTGTGGTCTTGACCCGGGTTTGAGAGACGCTGATAGGTCGGTTAGTCCTTCTCAACCGTTAGATTCTGCCCACACCCCCAACGACCGCTCCTACGATCCCAGGGCCCGGTACCAGGCTACCAGGGACAGCCCTGAGCCCCCTGACATTATTCGAATTAGCCAATCCCAAGCATGTTTGCCCGGCCTCCCCTTTCTTTTCCACGGAAACTATCATCAAAGTGCTTGTTCACAGCTCACTTGCCTCCCTCTGCCCGCCCACTCGGTGCTTGGTGCTTCCCCGGGGTGGCCCTGTCCTGGGGTTCTGTGCTCTCCCCCGGGAGGCTGGGAATGCACAAACTGGAAAATGCCTTCCGGTCTCACCATTCACCACCCGGAAGTAGCTAAAACAACTTCAACTTAACATGTTGGATTTCTCGGGGCGCCTGGGTGGCTCAGTCAGTTAAGCATCTGCCTTCGGCTCAGGTCGTGGTCCCAGGGTCCTGGGATCGAGCCCAGTATCGGGCTCCCCGCTCCGCGGGAAGCCTGCCTCTCCTTCTCCCACTCCCCCTGCTTGTGCTCCCTGCCTCGCTGTGTGTCTCTCTCTCAAATAAGTAAATTTTAAAAAACCATGTATGTGTGCAGAGGTGGTGTGGATGTGAGTGTGCATGGAGGAAAAAAGCTGCTACTCTCAGTAGGCCAAACGCTGAGGTTAAACAACTGACGAGTGTTACTGTGGGGGTTGTTTGTTTTTTGTTTTTTTTCCTGTCAAATTGCTACTTCTATTGTGGAAGACAAAAGCATTTCCATTTCAACAGTTTGTCAGCTTTTTTAATGTTGGGCAAAATCAATATGTTATGAAAATGAAACACCTATAGTTTTGGGGCAAAATTATAAAATTAAACATATAGGTAACCTATTTATATACTGCTATAAAGTATTTTTTGAAGACAGATATGCAAAGAAGCTATTACCTACATGAAATGTATATTTAAAGATTTTTTTTTTCAGCCTGGGAGCCAGGAATATAAAAAAAGAGTGGAGATATTTAACCATAACATACTGTGATTCATCGAACAGCACAAACTTTCATTTCATGGAGTTTATCTGTTGACGTTGATTTAAACTATCATTTGTTTTATCATGAGGGGAACATTAGGTATGTGGTCAAAAATACAAGGATTTTGAACTAATGTTGATTCAAGTTGTGTTGTCTTATCGTATTGTCTTTTCAAAGTGCTGCCAGTTGGAAAGGGAAGCATTGTGTTTACAAATCGGTTTTGAAATGTTTGCCAAAATTTTGGTAGTATCTTTAGTAAAGATGTTTGTCTCCAGCATCCAATAAATAAATAAATAAATAAATAATAAATAAATAAATATTTAAAAAAATAAAAAACCATGTTGGATTTCTCAGTGATGTTTCATTTGAGAATGGTAAGCGGAATGCCAACACGTGTGGGAACAAAGCATAGGTTTGCTTAACTCGGAACAAATAAAGGATGTCGGTTTTACAAGACTATTTAACAGCCTGTGGACTAATAATGCCACCTGGTGGACAAATGAAATATGCCAAGAAGGTTTCTAGGTAGGCGTGTGTGTGTGTGTGTGTGTGTGTGTGTGTGTGTGTGTGTGTGTGTGTGTTAATTAGGGAAGTAGTAGAGATTTTATTTTTTTATTTAAAGATTTTATTTATTTATTTGACAGAGAGAGACACAGCAAGAGAGGGAACACAAGCAGGGAGAGTGGGAGAGGGAGAAGCAGGCTTCCCGCGGAGCAGGGAACCAGATGTGGGGCTCGATCCCAGGACCCTGGGACCATGACCTGAGCCGAAGGCAGACGCTTAACGACTGAGCCACCCAGGCGCCCCAGTAAAGGGATTTTAGTGAATGTTCTTGTGTGAAGTCACAGTAAAGCATATTTAACTGAACCTATAAAAGGTCCAGTTCCTGTGAGCTGTGATATGCAGCTTCTTCCCACATACATTTAACAAGGTTTACTAGTAATTAATACCAGATCCCTCATCTGTCATTTATGCAGAGTCAACTTCAGCAAATTGCTTAATTTCTCTGAGGCTCAGATAATTTACATCCATAATATCAGTTAATTCTCACAAGAGAACACTGCATGGAGGATATTAATATTCTCATTTTTTTAAATGAGAGATCAAATTCTGCGGCTTGAAACAAATTAGGCCTTCTACAGCAGGTAATCCTCCCAGCTGATCAATGCTTTGAATATTATTTAATTTATTAGAACTCTGATTAAATGGCACACAAAACCCCACAGTCTTCTGTTTCTTTAGACGTTTTTATAAATAGAAAATGATTTCTGTTTCATTTGATTTGACATAGACAAAACTTGTGCAAACAAAGACATCAAGCACATTAGATGTGACCTCCATTGGACGGAGATTAGAATATGAAGCAGGTATGGTGGTCTCTCGAGAGAAAATGGCATCCTGTTAAAAAGAAAAGCAAGGGAGACTGGGAAATTGCTATTTGCTCTGGCTTGCCTGAACTGTTGAGACCCTTGGAGGAACTGGAACCCGCACTGTGGACCCTCCCCTCTTCATCCCTCGGAGTGTGGATCTCACTGTGTGAAGAGCAAATGCTCTGCCCAGCCGCACTGCCATGCACCATCCTTCCAACCCCACACGAAGACTCAGCGATGGGCGAGGGCTGGCCCCCGCTCTGCCTTAGCATTTTTCTTTATTTTTTTTAAATCAGGTTTTTTGAAGTATAATTCACACAAAGCAAACTTACTTTTTTATGTATGTATTTTTATCAGTTGTGTTTTTTTGTTAAAGATTTTATTTATCTGAGAAAGAGAGAGAGAATGGGTGGGGAGAGAAGAGGCAGAGGGGGAGGGAGAGGGAGAGAGAATCTTAAGCAGGCTCTGGGCTGAGCGGGGCTTGATCTCCCCACCCTGAGATCACGACCTGAGCCGAAACCAAGAATTCGCACACTGAACCAACTGAGCCACCCAGGCGCCCCTATTTCTATCAGTTTTAACAAATATATGCAACCACATAGCCACCATCACAATTGAGAAGTGGGGTATTTCCATTACCTCAGATTTTCCTTGTCCTGCTGATAGTTATTCTCCTCTGCACAACCCCCAGCCACGGCAACTCCGGCTATACATTTTGTTCTTATAATTTCGTCTTTTCTAAAATGTCATACAAATAGAATCAAACAGCATGTAGCTGTTTGTGTCTGGCTTCTTTCACTTACAGTAATGCTTAAGAGGCTCATTCAGATTGCCACGTGTATCAGGGGTTTTCATGTTTATTGTTGAATAGTATTCCATTGTATGGCTGCATCACCATTTATTTATCCAGTCATCACTTGGTGAATTGCTCATTGGGACTACTAGGAATAAAGCTGCTATAAACATTTGCAAAGATGCTTTCTGTGGACATACATTTTTATTTGATTTGGTTAGAAATCTACAGGTGGAATTGCTTTGTCATATTTAATGTATAAAAATATAAAAGTCTGGGGCGCCTGGGTGGCTCAGTCAGTTAAGCGTCTTACTTGGGCTGGGGTCATGGTCTCAGAGTCCTGGGATGGAGCCCTGCATCAGGGTCCCCTGCTCAGCAGAGAGTCTGCTTCTCTCTCGCCCTCTGCCCCTCCCCCTGCTCATGTTCTTTCTCTCTTGCTCAAATAAATGAATAAAATCTTTAAAAAATATATATAAATCTGCCAAGCTGCTTGTCACAGTGATCATTCAACTTCGCATGCTCACTAGCAATTTTGAGAGTTCCTGTTCCCTGACATTTTCATCTGCACTTGGCATTATTGTCAATTTCTGTGTGTGTGTTTTTCTAATTTGTAGTGATTTTCTGCTATGGTTTGATTTGCATTTTCCTAATGACTAAAGATGGTGATAAGCTCTTCATGTGTATTTTTGCCTCTATCTTGTCGAGGAGGGTTCCTCTAATGTCAATTAGGTCAAATTGGTTATATTTTTTCTAGGTTTTCTTTACCCTTATTGATCGTCTGTTTACTTGTGGTATAAATCACTGAGAGAAAATTAAAAGTCTTAAACTCTAATTATGTATGGGTTTAATTCTTCTTTAAATTTTATAATTTTCTATTGTATCTTGAAGCTCCAAATATTAGGTGAAGCTCCAAATATACATAGAGGAAGGTGATTTTTTTTTTGGTCTATTGACACCTTTTATCATTTCTTTACTCTTTCCCTCTCACTTAGAAACTTTCAACCTATACCTTTATATTTAACTGGCACACATCTTTCAGGTCAGTATCAAAGCTCTGTCTTTTAGCTGAGGCATTGAGAATACTGACATTTAATGTAATTATTTATGTAGTTGGGTTTCAAACTGCCATCTTGCTAGTCATTTTTCTATTTTCTCCTGCTGCTTTCTTTTAAGAATTGTGGGTTGTTTTAAAAATTCCACACTGAATATGTAGATCAAATTGGAGAGAACTGACATCTTAACAATATTGAATCTCTCTATCCATGAAAATGGAATATCTCTCCTCTTATTTAGATCTTTGGTTTCTTTCATCAGTTATGTGGTTTTCCTCATATACATCATACATTTTGTTAAATTCATACCTAAGTATTTCTCTTTTTTGGTGGTAATATAAATAGTACTGTGTTTTTATTTTCAAATCCCAAGAGTTCTTTGCTGGTATATAGGAAAGCAGTTGACTTTGGTATCATAAGATTGTGTCCTGCAATCTCACTATAATCACTAATTAGTTGCATAACTTTTTTTAAAATTTTTATTTCAAAATACTGTTTTTATTATATAAAAGTGTAAAAATCCAGCAAAACCAGAAATACCAGATATATTTTCCTGGGCTTTCACATTTGTTGATTTTTATTCACAATCTCTTTTTCAGCACAAATTACAACCTCAACCCCATTTGCAGTTTGATTATACAACTGCTAAGTGGCAGAAAGGTCTAGAATAAATACATCAGAAAAGAGGCCAAGCCGTGAAACTAAGTTGCATGCAACAGGTCTATGAGGGTGGGGGAAAGTGTCTGGGAAATAAAACAGAGTAAGACAAAGCAATTGGAAGGTTTTAGCTAAAGTTCTTTCAATCACCTTTGTCTTTTGCTCCATGTTTAAGGATGCGCGTGAACTCAATATAATTGAAATTTCCCTTTTTGTCAATTAGGCGCTTCTCTGTACAGCTCATCCACTTCCTCGTCTGTAAACCGATCTCCCATGGTTGTCAGCAGCTCTCTCAGATAATCTTCCTGGATGGTGCCAGGTGCTTCTTCATCAAAGCAAGCAAAAGCACTTCTGATGACATCTTCTGGATCTGTGCCATTTAACTTCTCACCAAACATTGTGAGGAACATAGTGAAATTTATGGGCCCTGGAGCCTCATTAATCATGGCCTCAAGGTATGCATCGGTTGAATTCTTCCCTAGAGAAGCAAGCATATCATGCAAATCCTCCTTGTCAATGAAATCATCTCTGTTCTGATCAATCATGTTGAAGGCCTCTTTGAACTTCCTGACTGCAACTGGTCAAACATGGCGAATACATTGGATGTTGAGTGCTGGGGGCGCTTCTTGGTGGTCTTGGTCTTTGCCTTTTGGCTCGACATGGTGGCTATTTAATTCGCCACCAGACACCTGAATCCGGGGTGCCCTGAACGAGACGATGAGCGACAGCGACGATGGCTGGGCTGTCTAGTTGCATGACTTTTTTTTGTCAATTCTTCAAAATTTTCTACATAACAATCATGTCATCTGCAAACAAAGACAGCTGTATCTCTTCCTTCCCAATCATTATACATTTTATTTCCTTTTATTATCTTACTGCACTAGCTAGGATTTGTAGTTTGATAGTGAATAGGAGTGATGAGGGGAGGCATCCTGGCCTTGTTCCCCATCTTAAGAAGAAAGCATCTTGTTTCTCACAATTAAGTATATAATGTTAACTGTCTATTTTTAAGTAAATTTTGTTTTTTTAAGCAGTTTTAGGTTCACATAGAAAAACTGAGTAGAGAGTATAGAGAGTTGCCATATATCTGGTGCTTCCACATATGCACATCCTCCCCCACTATCAACACCCCCCACCAGAATGGTACATTTGTTACAATCAATGAACCTGCATTGATATAGCAATATCACCCAAAGTCTATAGTTTACATCATGGTTCACTCTTGATGTTGTACATTCTATGACTTTGCACAAACATATAATGGCATGTATCCATCATTATGGTATCATACTTCACTGCCCTTAAGATTCTCAGCATTCTACCTATTCTTCACTCCTCCCCATCCCAACCCCTGGCAACCACTGATCTTTTTTACTATCTTCATAGTTTTGCTTTTTCCAGAATGTCATGTAGTTGGAATCATACAATATGTGGCCTCTCAGATTGACTTCTTTCACCCACTAATATGCATTTAAGTGTCCTTCCTATCTTTTCATGGATTGATAGCTCATTTCCTTTTAGCACTGAATAATATTTCATTGTTAGGATGTACCACAGTTTATTTATCCATTCACCTACTGAAAAACACCTTGGTTGCTTCCAAACTTTGGCAATTATAAATAAAGCTGCTATAAATACCTGTGTGCAGGATTTGGGGTGGATATAAGTCTTCAACTCATTTGAGTAAGTACCAATGAGTATGATTGCTTGATCATACGAAAAGCATATGTTTACTCTTGTAATCAACTGTCAAACTGTCTTCCACAGTAGCTGGACCGTTTTGCATTCCCACTAGCAGTGAATGAGAACTCCTGTTGGTCCACATCTTCACTAGCATTTGGTATTGCCAGTTTTTTATTTTTATTTCTGGATTTTGTCCATTCTGATAGATGTGTATCTCATTGTTGTTTTAATTTGCATTTCCCTAATGACATATAATGCCATGCATCTTTTCAGATGCTTAATTGCCATTTGTGTATCTTTCTTCATTAGGTGTCTGTTCAGCTCTTTTGGTCATTTTTAAATTGGGTTGTTCATTTTCCTGTTGTTGAGATTTAAGGGTTCTTTGTATATCTTGGATAGCAATCCTTTATCAAATATGTCTTTTTTAAACATTTATTTCTTAGTCTGTGGCTTGCCTACTCATTCTATTAAGCTATTCGTTTTTGTAGAAGTTCCTTATCAAGTTGAGAAATTTTCCCTCTATTCATAGTTTGCTAAATGTTTCTCTGCTGAATAAATGTTGGTTTTTATCAAATGTTCTTTCTATATCTATTGATATGGTCATATGATTTTTCTTCTTTAGTCTGCTGATGTGATGGATTACATTAATTGGTTTTCGGATGTTGAATCAGCCAAACGATCTAGAGCTTCAAAAATAAATATATTTTGTGCTTTTGTAGATTAAAGAGCAAATTTAATCAGTAAGATGGGAAGATTAAATTTTAAAAAATAAGCATTCCTTAGTTACATAAAGTACATTGCGGATATTTAGATTGTATGCGGTCAGAGAGTAAATCCAAGGTTAAAAGAATTTTAAGATGAAACACCATAAATACATAAATTTAAATATTGCTGATTTTAACTTGACTTGACACTCCCATTTTGCCAATTACTTAAACTTGAAAGTTAAATTATAAGTAATTTAATTAACAGAAAATTGCCTGCCTTAGAAAAAAGATTGCTTTTACTCAAACATTTTATGTTTAAAGTGTTTTCTTTTTGTATTTTTTACATGTAGAAATATACTCTATATTTTCAACATGCCAATACATACTTTTTCCAACTAGATGATAAATTAACATAAATTAGATAATAAATTTAATGTAAATTATCTCTTTCCTCAAAACAAAGTATTCTATTTGAAATTAGGAATCAACTCCAAGAAAAAAAATTTTTAAAGATTTTATTTATTTATTTGAGAGAGTAAGAAAGAGCAACCAGGGGAGGGGCAGAGGAAGAGGGAGAAGCAGACTCCCTGCTAAGCAGGGAGCCAGACTACGACTACTCCACTGCTACTCTGGACTCAATCCCAGGACCCTGGGATCATAACCTGAGCCGAAGGCAGACACTTTCCTGACTGAGCCACCCAGGCACCCCAACCTCAGGAAACTTTTTATTGGAATTATAATAATCTGTTTCAAAATGTTTATAAAACTTCTAAGATGTTTATGAGCACACCTACTACTCTGTAAAATGCTTCTTAATGTGAGTATGATATCTAATAACTACAATATGTACATAAAGAATGGACAAACACTGAGTTTTAAAATGTAGTCAAAAGTACAGTACATTTAATGAGAGTTATGAAAGTTGCATATTTAGATAGACAAGAATTGGATAAATATTTTTCAATCAATCCAAATGTTTACTCTGTACTGCATGTTTTCCCATTCCCCCCCAAATTTCTAGTTGTATTTATTCAGAAATATTTTCTTTTTATAAAAATTTGTTTTTATTAACATAAAATGTATTATTTGTTTCACAGGTCTGTGATTCATCAGTCTTACACAATTCACAGTACTCACCATAGCACATACCTTCTCCAATGTCCATCACCCAGCCACCCCATCCCTCCCACCTCCCCTCCACTCCAGCAACCCTCAGTTTGTTTCCTGAGATGAAGAGTCTCTTATGGTTTGTCTCCCTCTCTGGTTTCGTCTTGTTTCATTTCAGAAATATTTTCTTAAATTCCTACAAAATACAATGCCCTTGTCACATAATTCACTTCTAAGTGGGCTGCTTTCTCAGATAGCCGTTGGGTGTGACTCCTAGAGCCACAATCACAGAAGTGCCTCAATTTTGGGGGCACTTGGGTGACTCCATCGGTTAAGCCTCTGACCCTTAGTTTCAGCTCAGGTCATGATCTAATGGGTCATGGGATCAAGCCCTGAGTCAGGCTTTGCTCTCAGTGGGGAGTCTGCTTGGGATTCTCTCCCTCTGCCCTTCCTCCCACTTGCACACTCTCTCTCTCTTTAAAATAAATAAATCTTCAAAAAAGAAAAAAAAGAATGGCCTCAATTTTTGAAATTCCTTTGTTCATATAATTTCATACCTACTTTGTACTTTTTCCTTTTTCTGTTATCATCAAATACTGTTTCACCTTCAAAATCACTAATTCAAGAAACAGCACTCTAACATAAACTTCTTCCTATCCATCCAGTCCATGAATACGTCTACTTCATCCCGTATCATTTAGACCACTCCTCTGTACACTTCACAGCCTAGTCATCTGAAATTTAATGCCCCGATCTAAGAAACTCTTGACAATAGCCTTCCTTGCCCTTCTGTCTTCTTTTGTTTTCATGGCACAACTTAAACCAAGGGTGAGAACAACTACCCATTTTAATTTGAATGGAACTAGGAAGTTGCTGATAAAGTAATCCTATATGTCAGCAGAATTTGTTAGCTCTCCCATCTCTGGGCTTTTCAATTCTGTGCTTCTCTGTAGGGACACCAGTTTGCCTGGTCTTCAGTTACCTTTGTCTCTTCCTCACTTCCATCATGATGCTATTTCCATTTTTTAAAAAAATAATTCACTGTATCTCACTTTTTTCTTTCAAACTAGAAATTCAGTTTTGAGCTGTATGTCATGAGCAGTGACCACCACCTTACTTAATCCAATGCCTATTCCTCAGCCCATGTCTTATATGATCTCTTGGGAGCTCTGAACACTTGGACGGCTCTCTTATTTTAGATACACTCTTCTCTCTTAGCAACAATGGCACCACATTCTTCTGCTCTCCTCTCTACCTTCCAAACTATTTGTCATTTTCTTCTGGTTCAGACTTGATCTGGTCTTTGATATTAGAGGTCACCAAGAATTAGTTCAAGACTCTTTTCTCCCCACTCATTTTTATTTTGAAAATTTTCAAACCTACAGTCCAGAAGTATAGTATTATGAACACAGGACACTCTTATCTAGAATGACCAATTGTTATTATTTTGCCATATCTCCTTTATCTATCTATCTACACACACATATTTTTTCTGGAAAAGTCATTATGACATTTACTCCTAAATATTTCAGCATGCACATCTCTTAATGATAAAACATTTTCTTACATAACTACAATACCGTTACCACACCTAATAAAATTGATGTTAGTTCAGTGATACCACGTAATCATGAGGCCATATTTAAAATGCCCAAATTGTCCCAGAATGTCTTTTTTAGTTGGTTTCTTTTCTTTCTTTAGAGATCCAATTAAGATCTGCACAATGCATTTAGTTATTACGTTTCTAAATCTAGGACAGAGCGTTTACAGCACATTTATTTATTTACTTAGTCTTTCATGCCATTGAAACATGGTATATTCCTGCATTATCCTGAATCCTCTGGATTTAATAGGATTTTACCTAGATACCTTAGCTGGGAAATTCTACTTGGCCCTAACTTAATGCCAGTCACTGAGAATGACCACTCTTATTTTTCTCAGGGAAATGATAGGAATCTTTTTTTCTTGCTCATGTCAAACAGATATCCTATTTTGAAAATGTACACGTCAGAGTGCTTGGAAATTTGCTCTGGGTCTTGTTCTCAATGTCTCAGTCACTTGCTGTCACAGTTGCTCCATTCCATTGACCTTATAAAATCCTTTGCCAGCATAATTGCCTCAAAGCAATGCTTCTGGTGTTTTCCTCCTGTGCAGGAGTAGTAAAGAGAAGTCTTCCATTCCTTCTGATCTCCTTTCTTATTTTAAAAACATTGACGTTTTGAAAGAGTCTAGGTCAGTTATTTTATAGAATATCTGACATTCTGTTATGAAGTGGTATTTTTCTGGGAGTCTGCCAGCCCCACAAAGTGGGATGCCCCTTCAACCGAATCTCTTACTGAAGGGAGGTTTATCAGTCTCATGTCCACTCCTGAGAGGATGTATGGCATAAACATATTGGCTACTAAATATTGCTTGCTGCACTGCTGCTCTTTTATAAAATAGTGTGATTATTTTCTCTTCATGTCCCAGACTCCACCAACCAAGGCTTTTGTTTGTACCAGATTTTTACTGAAAGTATGTTGGGTCAGAGTGAATAACTGCATCACAGAATAGCAAAATTTTAAGTTGCATGTAAAATATCACTAGTTAGTGATACTTTGGTGACTCTCCACCCTAAGGAACTTCTGGGTGGATGTGCGCTTCACGAGGCTCCAGGCTGCTCTTAAGTTCCCAGTGTCCCCCCATCCCCTTGGCCCCCCCTCTCTTCTCTCTTTTCTCTTCTGCCCCTCTCTTCTCTCATCTTCTAGAGGCATCAACACAACACAACTCCAAATCCTCTTTTGCTTTAGTTCAGAGGAAAACTTATTCTTTCTTTCTTTCTTTCTTTATTAAGATTTTATTTATTTATTTGAGAGAGAGAGAATGAGAGGGAAGAGGGTCAGGGGGAGAAGCAGACTTCCCGCCGAGCAGGGAGCCCGATGCGGGACTCGATCCCAGGACTCCAGGATCATGACCTGAGCCGGAGGCAGTCGCTTAACCAACTGAGCCACCCAGGCGCCCTTATTCTTCATTTAAACCTCTCTTATCTAAGTTAAATATCATGGGGCCCTACATTCAGTAGTCAAACAGGGCTATTAAGTTGCTTTCTTTTTTTAAAAAAAGTTGTATTTATTTTAGGGAGAGAGAGAGAGAGAGAATGCACAAGTAAGAGGGACGGAGGGAGAGAGAGAGGGAATCCCAAGCAGACTCTGCACTGAGCATGGAACCCAAGGCAGGACTCAATCTCACCACCCTGAGATCATGACCTGAGCCAAAACCCAGAGTCGGACACTTAACGGACTGAGCCACCCCGGTGCCCCTATTAAGTTGTTTTCTAAAACAAAGAAGGAATTCTCTTTTCCACTATCCATCTAGATTAAGGGTTCAAATTGAGTTAGCCTTTACTGTATTTTCCTCCTGGCATACTCATTGGTTAAATATGGTGAAGAAATAAACTGGACTCAGACACAAACAGCATCCAAAACCAACGGCGCTCTACCAAATCATGAACAACAACAAACACTGATGAGCTCCAGGGAGCAGGGCATGTAGGTCCCGGATCAGACCCCAGCTGCTGGAGATCATCCCTGCCAGCTCTCGGATCCCTACAAGACGTGTTCTCTGCAGGACAGCTCTGAAGGACTCCTTAGCATTTTGCTACCATAAATGCATAGCCTCGTACTTAACTTGGGCTGCCCTCCCTAGCAAAAAAGTATTTTCCCAACTAAGGAAAGATATAATGAAGCTTTGGAGATGAGCTATAAGTGGTGAAGCAACATATGTCCAATGGAAAATGTGTCTCTTTGCTGCTATGTGATCAACTTTTTCACTAATTAAATTGACATGAACTAAAAGGAGGAAGAAGGGGAGGGGAGGAGGAGAGGGAAGAGGAAGAAGGGAAAAGAAGGGAGAAGAAATAAAAATACTCTATTAAACAAACTTGCTCTCTACCCTGCCCAAAAGAGCAAAAGAGTAGGAAAAATAACAGTGAAAATTTCCTAAGCATCAGAAGCTGGCTCATCAGTTATACTACGGTAGATGTTGTCAATGTCCAACTAAGCCCCCTGTTGTATGCTTGCTTCAGCAAGCCCTGGCCTGACTCCTTGTCGCCTGCACCTGCATCTCTTTGCCTGTGGGCTTCATCCTGCTGTCGGAGCCTGACTTGTTGTACCTACAGCAAGCCAGAGTGCTGGGGAATTACCATGCTTCAGAGCAACCCCCAACCAATAATTGTTCACTCTCATAGCATCCCAGTGGGATTAAAATCCGTGCACTCACAGTGGCGGCCAGCCTGGTGAGGCCAATTATTGGCTCACATCCCAGCAGGTGCTTCCCTTCACCTCCCATATAAACTCAGTACATTCTCAGGATCTGTTTCTGGACCTATATAAATTATCTGCTGTATAGTACTGCCTGAATGGCTTTAAAAATATTTATGCTTGTATAGTTCAAACATGGGTCTTCTCAGGTCTTTAGATCATTCTTCAAAACTGTTAAAATATAAATTAAATATCCTTATTATAGCACCCTTAGGCACTCTAAATAAATCCTATTCTGTAAATAATTGATACACTTTTTATTTTTATTTTCTTGGAAAAGCAACATAAACTAAATAAATGTTTTTGTTATTATAATATTAAAATATTATAAAATGTGCCATACTTTATACTTTTCCAAGGATAAACAGGCATAATCCAATTTGTCTTATGCTATACTTTAATTTATTATGAAAGAACATAAGGAATTACAGTATTAGGCACTGTAATTTAAAAAAGGTAAACAGGGTATAAAATAGCATAACGTAGGAAACCAGTGGGAAAGAATAGAGAATTCATTATTTAACTATATTAAAGTACATATTAAATTTCTCATTTTACATTTAAAATCAGTAATTATAACAGTCTATTATTAATGAGTGTCCTTGGGTTTAGAAGAAATGTTCATACCACATTGAGATAACTCTGATAAACTGTTAATCAAATGACTCATCCTGATCTTAGTCAAGAAAAGAGGTTGGCAAACTACGACCCCTGGACCAAATCCAGTTTACTACCTGTTTTTGTAAATAAAGATTTATTGGAACATAACTATTCCCATTTGTTTACATATTGTCTATGACTATTTTCACACTACAACAAAGTGGAGTATTTGTGACAGAGACCATACGGTCTTCAAAGCCTGAAATATTTACCATGGGGCCCTTTACAAAAAAAAGTTGACTGACCTTTGATTTAGAACACTAGAGCATAAGATATTTCTAAACCAGAAAAAAATCAAAAATCTCATGCATAAATTACTTGACGATATATCCTGTGACATTATTTTTAATTTTTATTTAGAAATAGTTTTAGACTTACAGAAAGCTTCCAAAAATGAGACAGAGTTCTCCTATTTCCCAAAGCCCCCCCAATGTTACTATCTTACATAGACATAGTATAATTATCAAAACCGTGAAATTGACATTGGTACAAAACTGTTAACTAACCTACAGACCTTAATAGAATTTTTCTACTTTTTCAGTAATGTCCAGGATCCCTCATTGCATTTGGGTGTCACGATTCCTCGGTTTCCTTCACTATCGCCATGGCAGATGTTTGGTCCTTCATCATTTTTCATTTCCTGGGCACATATGAAGAATGTGTGATGTGCCTTTTCAGTGCATCAAATTTATTGGTATATCTGATGACTGGCTGATGTTCTCTCTGATCACATGATTAAGGTGGTATTTCTTCACATTTTTTTGGTAACTAATAAGTACATGGGGAAAATACTTCAAGACTATGAAAATATTATGTTTTTCATCATACTTTTGTCCACTCGAGTCAGCACCCTTTGACGTTATCCGCAAGAACTATTATTGCGGTGTTTGTGTACTGAGGACTGACTATTTTCTTCATTTTGTTCTAATGTAAATAAAGTCTTTTCTTCCCCCCTTTAATTTCCGTTCAGTTATCCATTTATATCAGAAGAGGTTCACACAGATCCATTTTATTCTATAGGCTAAAATGTAATACTATCATTATTTATTTGGTTGTTCAAATTCCCTCAGCTTTGGCCACTGGGAGGCCCTTCAAGTGAGTTACTGTGTTCCTGTGCCCTTTCTACAGAATCCCTGCTTCCTTTTATTGAAGAATGAATTTAAATATCGAGATCTGGGTACTAGGTGTAGCCAGTGCTACTGGGTTATCATTTTTCTAGGCCTCAGCAGACAGAGCTAAGAATACACATATGTATCCTGCTGTTTCCCCACTGTCCACTTGGTTTTTTTTAACCTATTGTCCGAAGAGCAACTGCCCCGAGGGGAAAACCTCCAAGTGTTTGGGGCACTTCTTTGTGCCTCCCTTTTCTCTGGAAGCTTGACTCCTCTGATAGGGACATAAGCCAGGACAATCCTGAACTCCAGCTTTTGCGTGTTAGCACTGTGATTGCTCAAAACTCTGATGACTTCTTAGCCGCCCCCACCTATGCCAAGAATCATCAAATGCCGCTCAGACAGACGTGGAATCCTAATTTTACTCTCATCTCAGTGAGATTCCTGATGCCCCAGCAGCTCTCCAAAGAGATGTTTTGTTGTATTTTACCCACGGTTTTTAATTGTTTTTGGCAGGTGCACAGGAGTATAAGTCTGGTAAACACTACCACATAGTAGCTTAAACTGGTGGTGATTTTCTTTAACTTTTTTAAAATAGAGGTAAACAGTCATACAAAAAAGTGCACACAGTGCAAGTATGTAGTTCAAAGAATTACTACAAATGGAACACAAGCTTCTATCCAACCCCAATATCAAGAAATAGATCTTGTGACATTTTAACATTTTGTTATTGGATGCTTTTAAATGAAATACCTAAGAAACTTACATCATTTGTGTAGGAAAAGCAAAAATAAAAGATTAAAAAAACAAGTCATAGGGGCGCCTGGGTGGCTCAGTCGTTAAGCATCTGCCTTCGGCTCAGGTCAGGATCTCAGGGTCCTGGGATCGAGCCCAGCACTGGGCTCCCTGCTCAGTGGGAAGCCTGCTTCTCCCTCTCCCACTCCCCCTGCTTGTGTTCCCTCTCTCGCTATGTCTCCCTCTGTCAAATAAATAAATAAAATCTTTAAAAAAAAAAAAAGAGTTTACTTGATCAAAATTCCATTACCACTGGGCACAGTGCCAAACCGGAAGTGGCTAGGAGTGCTCCACCCACAGGAGCCCGGCCTCTCCACCCCTGCACAACCAAAGGAAACCATAGGTGGAGTCGTTACCTGTAGACCATGGAGGTGTTTGACCCAACCCTGACTTTGATACTGAAATACTAGACCTCCCAGTACAAAATTCATGCATCTGCTGGCCCTTCCATGAAAACATACTGATTTGACTCTTCTTTTAAGGTCATCCCAGAAAACAAGACCGGCGTGTATTGTCAGGCCTGACTGGGTAACTGGTACTGAGCTCGCCCTACGGTCATATTGAACTATGAACCGGACGGCACCATCTGGGGCAGCAAGCAATTCCCCCGCACGGAACAAAGGCAGAGCCAGACCCGAGCCTCTGGAGAAGAGAAGCGGGAAGCACAGTGGTCACCCTTCCTGTGCGGAGCACGTGGCCGCCACCGTGGCCCCCGCGGGGGACACAGGGTCTCGGTGAACTGAGAGGGAGCGCTGAAGTTCTGGAGCGGCTGCGAGTCATCGGGCAGGGCCCGAGGGAAGAGGCTGCCCTGCAGAGAGGTCTGGAAGGCTGCGTGTGGCTGGATTCGCCCGGGCTCTGCGCGAGCTGCGCGGCGGGTAGCTGCCCTGGGACTGACTGGGATGGGAGCTCCGGGCAGGCGGAAGGGCCTTGCGGAGGCCCGCGGGCATGACAAAGGCCAGAAGTTAAAAACTGAAATACATTTGCCTTGATAAGGAGTAAAACCAAGCCTGACAAGATCAAACAAACGCCAACTCCAGTAACCTCCTCCGTGCCCATCCAAACAAAACTCTTTGAATGAGGATGACCTAATCCATGCTCCTTATCCCTCCGAGGCCTGGAGGAATCCAAATTCATTAGTTTGAATGAAACATCTGAATCAGGGCCGAGTTTGCCCTCTGGGTGAGAGCATGGAATCTCACCGAGCACCAGCCCCTGGCGGCGGGTGCAGGCCTCGTACCGCGGGGGGCAAGGCATCGGGCAGCGGCTTGCGCACCGCCCCTGACTCCTGTGGGCGGTGGGTGCTCGAGGCAGAGGCGTCCTTCGAGCGCCGGAGACGCCCGGTGGCGGCGCGGCTGTGGCGACTGCACGTTGCAGGGGATGTTAGGGTGTGGGTCGGGGTACAAACTGGAAAGTGTAATCGGAAAGATGATTCCGAAGTCCCACTGCCTTTTTCCGAATGCGTTAGTGGGAAGGATGGTCAGATGGTCCTTACCCTTGCCGTGGAGATCTTGTCTGCGTCGGCTCGGGGCCTGGTTTTTCCAGGCCGTGCTGGTTGTCAGCTTTTAGAACCGCCTGGAGAGTAAGCAAGCAAGCGGTCACTACTCTCACTGAGAAAAATCACGGACGGTAGTTTTGTTTCCGACCCCTCCGGGCTGTCCTGTCTGTGAGTGAGTCGGGCGAACCGTCTGGAGGTGAGGCGCCGAGAGGATGAGGGAAGGCGGGTCTGTGACTAAGTCTTCCGTGTCTGGTAAGCAACCCGTGGTCCGGGAGGTGGGAGGGATCTGCAGGGAGCCCGTGGGCCCCGAGAAACCTCACCAAGGCCTTTTCGATTCAAAAATGGAGTCTGTCCAGGCTCAGTGTGCGTCCTGTTGGATGAAAGCCAGGATACGTGGACTGTTTTCCCAGAGGGGAGTTTGAATTTGTGCGCATTTACCATAAGGAAGTGAGGTTGGATTGGAAAGGATAGGCAGGAAGAGCCAGTTAGCTCGCTACACTGGTGATCTCGTCGTTATTGCCTCCTCGGGGGATGCGCAGGAGGGAGCAAGAGCTGTAGTTACCTCCCTGACAAACGCCGGCTGATGGATACACCCAGCCAAAATGTAAAGCACATTGAAATTCCTGGGAATTACATGGGTTGGAGCGGCCATGGCCATTACCATTGGGCAGGGAAGGGCACAGACTGTGTGGCCTGAAACCACATAGCTATCCTGGTGGCTTTACACATGAGAAGCCTGATATTTAGACAGTGAACTTACAGGGGCAATTATAGGCTGAGGAGGGACCGTAAGTCAAGTTTTCTGACTGTCAGCTTAACGTGGTCAACCACACCAAAGTTGAGTTTTTGATTTATGAAATATTTCAGTCGTATAGATGATTTAACAAATATCCATTCACCCATCATGGAGATAAATAAACAATATTTTGTTCGTATTTGCTTAAGAATACTTAACTGTAACTGTCCGTATCTCGTTGAACTGCTGTTTGAACTCTTTCCCATCTCACTACTCACCCTCTCTCAAGAAGGAAATTATTAATCGTGAAATTGGTGCGTATCCCGCTTGCCCACATTTTTCCTTTTTCATTACATTATGTATGAACTCTCACTTTCAGTTCTAGTCACCTAGTGATTGATTGACCTGCGCCGGTGCCAGTCCCCCAGTGCCTGAATTCCTCCGGTTTCGCACAAAGTTTTGTAGGGCCAGTTCTTCCTTGTACTTCAGACTGACTTCAATTATTCTTGACTCTTTATTTCTATAAGAAATTTGAAATCAGGCTGCGCGACGTTTTGGAAACTACACAGAAAACACCTGTCGAGAAGCTGATCAAAATGGCTTTGAACTAAAAGATTAACAGAGCACTCTATTTTAAGATACGGAGTCTTCTCTCAGATGTACATACACAGCTAAGTGTGACTTAATGGCATTTTGTTTAGGATATTCATGTCAGTGTTCACAAAGAAGTTTGGTATAAAATGTGATTTTATTATACTGCTGCCTTCTGGTTTCATTAAAATAATTAGAATACACGTGTGAAGTAGATTGAGGATCGCCCTCTTTTCTTGTTCTGTGATAAAGTAGTCTATATAAAGTCAGAATTCTCTGTTCCTTGAAAGTGTGTAAAACCCATCCGTAAAACCACCAGGGCCTGATGTAACTCTATTCATAGTGCCGTGGAGTTATTAAATCAGTTCCTTAATGTTTTCACTTTCTTCTATTATTCTATTTCTTCTTGAGAAAATTATGGTAATATATCTTTCAAAATTGGTAGCATAGGTTTTTTTCTTTGAATTTTGTTATGATTTTTTTTTAAAATCTCTGTAGAATCTATATTTGAGGCCCTGTTTCATGCCCAGTGTTAACTTGTTCTTCTATGTTTTTATGGATCATTTGGCTAGAGGTTTGTTTTACTTATTTATGTCTGGAGGATACTTCATTTGACAAGAGAATTTCATTTTTTAAAATAAATATTAAACATGTCAGCAACATAGAAGTTGAGTAGTTTTGGAGGTCAAATTTGTCATATAAATATTTCTTCTATCAAAGTCTAATATTAGAGTTTTGGCCTTTCGGTAGAGACAGATCACACACATTTCAGGTTTCTCCAATTTAGACTCATTCTTTATGCTTTGAAAATAGAAGGACGTTTTTCTAACAAGCTCTTCTAACTGTATTTAGTTGAAATCAAAGAGTGGATTAAAGTAGTTTCTGATCAATTCTTTCAACTGGTCAAAATGGCTCAGGGGAAAGAGACTAAAGGGACAGCTGTCCCATGGAAGACTGAACAGCTCTCAGGGACCCACAACTAAGCCGAAAGAGAGATAGAGACACCTAACCGGGGGGGGGGGGGGGGGGGGAGGGGCGTGGGGGGGCTGGGTACTGAGGCGAGACCGTGGAGAAATATATCAATTCTAAGCTACAAGTCTGGAGAAGATCTGTGGATGATACTATTCACATAGTGAACTGTTGGAATCGACTATATAAGAAGCCTACTAAGTTTTTGAGAGAGATATCCTAACAAAGGAAGAGCCAACTTGGATTGTAGACAAAATATGACTACCTGGCCATTAAATTAGCCTTGGGTACTCCAGCATCTATAGACAGGAAGCGGGCTGAGAAAACCACTCATCTGCAAGGAGGTCAGATTCTGCAATTTGCAGTTCATCTGTGGCAAGGCAGGGAATGGAAAAATAAAAGCCTCCAAATGGCAGAGCCGGGGACTCTTGAGAAGAGTGGGTTGGGGAGTCAGAACGATAAATCAAATGGGGGCCTAATCAAAGGATATATTCCCTTCCCTCATGGTAGAAGGTGCTCCTGACATTTCACAGTGAAATTTTAGAATTACTATGTACTGATAACAGCTCAATGTCTCCTTGTCCTCCTTCTGAAAGGGAGTATTCCAGTGTTGGTCCTGTCTACTCCATCATTGTGTATTGGGTTTGTTCAGGACACATGACTGGTCTTTTGAGTTTATCGGTCTTTGAATTAAGACATGCCACATCTGGTTCTTGGTTGCAGACTATGGCTTACCGCTCCTTCAAAGAGAAATTACCACACTTTACCCAACAATCCTGAACTTTGATCTTGATCCTGCAATGAAACTGGGTTTTGTTGTGGTTATTGTTGTTGTTTGAGTTAACTTCCAGGAGACAGGCTGAGCTTATCTTGGTCAAAGAAATGGGATAGTGTCCAATTTGCTGATGAGAAGGTCAGATGTGTTAGTAATTAGTGCTATTGACCAAATTATTTCCATGTCTTTGCTTTCCAGATACACGTTAGTTTTGTATTTAGCTGCCCTTTTGGAGATGAGGCACAACCACATAACTTGTTGTGGTCCACAAATATGATGGGAAGTGACATACAACTCCTCCTGGGAATGTTAAGAACCCACACGTGATTTATCTCTTTTCTGCTACCACAGTGACCAGTGACATTAGAGACAGTGGGTGTTCTATCAGCCTAGAATAAGAGACTCGAGACCAGGCACCCTGACAATCTGCAATGGACAAGTGGCGTGAACAAGAAATAAAGTTTTGTTGTCATCAGTCACTAAGGCTCTGAGGTAGTTTGCTACCTATCCCGATGAATATAATGGAGAATTTGGCAAGATATAAAGCTCTAAGAATTGAAGATATAAAACTCCAAGAATCAGCACTTTTCTGAGAGGGAAGTTCAGAAAAGGACACATTGAAATTCTTAATAAGCACGTTAAAATGTTACATATTCTTTAATGTACGTCCAAAGTTTGAGCTTATGGAAATGAAGTTACTTGCTTATTGACATATTTATGGAGACACTGCAAAGCCTCCCGCCGTGGAAGATGAGGTGAAAGAACAGCTCTTAGCCTACATGAAGGAAACTTCCAGATTAATGGTAAAGGCAAGTAGTCCCAAACTAGTAAGATAAAACTATTTACATTAAGATATGAAGTATATTTTTATTCAAATCCCTTAGAGACTCACATTAATCTATATGGGGCAGAATGAAAAACCCACAACAGTTGTGTTCTTTTAAATTATACTTTTTTTTTTAAGATTGATTGATTGATTGATTTATACTGTTACTTTTCTAAGTGCAATAAAGCACCTGATCCAAAGGTAATCTGAGCCTCTGAAAACAGCGGTCACGCCCACGCTGCCACAGATACCAGCGCCATCCACCGGATAAAATGAGTCCATGAGTAACAAGCTGGGGCTGGGGCTGTTTCTAAGAGGAGCAAGGAGTGGTTTTTAAATCATTTAAAAAATGTTTTCAGTTGTAGCCAGCACCAAGCGCTGAGGGAGTGATGCCATATTTTCTGTTGCATCATCCCAGGAGACCCCACAGCATTCCTTCAGCTCTTCCGAGACCAGCAAGCTCATCCCCTTGTAGCTGAGCTGTAGTCTAGAAGGAGTCATTAGCTCCTCTTCTGTGCCTTGCTCTTCCTCCCCGAGGGAGAGACAAAACAACCCTGAGGCAACCTTACCTGGTGAACGGAGTTACAGAGAGGACCGGGAGTATTGTCACTTTCTTATTCTTTTCCTGCACTTAAATAAATCAATCTCTTTTTATTCCTTATAAGTAACTGCCTTTAAGTCTTCTCAATTTAGTTGATACACATGAGGAGGTTATGGAGAAACACAATAGTCTATCTGTATCCCTCTTACAGACCTAGAAGTCACTTACATGAGACCTTTAAGTATCCTTAAAATAAGTTTTGCTTTAATTCTATAGTTTCTTTTTGATTTAGAGAGAGATATGATTGAAATAGATTCAGCTACTTGCATTCCAGAATGAATGACTGCTTCTCTCAATATCATAAGACCTCTTTGACCAATCATATATTTTTCTACTTAGAACCTATATCCAAAATCATAGATCATAGTATTAACATATTAAATGCTTAGATAAATGAGCTCTTTTGGTCAACTGGATACTTTAGGCTCAAGGTAAATATTTGAACTTTCATCAAATGTTGTAGTAGAGGGTGCCTGGGTGGCTCAGTTGGTTAAGTGACTGCCTTCGGCTCAGGTCATGATCCTGGAGTCCCGGGGTTGAGTCCCACATCGGGCTCCCTGCTCAGCAGGGAGTCTGCTTCTCCCTCTGACCCTCTTCCCTCTCGTGCTCTCTATGTCTCATTCTCTCTCTCTCAAATAAATAAATAAAATCTTTAAAAAAATGTTGTAGTAGAGCAAGATACTGAATACGATAAATGTGTAAATTCATTCTCTTGAGCCAATTTCTTTGTGGCTATTCTGGGGATAGAACCCAGTGAGGTCAGACTTTTCTATTTAACTTTATTGGCTTGTAAACCAGTGATTCAACTTTAACTGCATTTTAGAATCCCTAGGGTTGCTTTAAAACAACAAAAACAATAACCAATTGTCTGATCACAACCCCAGAAATTCTCATTTAATTTGTTTGGGGTAGATCCATACATTTTTATAATTTTAAAAAGCTCCCCTGGAGAATCACAGGATTGGACCAATGTTCAGGGGTCATGACCCAGAGTAAAAGAACTACAAGAAACAACACAAGGTTCAAACACCCAAAGCACTGAATTGCAGCCCAGTAATCTTTCTCTAATAGTGCACTGCAGAAACCTGCTTAAGGATTGGGAGAAGGCCATAACAACCTTGGCAAGATAATGGGTGGCACATAATCAGATAAAGTCATTATATTTAAAAATTCTGATTTTGCTTCCCTATGATACACATACCTAAAACCTTGGAATTCAGGATATTACATGACTTGTTTAGGGCCATTTGCAGTTAATGAAATAATTAACTCTTGATTTTATGCAGTTTTTATATATCCGTAGTTGATGTCATATATGCTCTATGCATTAAATTATTTTACGCTCCTCTATCATTTCTCTACTGTGAACAGGGTATAAGGAATGACACGTTATAGAAAAAATATAAAAAATAATTCCAAATTCCACTATCCTATAGTATTAAGAAAATTCTGAAGCATTTCCTATGTCCATCTGAGTGCATGACACTCATTGATATACTAGGCATCAGTGCATTCTCATTATTTTCTAGGACTAGAATAGGACCTCATCCCTGACCCAGAAGACGTTGCTGTCCGGTGAGAGAGCCAGTTTGCCAAGCATATCATTTCAGTGCAATGTATTCAGTGTTAGCAGTCGGTAACTATAAATTGTGTTCTTCCCATTTATGTCATTAGCACTGGTTACAAAATGGGATTCAAGAGGTAGTCCCTGTCCTTATAGAGCTAATCATCTAACTGAAAATGAGACATTGGGAAAAAATTTCCTATGAGTCATCAACACCTGCAGTGGAGAGATATCTGTAAAGACAGAATTAGAAGTCATAACTCAGTAGACTGTCTCCACAGGTCAGTTGAGCAAGGACTTTCTCTTCTGCTGCCAATGAACAAGCTTCAGGAAAACTATCAAACTAGTAAAAATTGTGCACTGGGCATAAGAGTAGCATCTTCAGCGGAAGAGACTGCGGGAATCTATGTGGCCTGAAGAAACCATAGCCTGTGACGATCGGTGGATCAAGGGCAAATGATTCACCAGGCTTTGAAGTCATAAAAACTGATGGTATGGTTAGGAAGACAGCTTGCACCAAAAGAGAACCAGATTGAGCCTACGGAGCAGTATGTTGCGCTATCATTTTTTATTAGTTACATCATCCTATGAAACATGTAATTTCTGGAGAGCCATAGTCTGTGGCTCTTTTACCACAGCTCTATTGTCATGGCAACAAATGTAAAAGACCCACTGAGGGCTCAGGGATCAATCGTCTGAAATTAAAGGGAGAAACTTGATATCAACTTCTCTGTTTTCCTTTCTCCAAGCAGAGTCACTCAGAAGCCCACTATACAGGATCCTATTCAATTCCTATTTCTCCCAAATTCTTGTGACTCACTGTTATTTTCATACTTCAGATCTTCTGCCAAAGTAGAAATTTGTCATGTGGCTCGAGTTGTGAAATATAGGCTCTTTTAAATTTTGCTTTTTGTGTTACACAGTTCTCTGGGATTTGACGAAGGCAGGGAGTAGTGTATCCATCGCTGTTGTCATGACCCAGAATAGTTCCATGGCCCCCAAATTCCCTCATGCTGCCCCTTTAGAGACAGCCCCTCCCCCAGCCTTCAGCTTATGGAGCCACTCATTTGATCTCTTGTCTCCATAATTCTGCCTTTTTTCTACAATTCATATGTAATTTCTTTCACTTAGCAAGATGGATTTGAGCATCATCTGTGTTATTAACAGAACCAAGAGTTTGTTCATCTTTCTTGCTGAGAGTGTACAATGGAGTATGTACCACAATCTGTCCATCTGCTGGTTGAAGGGAATTTGGGTGGTTTTCTAGGGTTTTTTTTTTTTGGTGAAATAAAGAAATAAAGCTGTTATAAATAAACATTTGCATGCAGGATTTCTAAAAATATAAGTTTTTATGCCTGTAAGATAAATACCTAGGAATGGAATTTTCTAGATCTTATGGTGAGTCCGTGTTTCACTTTATACAAAAAAGTCCGTTTTTTCCAGCATGCCTGCTCTATTTTGCATTCCCAGAACAATCTCTGAGAGTTATAGTCAGTCTACATTCTTGTCTTGCACAAGTAGGACAAGTAATGCAGAAAGCAGAAAGATCCCGAACAGGTTTAGGGAAAGGGCGAAAAAGCAAAAATTGTGGTGTATCTTGTTACGTTGCAATTCTCCTAGGGAGTCCAGCATCCCTAACATAGTGTGGGGAAAGCATTGGAAATTTTCCAAGTCCAAAGGGGTCAGTGTAAGTGCTGAACGGTTACAAGAATACAGAACTGTGGAGTTACTAATAACTGAAGTTATGTCACGGTGAGGGCATGAAACTTACTTGCCAATGCAAGACAGAGGAAGCCAGATGGAATGGAATGAGCAGTAGAGTACAGCATATCAGTTATTTCCCCATAGCAGCGTAATATAATATTTCTACCCCTAAGACCACCTCCAGAACAAATTAAAGCAGAAGGAAATTTGTCCTAGCCTAAGCCCTGTTTCATAATACTCAACCAGGAAGTCTCTATCTTTCATGGTCTTGGAGTTAGGAGATGAAAGGTAAGCATAAAATGCAAAGAAAAATGATACAAAATTATTCTTCTCACATAAGAGAAAAACAAAACCACAGAAATGTTCTTCACATTGGAAATCAAGGAAGAAGTACAGGCCAAATTTAACAAAGCTATTAAACAACCATATATAGCTGGCATTGTCACATTTTTGTCATCCTATTTCCTGGGGGCATTTAACTTTTTGATACAGTTATTGTAGCAAAAATCTGGAACTGTTGAATTATCATAAATCATTTGTTCCAAGGAAATTTTAATTCATCACACAGCTACCGAATGCACCTGCTATAATTATACAAAAATCAATCCGTAGGATTTGAGAGGGGCTGAGTAATGTTGATTTTCAAAATTATCCATAAGTCACTGAAATAGAGTGCACATGGTAACGTTAACGTGTTGAATGAGGTTGTTGCACTTTTAATTATGCCAGTTATTTCCTGAGATATGTGATCAGGCAAAGGGAATTAACGTAAACTATGAATCGTGTCATACATCTAGCTCTTGACTAAGCCAAGGATAATTTGGATATGGCTTCACTTCTATTTCTATTTACCTTTAAATAATTTGACGAATGGGAATAAGGGAGCTGAGACTTGGAAATACTGTGTTTACTATCTGTGAAAGATTAACTGTGGCATGAAATATTCCCAAGGGACTGCAGTGGTAAAATGTTCCCAGACAGGACTGCAGGGTTGCCAAGAGAAAATCTGAAATCATGGGTCAGTTCCAAGTACAAGCTCCAAATACATGCGAGGTCTCTGTAGCCAAGATTATATGGTCTGCCTGGGAATACAAGACCAACCTCAGCAAATGTAACATTGATTATTTTGATCCAAGTGTGTTGCTTGCTGTCGCAAAAATCCCTGAGTCTCACATGAAAAGATGCTCAACATCACTCAACATCAGGGAAATACAAATCAAAACTATGATGAGCTACCACCTCACACATGTCAGAATGGCTAAAATTAACAACACGACAAACAACAGGTGTTGGAGAGGATGCAGAGAAAGGGGAACTCTTGCGCACTGTTGGTGGGAATGCAAACTGGTGCAGCCACTCTGGAAAACAGTATGGGGGTTCCTTGAAAAGTTAAAAATAAAACTACCCTATGATCCAGCACTTGTGCTAGATGTTTACCCAAAGGATACAAAAATACAGATTGGAAGGGGTGCATGCACCCCAATGTTTATAACAGCATTGTCCACAATAGCCAAACAATGGAAAGAGCCCAAATGTCCACTGGCTGATGAATGGATAAAGAAGACGTGGTATATTTAAGAAACAAAACAGATGAACATATTGGGAGGGGGAAAAAGAAAAGAGGTAAAGGGAAGCAAACCGTAAGAGACTCTTATGAAGGAGGGCACCTGTTGTGATGAGCACTGGGTGTTATATGTAAGTGATGAATCACTGAATTCTACTCCTGAAACCAATATTGCACTGTATGTTAACTAACTAGAATTTAGATAGAAATTTTCAAAAAAGAAATAAGAAATTTTAAATTGGTAAATAAGAAAAAAAAATAATCCCTAAGTCTCTCATAAGTATCTCATATATCTCTTTATACTGGTCAACACTGGGAGTAGGATTCTCAAAAATAGCTTTTATTTTTGCTGTTATCTCAGACAGGTGGACCCTAAGCTCATGGCACATCCTAATGTAATGGGCAAACTCACCTTGGATCAAGAATAACTCAGGGCTGAAATTCTGGTAAAATTTATTTCCCAGATAAGGATATACCTCTTCCTTCTAGATTAATGTTACATTTTCTGATAAAGGCTGGTCATTTTATCAGAAAGATGGTGTTCTTGGCACCTAGGAAATAAAATGATAGAACCAGAGTAAGAGTGTTTCCATTTTGGGGGTGTTGTCAAATTATTTGAAATACCTTTCACTCAAGTAACAGATTCATAATCTTTACATCTTTCTTCTTTCAACAGTTGAGATCATACTTTTCTTGACACTGCCATCTGCCAAATTCCTACCGAGGCTGCCAGGCCCAACTACAGACTGTTCCACATCATGCCTTTCACACACGTTTTGCACATGGAAACGCAGCATGGCAAACTAGAAAGAATCCGACTTTTGAAACAGAATAGTGAATTTGAAACCTACCTAAAAGACTAAACAAACAAATAAACAACAACGCTCGTAAAGCTTGTGTTTCTGGTATAAATATTAACATGCATTAGAGGCTTATTCCATTCCAGGCACATTTAAAGTATGTAACATATGCAAAGTAATCCATGTAATTCTTATACAACCTGTGAGGAAGTAGTACTGGTACTTAGTAGAGAGATGGGGAGAGTGAATACAGAAGAAGCAGGGCACTAGCCCGATTTGCCTGCTCGTAAGGGACGGAGCTAGGATTTGATTCTAGGAAGCCTGGTTCCAGCATCCAGGCTCTTAACCTCTTTGGTACACTCCTTATTTTCACAGAGTTTGTGACAGTGCCTTCTTTAGAAAACAATCAGCTAAAATAAAATAAGTTATGCCAATGTGATTTTAAACTGGAAAACAGCTATCAAAGATCAGGTATTATTATTACCTATTATCACATTTTCAACAAATGTTCACATTTGTCGTTTTTTATTTGCATAGACTTGATACACAATGTTACATTAGTGTCAGATGTACAGCTTAGTGATTCCATACGTTCATGTTATGCTCTGTTCACCGCAAGTGTAGCTACCATCTGTCCCCATATGTCCTATCTTGCTATTATAATATCATTGACTATATTCCTTATGCTGTGCTTTTTATTCCCATGACTGATTCATTCCCTAACTGGAAACCTGTATCTCTGACTCCCCTTCACGAATTTTGCCCACCCTTAGCCCCATTCTCTCTGGCAACTACCAGCTTATTCTCTGTATTTACAGATCTGATTCTGCTTTTTGTTTTATCCACTTAGTGCTTTGTTTTGTTTAGATTCCACATACTAGTGAGATCACATGGTATTTGCCTTTCTCAGTCTGACTTATTTCAATTAGCATAATACCCTCTAGGTCCATCCATGTTGTCTCAAATGGCACAATCTCATCTTTTCTATGGTTGCATAATATTCCACTGTGATTATACACCACACCTTCCTTATCCATTCAGCCATTGGTGGACCCTTAAGTTGCTTCCATATCTTGGCTATTGTAAACATGCTTCAGTAAATGTAGAGGTGTATATATCTTTTGAAATTAGTGTTTTCTGTTTCTTTGGGTAAATACCCAATAGTGGAATTATTGGATCATATGATATTTCTATTAAGTAACCTCCATACTGGTTTCCACAGTATCTGTACCAATTTACATCCGCACCAACAGTGTACAAGGGTTCCTTTTCCTCCACATCCTTGCCAATGCTTGTTGTTGCTTATTTTTTTTATTTTAGCTATTCTGACAGGTAAGGTGATATCTCATTATGGTTTTGACTTGATTTCCCTGACAATGAATGATGTTGAGCATCTTGTCATGTGTCTGCTTGCCATCTGTATGTCTTCTTTGGAAAAATGTCTATTCAGGTCCTCTGCCCATTTTTTAATTGGATTGTTTGTTTTTTTGGTGTTGAGTTGTATAAGTTCTTTATATGTTTTGAATAGAAACTCCTTATCAGATATATCATTTGCAGATATCTACTCCCATTCAGGAGGTTGCCTTTTTGTTTTGTTGATGGTTTCCTTTGCTGTACAAAAACTATTTATTTTGATGTAGTCCCACAGGACTTTCATAAGCAGTTCACCAGTGATTTAAACTTAGGCAGTTGCAGAAACCAGTTTAATTATTTGTTTTTATCAAAGTAAAAATAGCAAAAATATTCATGGTCTTTCAACAACCATAGCCTAAGGTTCTGCTAGAATTTATTGACCAAAGGTAATTTAATTATTTTATAATTAAAAACATAGTAAGATTTGCAACTAGATGTACTAAAATTACTTTTTTTAAAAGATTTTATTTATTTATTTATTTGTCAGAAAGAGAGAGCACAAGCATGGGCAGTGGAAGGCAGAGGGAGAAGCAGGCTCCCTGCTGAGCAAGGAGCTGGATGCAGGACTTGATCCCAGGACCCTGGGATCATGACCTGAGCCGAAGGCAGATGTTTAACCGACTGAGCCACCCAAACATCCCTCAAAATTACTTTCTCAAGAAAATTAAAAGTTATTTTTAGCAGGAAATGTCAGAATATTGTGTGGAAGTTGGGAGAGGATAAGACTGTGAAATATCCTTTGAGGTGCAGAATTGAAGGCGTATCCATGTTCTTTATAAATGGTTCATTAATTTGGGAGTATATGGATATGACTTAATGGGATGTCTATTATTTCTATATATAGTTTAAATAACATCAGCATAGCTGCTATCATCATTGTATCCAGGAAGCTTCTTGCAAAATTGTTTTCTATGTGAGAGGACATTCCATGTGGGAGTGAAGATGAGAAAGATTTAATGTCCATCAGCTACTATATTTGTAAAAAGGAAAACTATAATGGGGACCTAGAGATAGGACCTCACATAAGACTGGGGGAATAAATTCCAATATTCTTATAAAATATTTGTTGAATTTGTACTCACATTTCCTACAGGAGGGTCTGTCCCAGGAAAAAGACTCAGAGGTACCCTGGGTTGAACCTTGCAGAATAAGTACACTTTTGATGGAAAGAACCAGGTCTCACTACAATGGAAGTGAACGAGGAAGGTGCCAAGTAGAGCACAGACACTTGGGGGTTGGTGTTCCTGACCCTTGATGTGGGCTGGGGGTTAAGGGTCTGACAAACAGCCCATGAGGAAAAGCAAGGGACTGGTTGGTCAGAATGAACATTAAAAGCTGTGACCTGGATAGAAGACTGATGTCAAAGTCAGACATTTGTCGGCGGGGGGGGGAACCCGAAACCTTGACCCTTCAATCAAAGGGAGTTATAGGCCCAACTGAGCTGAGACAAAAGCCAGACAGAAAACTGAAGAATGCAAGGATATAGAGTAACATGATTCAGCAAAAGAGAGATTGTTTATAATAAATATAGGGCCTCAGTGGCTTTTCCCTGTTTCAGGCCCACACCTGCAGGGCTGCACTGGAAATGTTTAAGAGTTAACTACACCAGAGGCTTCAAATATTCCTTATCAGTCTCTTGGGTAAAAGATTACCATTGCGATAATACAAGGGACCCGACTGTTAAATGAGACTCAGACAAACCGGAGATCTCACCCCGTACAAAGCCTTACTAAGACTCTCGAGGATAGAGGTGATTATGAAGCAGAAAGTAGGAAGAGGTATGGAATTACCCAATGGTTTCCCAGATTCTTTCGTGCTGGTTCAGGATGCTCTGTGACCTGCATTAACATATAGAGTCTCTAAGTAATGTATGATTCTACAGTAATTACACAGAAGGGAGCTTATTCAATCATGAAACATCTCCATTTTATACACCAATAGTTACATAGTTTAAATGATATTTTCCACAACGCTAAACCCTCTGA